>NW_012144190.1:329092-351043 GCF_000956105.1 Propithecus coquereli
ATGAGAATAAACCCTTCTCGGAGACGGACACGAAGGAGTTTCTGTACTGCCTCTACGAGTCTCAGGACGAGGGGCTGGTGAAGGACGCCATGGCCCCCTTCAAGGAAATATCCCTGCACTTGAGAAATAAAATGGACATGGTGCACTCTTCATTCTGCCTCAAGCATTGTCAAAACCTGCAGAAAATCTGGCTGCATGTAGCAAAGGGGGTGTTCCTGGAGAGTGGTCCTGCGTCGGAACCGCACGCTCAGCTTGAGAGGTAAGAACTCGGTTTACTCTCCTAGTTCCCACCATCAGTAAAACCAGAGGCATAACCGAGTCCCAAAGCAGTGAGGGGTGCCCTAGAGGGGAGAAAATCTAAGTTTTGTATGATTTTTTTTTTCTATATTAAATCATAAAATGTCTATTTTGTGCAGAGTTGATTGAGTAGCAAGTTTTGCCAATGAAGCTGCTTGCTTCATTTCTTCTCCAGGCTGCTTCGAATGTTAGGAAGATATTTATTGACTCAAATTACATTACCCTTCCATATAGTGCCTTGATAAGAGCATCCCAGAAACGTGGTCATATACAGCAAGTCCTCATTTAATGTCATTAATAGGTTCTAAAAAACTTTGACTTCAAGCAAAACGATGTATAATTAAACCAATTTTTTTTCTCATCAACCTTATAACAAAACAAGGTTATTCTGGAACCTGCTGTATGCCGTTTTGCTTAAAGTTGCAGTTTCCAAGAACCTATCCATGACATCAAGGTCTTGCCATACAATCTCTTGCCGCTCTGCAGGAGGAAGGCCAGTTGGTCCTCAGAAGAGAGTTACCTGAGTGACCAATATTGAAGGGGTAGAAAGGGGAGAGGCAGGGTTGAAAGTCACATGTTGATCGTTGGTCCAGATGAAACGTCAGCTCTGAAACAGACTGCCTTGATTTGAAATCAGCTTAGCTCAATTACATGCTGAGAGGTAGAAGGTAGTAGGAAGTGAGCATCGATGTTGAAATTGAATAGCCTGACTTGGATTTCTGTCTGCTACTCGCTGTGTGATGTGGGGCAAGTTGGATACTTTCTGTGCCTTCATTTCATGTCTTTAAGCAACCGGAAGTCCCTACTTCAGAGTAGGTGCATTTTCAGTGTATCTAATTCTAAAGTTCTTCAAAGTGCTTGGCATAAAAGAGCTTACCTACCAGCTGCTTCTTTCAATTTTACTTTGCTCGTTATTGTATTTAGCTTATTGAGTTACTTTTATTCCTTGACCATTAGTACTTTTTCTTCCATGAAAACCTTCAGATATTAGACTACTCCCTCGGTTCCACTGTGTCCCCTGGTCAATAACAAAATATCCATTAACTTTCTGACACTTCGTGGTTTTCAGGTAACCTCACCATTTTCTTAAAAATCAGAATACTTTTTTTTGTAATTACAAAGATACCACACATAAATAGAAAAATTAAAGCAATGTTGAAAAATGTAAACAAACCATGGCACCCACCAATCCTTTCCCCCAGAGGCAACCACTAGAAGAAAACATACTTTTCTTTGAAAAGTCTGAGTGTATGAGCATGTAACTACCTAAAGGTTATGTTTTCTCAAGTTTTTGCAGATACCATTTTAGGTCAACAACTATCATTGCAAAGTAGCTTGAGAAATGGCCAAATATTATGTATATGGATACACCATGAAGTACTCAAATATCTCTCATTGATATACTTATTATTATCAATCTTTTATCAATGACGTATTTAGAATTTTAACTTATTCTTACCCTCTATTGGATTGCTGTGTAAGGAGTATAAATTCTTCCTCCAGTGATACTTACTTAGGTGATAAGTTGCCTGATAGTGGCACTGAATGATTAAATCATCCAACTTTTGGAGTTATGCTTATTTATTAGGGGTGGATGCCCAGAGAAACCCATGTACTTCACCACGATGGAAAATCTTGGTTCAATAACCTCCTTCTCTTCCCTGTAGATCCCAGGATGATCAACACATAATTCCTTTCTGGAGAGACCTTTGCTCCATGTTTGGCTCAAATATGAATCTGAAATTTCTGAAGATCAGTGAAAGTTTCCTTAGTACCTCATCAGTGCAGCTTCTTTGTCAAGAAATAGTTTCTACCACCTGTTATCTCCAGAAAGTGGTGTAAGTAGAGACCAATCCCTAGATTAAAATCCCCAGGGCATGACTGGGTTTCTTACATTTTTAATATTGGAGCAATATTCAAATTCCTGTCCCAGACCCCAACCAGGTGCTCAAGACACAAGGAATTGAGAGAATCCTTCCTAGTCTTAAATTTGTCTAGTGGGATAATCACAGGAAGTATTTTTAACACGCCATGAAATATAGTTTGGATGAAGAACATCAAGATCCTGGGGAAATTCTTCATCCTATCATGATGACGACAGGGCTCTATGCAGGGCAGGATTTCTCACCCTCTGTCGACATTTGGGGCTGTGTATCTCTGTGTGTTGAGGGGGGGGATCCAGTGCATGGTAGGACAGTGAGCAGCATCCCTGGCTGCTGCCCACCAGACGCCAGCTGCACCTCCTCCCCCAGGTGCGACAACCAACAATGTCTCCAGACATTGCCAAGTGTCCCCGCGGGGTCCAAAATCACCCCTGGCTGAGATCCACTGATGCAGAGAGATGGAGAGCAGGTTGAGACATGCCTAAGAACTGAGCATTAGAAGCCTCTTGGGCTGGACAGGTGTCTGTCTGGATTATGACCAAAAATGTCATTGAATGAAGTTGGAAAGAAAGGGTAGAGCTAAGAAGCACCTGAAAAAGATAATTACATACTTACATTCAGAGCAAAGTGTGCTTGCATCCACCTAAGACAGCATTTCAGAGTCTTCCTGGAGCTAAGATTCCTTTGTGTGGATCATGTGCTTGGACAGCCCAGCAAGCCTACATCTGGGCTGGTGTCTGGTTGTGGGGGGTGGGCAAGGAGGCTAAACACAGTCTACTCAGCTAGGTTGACTTTGCTCTCAGTGAACATTCTCAGTTTCGTGGAGAGCTCTTGGGCTGCAAGCATCTTCTTTTGTATTTTTCTTAATGTAGAGAAATAAGAGCCCTTGCCCCACTAATGGTTACATTGGCCATGGGATCCTGATTCTAAATGCAAAGAGAATTCCTTAAAGTCAAACTATTCCACATGAAATAGCGTTCACAAAGGGCACCCATTGGTAACGCTTCAGGGAAAAGAAAGACAGTGGAGTTTCTAAAGGGACATTTTGTCCTGGCGTACAAAGCTTCACTTTTGCAAGATGGATAAGTTCTGGAGACGTGACAGACAGCAGTGTGAATATAATTCTCAACACTGTATCGTACACTTAAAATTTGCTAAGAGGGTAGATCTTAAGTATTCTCACCACACACACAAAAAGGAAATAGTAGCTATGCAAGATGAATGTCAATTAGCATGATTGTGGCAATTATTTTACAAGGCATACATATATCAAAACATTAAGTCAAATACCTTAAATATATACAATTTTTATTTGTCAATAATACCTCAGGAAAGATGGGGGAGAATTTAAACATGGGAAAAAATAGTTTCTAAGGTTTAACTATATCGAGCCCTTTGTTTCTGTTTGTGCACAGTATGAGTATAGAAAGATACTCGAGACATCACTTTTGTTTTCTTTTCTCTAGCCTCAAAGACATTTCCCCAGCTGATTTTTGTCAGAACTTCTGCCTCGCTTTACGTCGTCACAAGACTCTAACACATCTGACCCTTCAAGGCAATAACCAGAATGACACGCTTCCCTCATTGTGTGAAATCCTGAGACACCCAAAATGTAACCTGCAATATCTCAGGTATCTCTCTCCATCACTAAAAACCCTCATCATACAAACAGCTGCCACAAGCCTACACAGCAATTTTGTGTAAATTGGAAAAAGTCTATTTTGACTGGGCCCAGTACTACTCAAGGCAGATGGCTCAAGACAGACCATGGGCTAGAATTCAGCTTCCATTTGCCTTAAGCAGCGGACAACCTGGACAACCATACATAAGGGTCTTGAGTCCAAAGAAGCTCACAGAATCTTGGCATCATCCTCTCTGAGATCCTTTGTTTGTGGTTCATGCTTCTCCTTTGTCATGATTCAGAATACCAGCTACTTTTTTCAGACAAGGACCCTTCAGGAGATCAAGCTGTTCCTCTCTGTCAGTGCTCTGGTTTGAGAGATCTCCCCTTGGGAAGCTGTCCACCTGGTGGCTCGAGTGATGATCACCGTCACCCGTCACGGGGTTCCACAGATCCTCACTCGAACCACTTGAGTAGTAGCAGGAACACAGTTCTTAACTAGGTCCTTTCATCAGTAAGATGGGATAATATACATATCCCGAGAATTTGAGGATTGGGCAAAACCAGTCCAAGCACATCTGCATTCAATAATCTTTACTATTGTTACTAACCATTACAAATGACCCACTCTTCCTTTTCCTGTGAATTTTTTTTTTTTTTTTTTTTTAAGACAGAGTCTCGCTCCGTTGCCGGGGCTAGAGTGCCATGGCGTCAGCCTTGCTCACAGCAACCTCAAACTCCTGGGCTCCAACGATCCTCCTGCCTCAGCCTCCAAGTAGCTAGGACTACAGGCATGCGCCACCATGCCCAACTAATTTTTTCTATGTATATTTTAGTTGTCCAGCTAATTTCTATTTTTTTTATTAGAGACGCGGTCTCGCTCTTGCTCAGGCTGGGTCTCGAACTCCTGAGCTCAAACGATCCACCTCCCTCAGCCTCCCAGAGTGCTAGAATTACAGGCGTGACCCATTACACCTGGCCTTCCTGTGAATATTAACCAGGAAAACCAGGATTATTTGACTTGAAGATTTGGGTCACTTAATTAGTTTCTCAATGAATAGATGGATACACAACATGGAAGGAGACTCCATATAAATTCAGGTTTTTGGGGGAACGCTATTAACATTCTGCTTCGTGTTTCAGTTTTCCAGTTAAAAGTCTCCCTCTGTTGTAAGTTAGGCTCTAAAAGAATGGCTTTTAGCTGAATTTCAGTGAGTTTTAGCTATGTAGCACATATTCTACTTGGCATTTCTTGTGGATTATCAACTTTCTTCAACACTCAAAGGTATGACTTGTATTTCCAACTTAAAGATGGAGGAAATGAGGCTTCGTGAAGCTAAGTAGCTAGACCACGTTACACATACAGTAAATGGAAGAACCAGGGTTACAAAAGACCTCTAGAGGCCACAATGACATGTATGTTTCAGTGAAGTTCCTTTTGCTCGTAACAGTCTTTTAGGAATAGAATGTGGGTGCCGGCTTTATGATGGGCTCTGTTGACTGGACTTATGAATAAGTAGTTCTCAACATGAGGTCGCCAGGCCAGCATCACCTGGGAACTTGTTAAAATTCAAATTCTTGGGTCCCATCCCAGATCTTCTGAATCAAATTCCAGAGATAAGGCCTGTGAATTTGTGTTAATACATCTACCAGGTGAACACAGAACACCTCAAAACATAGACCAATGGCCTCTGCACCCAGGGTTTCTGACTCGGAATGACTGAGGTTTTGTGCTTCCAGCTGGTTCCAAGGACCACACTTTGACAACCACAGTTCCCAATAATTCAAGCCAGGGTGTAACATAATGAGCAAGAGATAAAACCGACAGCCATTCTTTGGGGTTGTGGTGTTCGGATTCTCAAGAATGACCTGTTCCCATTCTCCCACAGGCTGGTGTCCTGCTCTGCTACCCCTCAGCAATGGGCCGGTCTCTCCTCCGCCCTGGAAGCCAACGAGTCCCTGACGTGCCTGATCCTCTCGGCCAACAAGCTCATGGATGAAGGCGTCAAGTTGCTGCACACAACTTTGAGACACCCGAAGTCCGTCCTGCAGAAGCTGTCGTAAGTCTCTTCTCTCCATGAAGAGTCTCCGTTTTAGATCCGGGGCATGATGAGAAGAGAAATGGTCACCCCCTCCTTGCTGAGCAGCCCAGATGGAACCTCCTATCGATAGACACTTGGCCCCCGTTTTCAGACCCAGGCGGTTGACTCATGAATCTAGGTCTTCTCTCATTCCTGTTCCTTCATATGTGATCACTAGCACGTGACCGGGAGGGCGGGGAATTAACAAGAAGGGCTTTAGGACGCCAGCACTTGGAGACAGCCGAGAAGGCTGGACTTGGGAAATGTTCTCACCGTCTTACCGTTTGCGTGATCCTTTTGCAGGTTGGAAAACTGTCACCTTACAGAAGCCTGTTGCAAGAACCTCGCTTCTGCTTTGATTATCAGCCAGAGGCTAACACACCTGTGCTTGGCCGAGAACACCCTTGGGGACAGAGGGGTGGAGATTCTGTGCGAGGGCTTGCGTTACCCCGAGTGTAAACTGCAGATCCTGGTGTAAGTCCCTGTCGCCTGCCTGTATGTGACAGAGTATTTGTGCACACGTACCCCGGGATTCAAGTAGGACAGTGACGGGGACAACTAGTAACTTCTCTACATACCCCACGCGTGACACTAATGGTTACAACTGGCGAGACCCGGGGAGAGGGTGACAGAACAAAATATAAGAAGTGGTGTTAATATTCTATAGGGATAGCTGGTTTCCAGGTCTGATTTTTAAACTGTGTGCTTAGAACTACATAATACAAACTGCACGCAATTGGGTGTCGATGGGCCTTATTTGCCGAGCTCCATATAATCTGACTGTTAATTCTAAAATCACAGGACAGATTTTCAGAAAAGAAGGGGGCTACGCCAGCTGTTTCTGTTCAGAGACTCTATTTAGTGTTAACATCTCTGGGTGTTCTTTCTGTCTATAAAGTCACCTCCAAGAGTAAGAAACTTTGAACTTTTCCTGTAAACTAGTTTTAATCTAGAATATGCCTTAAGGCACCCAGTGTCTGAAAACTACTCGCTTACTTAAACTTAATGAAGTATTTGGTTCAGGGTTGGAGATAGGTAGGAGGAAAGGGTTCTTCCCTCTCCAAATTTCTAAGCACCCCCCCCCAAACACTCAAATATAAAGTTCCATAGGCAAATAAGATGCCACCCACCCCCTAGCCCTATCTTCCAATTAAAGTCTAATTGTATTAGAAGTTGCTACCATTCAAGATATCTAAACACAGAAAAAAAATGGTTTATTAAGTATCTAATAGGTACCAGGCACTATGCTAAGATCTTGCCAAAGATGATTTCATTTAATCTTCATAGCCTTTTAAGATACACACTCATGTCTCCCAGTTTACAGGTGAGAAAACTGAGGTTCAGCCACCCAACCCCCCAGGTGTACATCACTGTAGAAAGTACGACTCCCAGAAAATACAGGTCGAGTCCTTTCTACCTCAACTCAGGTTGTTTCATCGATGCCCCCATTTCGCTAAGTTGTCAAAACTTGATTTTAGTCTTACTGGGACCTTCCTCTGCCACCCCACAGTCATGGCAGTTTTGATAAATTTACAAATTGCCAAGCCATGGGGCGCATCTTCATTCCTCTCCATCCATATGGGCCACCCTCAAATCTGTCATCATTTTCACTGTCTAGGTCCTATGGCCCTTGGCTGCTGTGCCTTGCTTGGGACATTATGATATCATTTTATTACAATATAATTAAGTTCAGAATTCTAGTAAGACCGAAGAAAGCAAAAAAAAAAAAAAAAAACAAAGCTAAGGTGAAATATCACTGATATTCTGTATTGATTAATACTGGGATGTAGTACCAGATAGGCCTGAATCGGAGCTAGTGTCCTCCACCTCTAAGATGCTACCTTTTCTAGCAACTGAATTTAGGAAATATAATTGATCACTTCCCCTAGTAGAAGGCGGCAGGGGGTTGGCAGTCAGAAGTGGTCACCACCGGCCTGGAATCAAGGTGTCAGTAGAATTGTGTTCCTCCTGGAGGCTCCAGGAGAGAAAACCTTCCCAGCTTCCACTGGCCACCTGCATTCCTTGGCCCATGGCCCCTTCATCAGCCTCGCGACCAATAGTGTAGCATCTTCCAATGTCCTCTGACCCCTTTGTCGTGTCTTCTCCTGCAAACTTTGACCGTTTCGTCTCCCTCTTGTAAGGATCCGTGTGACTGCGTTGGACCCACCCGCACCGTGCAGCATAATCTCCCCACCTAAACGTCCCTGAATCACATCTTCAAAGTGCTTTTTGCCATGTCCACGGGTCCAGGAATTAGGGCTCAGACTTCTCTAGGAGGCCATTACTCTGTCTACCGCACCACCCCATGGTGTGGTCTCTAAGTGTGTCTAAAACCCACGGCTGGATCGTGGTTTGGTGTGTGGCAGCAGCCAGGACTGACGGGGCTGTCTTATTTTCCCTTCCTGGCACCGCTTCCTAGGCTGTGGCACTGCAACATAACCGACAATGGCTGCAAACACCTCTCGAAGGTGATCGAACAACAATCAAGCCTGACACATTTGGATCTGGGGCTGAATCACGTTGGAATTACCGGACTGAGGTCTCTGTGTGAGGCTTTGAAGGAGCCACTGTGTAACTTGAGATGTCTGTGGTGAGTGGTGCTTGCTTGAACGTTTTTTTTTTTTTTTTCCCATCATATTATGGGGGTACAGATGTTTAGGTTATGTATGTTGCCCTTGCCCCGCCTCCCCCCTAAGTCCGAGTTTCAAATATGTCCATCCTTCGGGCGGTGCATTGCACTCTTTGTGTATGCATATACCCGTCCCCTCCTCCCTCCTCCCCCATCCCCCTTGCCCAACATCCAATAGATGTTAGTCTTATATGTGCACTTATGTGTTGATCAGTTAATACCAATTCGATGGTGAGCTTTTTTAATCTAGGCCTGAAATGAAATATCGGTATGGTAGATCCCTCCAGCATTTAAAGTCTATTGAGTGTTTTAAAAATCCATTCGGATGGTTGAAGGAATAGGCTCTAGTCTGTGACATCCAAAGGCCACCCATGGAAAGTTTTAAGGATGCAATACCTCAGGCCATGGAGAAGCAGCCGCTGCTGCCCAACCCCCAACACTCAAAGAGGTAGGAATTAGACATTGCACCAGAACACGTCGGCCCATGAGCAGGTGAGTGGGTGCCACTCGGTTCCGTCTTACAAATCTCACGAGAATTAGGTACCGTCAATCAGATGCACCTGAATCTGGAATCCTACCTGTAAGGAACTTAAAAGATAATTAAATTGCACATATAAGTGAGATGATGTGGTATTTATGTGCCTGGCTTGTGTCACCCAGCATAATGTCCTCCAGCTTCATCCATGTTGATGCAGACGGCAGAATCGCCTTTTATGGCTGAGGAATGTTCCAGTGTATGAATAGACCACATTGCTTTATCCATTCCTCTGCTGAGAGACACTTGCATGGTTTCCATATCTGGGCTATTGTGAATAATATTGCAATGAAAATGAGGGAATCTAAAAAAGTTGAACTCAGATTAATAGAAGCGGAGAGTAGAATGGTGGTTTCCGGGGACTGAGGGGCAGGGAAGTGAGGAGATGTTGGTCAAAGGGTATAAACTTTCAGTTATAAAATGAACAAGTTCGGGGGATCTAATATACGGTATTGGTGGTGATGGACGTGCTGATTATGGCGATCATTGCACAGTGTGCAGGTGTCTCAAATCATCACGTTCTACACCTTGAATATTTGCAATCTTTGTCAAATATTTTAAAAGAAAAGCAATTAGTTTTCTGGCCTCTACAGTACAAGAAGGTATAGTGAAGTCGTAGTGTTTAACCCTACTTCATAACAGAAATGCTTGGAGTTTTGAAAATCCTGGTGCCCGGGCCACACCTAAATCAGGTCTCTAGAAGTGAGACTCAGGCATCAGTATTTTTTAAAATTTTTAATTGACACATAATTTTATTTATGGCATACAATATGTGTTGATATATGTACACATTGTGGAAGGTTAAGTCAAGCTAATTAACATATATAGCCTCACTCTTCTGTAGTGAGAACACTTAAATCTACTCTCAGCAATTTTCGAGTATGCTATATATCATCGTTAACGGTAGTCACAAGAATGGATGATAGATCTCTTAAATATATTCCTTCTGTCAAACTGAAATTTTGTATCCTTTGACCCACATCTGCCCAATTTCTCTACCCCCAGCCTCTTGAAACCACCACTCTACTCAGTTTGACTTTTTTAGATTTTGTATATAAGTGAGATCACCAAGTATTTGTCTTTCTGTGCCTGGCTTATTTCACTCAGCATAATATCCTCCAGCTTCATTCACATTGTTGCAAATGGAAATATTTCCTTTTTTAAGGCTGAATAATGTTTTATCGTATATATGCACCACACTTTCTTTATCTGTTCATCCATTGATGGACACTTAGGTTGATTGAGTATCTTGGGTATTGTGAATAGTGCTGCAATCTGGCGTCAGTATCTTAAAGCTCCAGCATGAGGCAGTATATGGTGAGGATGCCAAGTGTGCAGATCCCTGGGCTCACAGGCAGGGAACCACTGGTTGCTACTGTTCATGGTCTGTACCTACTTGCAGGTGAACAGACACAGCTGGGGTAGGGAAGGATGGCCACCCTTTATGTGGCCAGCTATAACTTGCTGGCAGTAGTCTCAGTTACACATTCTAGGAAATAGGGTTAGTTGATTCCATTGCAAAAGGTGATTATGATAGTGAAATGTGTATGCGTGTTACTCAAGTATGTGCCAGGCCGTATGCTAAGTGTTAGGTGTTATGTTTGGCCTATTCAGGATCCTGGAGGAAACCTAACTATGATATATTCCCTGATCTCGTGTGTGTGCATATGTTTGTGTGTATGTCTGTGCACGTATAGGCATAGCCCTTGAACATTCATGTGTCCCTTGTATATGTCTTCTGCCCACGTGACAGTTAGGTTTCCTCCCTTTTTTTGTTTGATTGATTGATTGAGACAGAGTCTCGCTCTGTCACCTGGGCTAGAGCGCTATGGCATCAGTCTAGCTCACAGTAACCTCAAACTCCTGGGCTCAAGCGATCCTCCTGTTTCAGCCCCCTGAGTAGCTAGGACTACAAGCGCGCGCCACCACACCAACCCAGTTATTCTATTTTTAGTAGAAAATAAATTTTCTTGGTCTCGCTCTTCCTCAGGCTGGTCTTGAACTCCTGACCTCAAGGGATCCTCCCTCCTCGGCCTCCCAGAGTGAAAGGATTACAGGCGTGAGCCACCACGCCCAGCCCATCTCCATACTGCTTTTATCCAACATCAAATTTTATACCTCTCCTTAGAATTCTGATAGGCAGAATTTAGATGCTTGTCTGAAACTGATCTTTTATCCACCAAAAACAGTGGTAGGAATTCTATCTCAAAACAAACTACTTACAATGGCCAAAGGGTCTTATGTGAGCTGCCCCCTTTTTGCCCGTGACCTCAGCTCTTACAATGCACCCCCACCCACCCCGTGGCTTACTCTCATGCTGGCTGCCTTGATCGTCTATTAATTTACAGGATAACCATATGCAACCTCAGGGCCTTTGCACAAGCTACTTCTCTGCCTGGAGAGCTGCTGTTCCAGATCTCTGTGGTTCATGCTCTTCACCTCTCAAATTGCCTTCGACCATTGCATTGCAGTTAGAACCCCTGGCTACTCCGTTTGTCCTTTGTCCCTTGTCCCTCACTTCTATATGGCACCAGACACTCATTATTCTCCTATCAGCAGATGAGCTCTGAGGGGAAAGGCTGTGTTGCTCATGTAGATCCCCAACACCCAAGAGTGTGCCCAGCATATGGGACGGTATCCGTCAGCATTGGTTGAATTAATGAGTTGAATTCTGTGTTTTGCCAACAAGGTTGTGGGGTTGTTCCATCACCCGCTTCAGCTGCGAAGACCTCTCCGCTGCCCTCGGCAGCAACCGAAGCCTGATCACTCTGGACTTGGGCCAGAATTCCTTGGGGTTTAATGGGGTGAAGATGCTGTGTGAAGCCTTGAAACGTCAAAATTGCCCCCTCCAGACACTCAGGTATGGTCCTTCTACTCTCCAGCATGTCTCCTCTGTGACAGTAGGTTTTGGGGGAGCACAGACGGCAGGCATTTGTCACAGGCATGGCCACTAACATTCAGCTTTCATGCACTGGTGCTTGGTGGCCAGGCGATTCGCCTGTTCGCTGCCTCTGTTGCTTTGGTGGATAAGGTAAGTCAAGGAATGCGACCAACACTCAGTCTGAAACCAGGAAGCTGGATTTATAGCCTAACTGGGGGAGAGCTGTGGTGGTTGGCCACTTGTTAGGGAAATCAAATTGCAGATCTCAGAGGGCGCTTTTGGAAAGAGGGCTGGTACGTCGACGTCAGCCTTGGAAGCATGTTCTCTGGAGTGACTCTTCTGTCTGAGAGTGGTCTGGGGCAGTAGAAGCTATCGCCAACTGTCTCTTGTACACTTGCTCATTGGAGCAAGTTGTCATTGGGTCCTGTTTGCTTGTTACTATGGCAGCAAAGAACCACACCCCCTTCCTAGGAGTATGGGAACTTTTTGACATTTTCTGACGCAACATAGTCTACTGGTAGCTTAAAATCACAATTATGTAGAGAAGTAGAAGACACATAGATTATATATTTAATATGAATCCTTTTAGAGACAGAGTCTCGTTCCATTGCCTGGGCTAGAGTGCTGTGGCGTCAGCCCAGCTCACAGCAACCTCCAACTCCTGGGCTCAAACGATCCTCCTGCCTCAGCCTCCTGAGTAGCTGGGACTATAGGCGTGAGCCACCACGCCTGGCTTATTGTTCTATTTTTAGCAGAGACAGGGTCTTGCTCTTGCTCAGGCTGGTCTCGAACTCCTGACCGCAAGCAATCCTCCCGCCTCGGCCTCCCAGAGTGCTAGGATGACAGGCGTGAGCCACCGCGCCCAGCCTTAACATGAACCTCAGCCCTAAGTTACCTTGTGAGTCAAAAGAAGGAATGTGTGGATGCTAAAGTCTTGTTTTTTTCTTTTCCTAGCCCTTTTGTTATAAGTTAGCCCTCCCACCTTAGATAATATTGATGAGTTTTAATCATGACATAAGGCCCCCAACAAAGACAACAGTGGGGGTGTTTCTTTGGACCAGCCGGTCAGACATTCTTTCCTGGGTCTTTGAGTTTCAAGATCAGTGATTCAAGGTGCGGGCTTCTGCCTGGATCCTAGATCCTAGAAAGGTATAATGCCTCAGCCCTGACCCTTCTATAATTGAGTTTTTATCTCTCTGATGCTGTCGGATACCCCATAGCCTTCTAATATGCCCTTCTAAGTTACCTGAAGTCACTGTCTCTTACTTGCAGCCAAAGAACCCTAATGTCACGCCTCATGTGGTCCTTCACACCCCATTTCTGATTCCTTCCACAATTTTGGCCCCACATGGATTTGGCCATGGGGACTGTTTTTGTTCCTCTACCACAGGCTGGCCAACCTCCAACAGTCCTGAATCAACACAATTACACTCAACCTTGGAGGATCATGTTTAAAACATTTTGAAGCTAGTTGACCTTTATCTTATCCAAAGTTATTAGTATTTTAGTCACCTACAACACATCCACTCAAGCTGGCTTAAGGTTGCATTGGGTGTATGTGAATCTCAAACAACAAAAACTGATACCAAAAGCCAAGACTGCAATGCTAACAAGAAACATGGAAACCAATATCCTTGGTCTGTCATCTTCATACATATTTTGATGTAGTGATTCCCTCTCCCCTCCCTTTCCTGCCCTCCATTTCCACATACACAAGGCTAAATATAATTACCACAAAACCCTAAAAACGAGGCCACCATCATCACAGGCCAAATAACAGGTGGTGGTAGTCAGCTAGTATCTTGTAGCCAAGGAGGTGGTGGGGACAAAGGCTGGCCTGGCTGGCTTGGTTCAAGATATAAATCTCGTCTGTGTAACTGGTACTCCTGTGTGCACCAAGCGGAAGTTGTCCACGTGGGCTGCGGAGCAGGTAGGCCGGTATTAGAGCGATGTCACAGATGGACCCATCACTTCCATCTCACTCCTCATACAGCGTGAAGATCATCCAGGTATCCCAAGCTACACAGCGGCTTTGTACCATGTCAGTGTAAACCTGGTATCTTTTTTCCCTATCAAATCAATATGGAACTCTACTTTGCAGCATAAAATAATCAAGAAAGGTGGCCCGTGTTCTGTGCATCCTTAACACGTGAGCCTTTCAGGCACTGGGGAACTTGAAATGGATCTCCTTGAAGCAACAAGCAACCTTTCCCCCACCTTGTCCCCCAGGTTGAAAATAGAGCGATATGATGCTCCGATGCAGAAGCTGCTGGAGGAAATGAAAGAAAGCAACCCACAGCTGACCATTGAAGACGACAGGTACGATCCCAGGAAGAAAAGACCTTCTTCTCGCTACTTCGTTCTCTGAATCCCCTGCAGTCGCGCCTTCGCCGGTGAAGTCGGGTCCTCGAGGTATTGACGGAAATGGATCTTCGAGGTTTTCCTGTGGAGCCGCCTCAGGGACAAGCCGGTTGCTGGGCTAGATGTCACTTCCCCTTGGTTCTGCCTGCACACGTCCCTTCACCCTGTAGATGTTAGAGAAATGTCTGCCACAGGTCTATCGAGGGAAATAAAGGTGAAAGCATTCATGAAGGAAGCTGGATGTATTGACGGGTTCTGACAAAAATTAGAGAACACATAGCTTATTAGGGGAGAACCGATCCCAGGGAAAAAAGCGACAAGTGTTTTGCACTGATTTCTGATGCCCTTCCAGTCTGTGCTCGGTGCTGGCAGTTCTCGGCCTGCATGGTTGGCTGTGTGCGGAGCCTTCCTCGCCAGAGTACTTCTCACTAACCATACAGTATTTTGGACTCTTAGGTGCTTCCAGGTAGCTCATACATGACCCTGTCGTTGCTCTGATTAGCTTCAGATCCAACTTACAGAAAACATAACTTCATGGCATGTACAGCCCTTCCCCATAGAGTCCAGTGGTTTCTTGTGACGTGCAGAGTCCCCAAATGCACTAAGGCAGCGGTGCCGGCCGTACCCTGTGAGAAGGCTAAACAAGGGGCTATTTGTGAACTCTGAGGTTCAGGGTAACAATTCCAATGCTGCTGTCTGTATATACAGGGATGAGCAAATAAACAGGGTAGGGGGGAAAATAACAGAAAAAATTACATTTTATTAATGCTCAAGCATTTTTGTAAAGCTAATGCAATGTGTAATTTAAGCAATGCTTACATAAGCATTAATAAAAAGTAATTACTGTTTTCAACTTAACTATTAAAATTCAACAATTCTTCTAATCTTCCTACTTTCTCCATCAGGGCCATCAGTTTAACACTCTCACCAATTAGACTAAGTTCCAGATGTTGCCTTTAAACCCCCTTCTACATGCCCCATCATTTCAGCAATGTCGCTGCGTGGAGCGTGGGCGTCTGGGGTTTGCTGTACCTGTCCTTCTGTTTCCAGTTCAAGGTCTCCTTGTTCAACCAGGCATAGGTCATTCCTAGCGCTTCCTCCTCAGGTTCCTGGAGGGGAGTGGCGGTCGGTAAAAGAAGAAAGGCACTAAGTTAAAACTAGAATGGAATTTCCATGTCTTCCAGCTAAGGGTTTCTCCTCCTCTGCACTACTGCCATTTGGAGCAGATAATTCCTTGTTGGGAAGGAGACTGTCCCGTACATTCATAGGGTGTTCAGTAGTATCCCTAGCCTCTGCCCGCTAGGTTCTAGCACCCCCCTCACAGTTACTGCAACCAAAAATGTCTCCGGGCATTTGAGGATATCTCCTGGGGTACACAATGCCCCTAGGTTGAGAAACACTGTAATCTAACGCAATCCCTCTCTTAAGAGAAGAAATTGAGTAACCTGGTTACATCAGTTTAGGGGCTCTGTATTGACATCCCAGTAGCCCGTGAAATGTAAACTTGTGCTCACAACTAAATTCACTGTCTTTCCCCAATGCATGTATTTCATCCTGAGTTCCAGCCACACACACCCACCCTCATGACCTACACGTAGTACTCAAGAGCTGAGACACTGGCATGAGGGTTCATGTGTGTCTGCATGGATTCGTATGTGTCAGGAGGTGAACAGGTACAGCTGTCCCTCTTTTCTTGGTACCTCCTTACCCAAGACCACTGGCCTCAGCTGTCACTGAATTCCGAAAATGTGGCCTGAGTCCCATAGCAACATCAGCACATGCCTGCTCCGGATCTGGTCTTGCTGATGAGCAGGAAGGAAGTATTCACTGTGGGTTCTTTACTAAGGTGTATGGAAAACCTTCCTTCACAATTCCACAACTGCCTCCATTTGCTGACGCTGCAATAGAGAGCCGTGTGCACCCCGTGGACCGGTTAGCCCGGGCGGTGGGCTTGGGAAGTGTTCCTGGACAGAAGTAAGAGCCAGGAGTCGAGGGAGTCTGACCCCTACACCACCCTCTGTGCCTCCAAACCTCACTTGCAGGCTTCTCTGGGCTAAGGTCACTCCCGTCCGCTAAGCCACGGTTCTCTCAATCCCCGGCTGTCCCAGAAGCACAGGCTATTCGGGTAAGAGGCCAGGTCATGGGAGCTCTCAAGGTGCCTGTTTACTGAACAGCAAGGCTCTAGCCTGAGTAGGTTGTGCCTTCTTTTTTGTGGTAAAATATACAAAACATAAACTCTACTGTTTTAACCATTTTTAAGTGTACAGTTCAGTGGCAATAAGTACATTCCCATTGTTACGCGACCGTCACCGCCGTCCATCTCCAGAACTTTTTCATCTTCCCAAACCGCAACCCTGTACCCATTAAACACTGACTCTCCACACACCCCAGCCCCTGGCAACCACCATTCCACTTTCTGTCTCTGAGTTTGACTATTCTAGGTACCTTATATGAGTGGAATCATACAATATTTGTTCTTTTGTGACTGACTTATTTCACTTAGCATGATGTCTTTGTCAAAGTCAAAACACAGAGACAAATCTCTAAATTTAAAACATTTTATGTGGGAAGCAAAATTGTGATCAGGGAATACACACAGACCAGGAGGTCTTCAGTATGTCCAAAGAGCAAGAAGGTTAGAGGTTTTATCCTTGAAAAAGAGAAATGGTACATGTTGCTCTTTGAGAAATTTCACTGGCACTACTAAAGTGCTGGGGGGTGGTTGGCAAGTTCTGACTGGTAAGTGATGATAGTGGGTAAAACTGTTCTTAGAGTCACAGCAGTTTTCAGTGGCTATTAGCTAAAACTCATCTCAGGTCACAGCAGGCAGTGCCTGGCTAGGCTTGCAGAGAATCATGTTCTTGGATCGATGTTATGTGCCCTGAGTGCCTTTTTTCCCTGGCTTCTTGACTCTGTTTTAGTTGGGTATGACACAAACGACCCAGTTCATATGATCAACTTTCACATCTTCAAGGTTCATCCATGTTGTGGCATGTTTCAGAATTATAAGACTGAATAATGTCTCGAGTCTCGAACTCCTGACCTCAAGCCATCCTCCTGCCTCGGCCTCACAGAGTGATAGGATTACAGGCATGAGCCACCGTGCCCGGCCCTGAATAATATTGTGCGTGTACACACACACACACACCACATTTTGTTTGTTCGTTCATTCATCAACGGGCAATCGAGTTGCTTTCACCATTTTGCTATTGTAAATAATAGTATGAACATGGATATACAAATATCTGGTCAAGTCCTTGCTCTCAGTTCTTTTGGGTATATGCCCAGAAGTGGAATTTCTGGATCATATGGTAATTCTATTTTTAACTTTTTGAAGAACGACCATATGGTTTTCCATAGTAGCTGCACCATTTTACGTTCCCACCCGCAAAGTGCTTAGGGTGGTGTTGCTTGATGCAAAGTCATTCTCCTGGGATTCATTAACCTCCAGCTTGGAAATCCCTTTGCTTCTCTGTGTCTGAGATGCTAGCTTATGGAACTGTGCCTAGAGAGAAGCTATTGCCTGGGGGAAGACAGCCTTCTCTACCTAGGTTTACAACGCCACGATGAAAATACTTTTTCTTCAGTATACTTATGGTTATCTTGTTCCTGATTCTTTGTGTTTGTTTCAATCCTTAGAAATTTCTAGGACCTCCCTTTTGTCCAAGTTGTCAGAAGCCTCACATTGAATGTGGGGGTCTACAGTTCTGCTATAAAATGACGTATGCATTCCTTAAAGTCAGCATGCCGGGTGACTACGGCCACACCCAGATGTCATCTTAGCTCACCTTCATGGTGACCCCCGGGGGGGGGGGAGTCACTTTCCAAGGTCAGGGGTCATCTCAGGGTTTGAGGTTCATTCTGACAGGAGCTGGAACCCCCTGTGCTTATGAGTCAGACGCACGGAGGACCGAGCTGCCCTCCGCCTGACAGCTGTGTCAGCAACAGAGAGGCTCCAGCCTGCGGCAGAGACAGCCCCACAACATATAGGGACTGGGGACCGTGACGGGGAAGCATTTCTGGTGTGATCCCACGTACTCCCTAGGAAAAATCACCCCACACAGAGACACGAGGGTATCAGGGAGCAGGGCTTCATTTTAATTTTTATTAAGGTGAAATTCACATAACATAAAATTGACCATTTTAAAGGGAACGCTTTGTTGACATTTAGCACAATACACTCCTAGTGTCGCACAACCGTCACCTCTGTCTAGCTCCAGAACATTTTCATCAGCCTAAAATAAACCCCGTGCTGATTAAGCAGTTATTCTTCACCCCTCTGCCTCCCTGGGCCTGGCAGCCGCCGTCTGCTTCCCCTCTCTAGGGATTCGCCTGCTCTGGCCATTAGGACAAGGTTCAGACTTTGGGCTCTTTTCCTAACGTGAAGGGAAGCCATCGCCATGCTGGTACAGTTGTCATTTTACACTCACAAAAGGGAATAGCATGACCAGCTGCCAGAAGGGACCAGGCCTGTTCCGAAAACCGAAAGATTTGCCCGACTGCAGCCTAAGGTGGGGTGAGGGTGCAGAGTAGGCGTGGGGATAACGGAGACGAGCACAGAGGGCCAAGGGGGAAGCATGGGAGGGTTTTGCACAGAGTTAGGGACAGAGTCAGCCGTGAGGAATGGGAATGTTGGTGATCAGTGTGGAAGCCACACGAGAGGGTGGAAGAAAGAGGCCAGTGTGGCCCAGTCGGGGACCCTAGATCCACGGTGTGCAAGACCGAGGAGATTTGGGCCTCCAGATTCCTGCCAGCCCCAGTGGGAGGATGTCCTTGGACAGAGGAACAAATAGACACCAACTCAACAACTGGATGGAGCCCCAAGAAGAGGCCCCATGGCCCCCCTTTCCATGGCGGTGGCCTCTGCCCTCCTCCCTCACGCTCCACACACTCCACACACATCTGCATCCATCTCTCAGGTCCGGCCATGCCTGGAGCACTGACGGCTATGGATGTAACCCCTGGTGACGAGCATCTGGTCGACCTCTCTCCGGACAGCCGTGTGATCTCTGGGTCTGGGGGAGGGGTGGGAGTGGCCTCTGCACCGCTCGGACCCTGTGCAGCAGGGGTCTCCTCCGCCTGTGCCAATCCTCTGCCAGAAGCCCCGCCAGGAGTATGAGGATCGCAGCACCAAGGCAAATCCGAGCCAGGTTGCCCTTGGTGTAGTGCAGCCGGGCAGGGGCTGGAGCAATGAGAGAAGGGGCAGGTGGTAAAAGCCCATCCCCAGAACCAAGTCCCGTCTGACACCCTATTACAGAGCAGATGCCAATCTCTTTCCTAGGGGTCCCTCCCTTCGCCACCAAGGGTCAGGGCTGGATGGCCCCAATCCTCTAACTAGCACCTCTCCCTGTGTCCCCTCACAGGCCTCCGATACAACCCCTCCCCAGACACAGACACTGCCTGGTTATCTGACCATTTGCAGAGGAGAAGACAGTTATCAGGGATGCAACAGACAGGGAATCTTTCTTTCTCTGACCCTTTGGAAAATCTCATCCTTCCCACCTGATCTTATCACGCAATTCTGAACTCCATATGCTGATAATCCGCCCCCATCCCCTTAATATTTCATACACCAGAACCCAAGATCACAGAGCTGTAGCCCTGCATAGGGAAAGGAGGCAGCTTTGGGTGAGGAGCCAGAGGCGAGAGCGGCACGGGTCTGGGAAGGACGACTTACTCACCGATTGGAGAGCCTGACTCCTCGGGACTGGAGGTGATATTCCTAGAAGTCTCTGGGAACCACAAAAGGCGACGTGTCAATAAATGGAACCCTCTCCCCTAGCCTGGTCACTGTCCCTACCCTGAACACACACAATTGGGAGGCAGAATTCCACGGCATTTAAGAAGAGCGTGAACTATAGCACCAGGCTGCCCAGATTGGAACCCCAAGTCCACCCCTTATTAGATGTGGGACATCTGGCAGGTGACAACATCTACAAGCCAATTTTCCCATCTGTCCAATGAAACTAATGGCATCAACATATCATAGGTTGGTGTGAAAATTAAAATAAAAACAATAGTAGTACAAACCACAGTGCTTGGTTTATAATCAGCACCCCACACACGCTAGCTCTCTTACTATTCCACAAGTATTTCCTGAAACTGGCGGGTACTCAGCCATGTGCTGGGCTATGGGGACCCAAATATTAACAAGACATGGTCCTTGTGGGGTTTCCACATTACTGGAGGAGACCAGGAAGTGATCACTTTAATATATTGTGAAAACTACTGTAATAGGTAGCCCTCAAGACACTCAGCGAGGTCGGAAGAAACCCCCGATCCACGCTGGTGGTCAGAAGAGGCTTCCCTGGGAGTTGAAGCCCTGGGGAATGGAAGGAAAGGCAAAGCGAGGGGTCTGGGTGCGGAGTCGGGGAGGATATGGAGCACCGGGAAGAGTCCGAAGCGACGCCGTGGGGCCCAGCGCAGCGTGAGGAGCGCAGGGAAGGTGGGCAGACACGACGGCAGGGGCCAAGAGAGATGGAATATCTAAGCCCATTGAACAGCAGGCCGAGGAACCCGCTGCATCCTGAGCGGGAAGTGGAGGGTCTTGAGCGGAGGGTGGGGAAGGATCCCACCGCAGTGTTGGAAAGAACCCTCTGGGATCAGAAGTCTAAAGCAAGCCAGAGTCCTGTGGGCCCAGTGGACATACCTAGCCTAGCCCCCGGGGATCTGTCACTGGCGTTCTGTCTGGAAGGAAACGGAGGCTTTCCAGGAAAAGCGAGGGGAAAGGAAACAGCCGTGCAAGCAAAGCGCGTGCGCAGAGGCCCGGGGCAGCGAGACGTACGTGTCACGGCACTTGTGGGCTGTGTGGGGCCGAAGCACACGCAGGCTCTACACGGAAACAGTGGGGACACGACTGAACACTTCGAGCCGGGTCGGAAGGGCCGGGGCTTTGCCCTGAGAGCGGCGTGTGGGGACTGGGCGGTCTTCCCGCCACGGCCTCGGCTCCGCCATCTTTAGAATGGCCACGTTACCCAGAATGCTCCTGTTCCCCAGCCTCGGCGCCGCCTCCGCCCCGCCCTCTGTCCTCGAATCCGGACTCGCTTGGGAAGAGCCCACAGGCCCAGATAATGGAAGAGAGAGTCCCACCCTCAAGCTGCACTCTGCCTAGCTCTAAGTGCCTGGCTACTCACCGGTTGGAGAGACTTTGCTCGAGGGTGAGACGTTCTGTTTCCTGGAGGCTTCTGGGAACCCCAGCAGGAGGGTTGTAAGGAAGAGAAATAATGTCAGGCCTTCCCAGCGGGTCCCCGCTCCCCACAGCCCTTGTGAGCTGTGCAGGCTCCCTGGGGCCCCCTTGCCTGTCACACACGGCGCAGACACCGAGGAAGCCAGTTCTCAGGCCCTGAGACTTATTTCCGTCCCTCAGTGGCTTGCTCAGAAGCGACCATCCACCCGATGGTGGACATCTGGGTTGTTTCCACTTTGGGGCTATTACGAACAGTGCTGTTGTGAACGTTCACGTACAAGTTTTTGTGTGAACGTAAGTTTTCAGCGTTCTTGGGTCCGTGCCCAGGAGCAGAATCCTGGGCCGTGCGGTCGCTCTATGTTTGCCTCCTCCAGGAACTGCCCCCTGTCGTCAAAGCGCCCGCACCGTCTCACACTCCCACGGTCGTGTAGGAGGGTTCCAGTTCCTCCGAATCCTCACCAACACTTGTTTCTGTCC
>NW_012144190.1:352411-353922 GCF_000956105.1 Propithecus coquereli
GAGCTAGGCTGATGCCATGGCACTCTAGCCCAGGCAACAGAGTGAAACTCTGTCTCAAAAAAAAAAAAAAAAAAAATTCTGGTTTTTATGTTGTAGTCTAATTGTGTTACATAGGGTGTAACCACTGAGGGGACCAGGTAAAGGGGACATGGGATCATTCCATACTATCGTTGCGAACCTCCTGCGACTCTGTCTCAAAATAAAAATCTTAAAAAAATCTAATCAGAAACACATACACACACACACACACACACACGCAGTGTGCCACCGCCGTATGTGTCCCTGCCTCCCTTGGCATAAGAGCCCCAACTCTGCCCTCAACCCCACAAGTCCATTCTCGTCAGCCTTAGCTCTTGCTTGTTCCTCAATCTACCCCGGGACACGGGAGATGTCAGCGATGCCCAGCCCAGCGCATCATTTCCTAAAGCGCAGGCTGACTCCAGCACCCCGAGTTCAGCTGAGATGCTTATGAACGTCAGGGAACACCGTGCCCTACGCAAAACTTAGTGCCGTGGTTCTCAGAGTGACACCCGGGCCAGCAGCATCAGCCTCGCCTGGGAACTTGTTAGAAATGAAAATTACTGGACTCGTCCCAGACCTACTGAATCAGAAACCTCGAGGGTTCAGAAATCTGTTCTTTGAGAAGCCCTCCAGGTGATCTATGGCCCAAGGAAGTCTGAGAACCACTGACCGGTGGAATCAGAGGCCCGGAAGCAGAGTTCAGGACCCCGCAATTTGGCAAGCCACTCAGATCACTCTTGTGTGTGTCAGACATTGCAAACCATCGTCCTAGGCAGGACAGGGGGGCGAGGGCAGCATATTAATGTCTATCTATGTGGGATACCCACCCTCCTTACAGCCAGAAACAAAGGATTTTTAAAACAAAGCAAATCTGTGAAAGAGACAAATGGAGACATCTAGGCAGAGAAGGGAAGAGAAGGGGGGTCCGTGTGCTCACACCCCGGGCACTGGCGAGAACCCTCCAGAGCTTACCTGTCACGGAGGAAGGTGGTCCTGCTGGTAACTGGCTAGGGGTCACAGAGGTTCCTGAGAAATCAGAAAACGAGAGAAGTCTGTGCTCTACGCGCTGTGGGTCCTGAACAAATAAAGAACCGTTTCTGGGACCCAGTTTCCTCACCTGGAAAATGAGCGAGAAGACGGTTGTGTGTGTTAGATAGCATTTGAACGGCGCTCCTGGCGCGTTCTGGGGCTGAGTAATCGTGACGTGCCCCGTAGCTCCACCCCTCCTTTCTGAACCTCAGTTCTGTCCCTTCTGCTAGGTCCCTGTGACTTACACCCTCACCTTGTCCCTGGGGGCAAAACTGGCTCCTGGAAAGTGGAGACAGGAGCCATGGCATCAGTTTGGGCTCAGGGGCAGGCATCACAGTGTGGGGGGAAGGGGAGTATCTAAGAAGCAAATCAGGCCAGGCGCGGTGGCTCACGCCTGTAATCCTAGCTCTCTGGGAAGCCGAGGTGGGCGGATTGTTTGAGCTCAGGAGTTCGAGACCAGC
>NW_012144190.1:364172-365339 GCF_000956105.1 Propithecus coquereli
GCTCAGGCTGGTCTTGAACTCCTGACCTCGAGTGATCCTCCCGCCTCGGCCTCCCAGAGCGCGAGGATTACAGGTGTGAGTCACCGCGCCAGGCCAAAAAGTTTTACAAAATGTAAAAATCAATAAATCAATAACTTGTCCAAGGTCATACGACAAGTGGCAGAGCTGATATTTGCCATCAGGGAGTTCGACTGCAGGGTCTCCACTGCTACACAAACCTGCACCGCTCTAATTCGAGGTTAGCACGGTGACGCATGCCTGGCACCCAGGAGTCATCAAAGCAAAAGCTGCCTGATTCATTCGCTCAACAAATTTTTTTCTTAAGCAACTATTATGTGTTTGTCTCTATTCTACCAAATAAAAACCCCATGAGGAAGAAAAGAGACAGAAACAGCCGGAGAGTGACGAGGGCCATTTTAACTAAGGTAGTGAGGGAAATACTTAATGAGAGGCAGCATTTGAGTCTGACCCCAAAAGAAGGAATGAGGAAGCCGGACTGGCATATTCCAGGAGCAGAGGGCAAGCCGGGGAGGGAACCGGGAAGAGGGACGGCAGAGCGCTGTATAGCCCTCAGGAATTAGGGTGAGGGGAGCCAGCCGTTCTCCCGATGCAAAATTTAATGTTTTCCAAACAATTAACATAATTGAAAGGAGTATTAAAAAATTGAAGAGTAGATCATTAAAACCCACATAATTCTAAGTTTGAACATTTAATGTAGATCCCCTCAAAAAAATTTGTTGTAATTTTACATTCCAAGCTTTCGCGGAAGCAAAATCATAGACGATATTTCCGAAACCTACTTCTGGAAAATAATAGACCATTTAAAAGTGCATTAATCTGGCCAGGCGCGGTGGCTCATGCCTGTAATCCTAGCACTCTGGGAGGCCGAGGCGGGAGGACCGCTCGAGATCAGGAGTTCAAGACCAGCCTGAGCAAGAGTGAGATCCCGCCTCTACTAAAAAAAATAGAAACAAATGATCTGGACAACTAAAAATATACATACATACAGAAAATATTAGCCGGGCATGGTGGCACATGCTTGTAGTCCCAGCTACTCAGGAGGCTGAGGCAGGGGGATCACTGTAGCCCAGGAGTTTGAGGTTGCTGTGAGCTAGGCTGACACAACGGCACTCTAGCCCAGGCAACAGAGTGAGAATCTGTCTCAAA
>NW_012144190.1:365872-367004 GCF_000956105.1 Propithecus coquereli
GCGAGGATTACAGGTGTGAGTCACCGCGCCAGGCCAAAAAGTTTTACAAAATGTAAAAATCAATAAATCAATAACTTGTCCAAGGTCATACGACAAGTGGCAGAGCTGAAATTTGCCATCAGGGAGTTTGAGTGCAGGGTCTCCACTGCTACACAAACCTGCACCGCTCTAATTTAAGGTTAGCACGGTGACGCATGCCTGGCACCCAGGAGTCATCAAAGCAAAAGCTGCCTGATGATTACAGCTCATTCATTCGCTCAACAAATTTTTTCTT
This sequence comes from Propithecus coquereli, assembly GCF_000956105.1. Classification (NCBI taxonomy): domain Eukaryota; kingdom Metazoa; phylum Chordata; class Mammalia; order Primates; family Indriidae; genus Propithecus; species Propithecus coquereli. The sequence continues at coordinate 366,147 of NW_012144190.1, forward strand.
AAGCTACTATTATGTGTTTGTCTCTATTCTACCAAATAAAAACCCCATGAGGAAGAAAAGAGACAGCAACAGCCGGAGAGTGACAAGGGCCATTTTAACTAAGGTAGTGAGGGAAATACTTAATGAGAGGCAGCATTTGAGTCTGACCCCAAAAGAAGGAATGAGGAAGCCAGACTGGCATATTCCAGGAGCAGAGGGCAAGCCAGGGAGGGAACCAGGAAGAGGGGCAGCAGAGCGCTGTGTAGCCCTCAGGAATTAGGGTGAGGGGAGCCAGCCATTCTCCCGATGCAAAATTTAATGTTTTCCAAACAATTAACATAATTGAAAGAAGTATTAAAAAATTGAAGAGTAGATCATTAAAACCCACAGTATTCTAAGTTTGAACATTTAATGTAGATCCCCTCAAAAAAATTTGTTGTAATTTTACATTCCAAGCTTTCGCGGAAGCAAAATCATAGATGATATTTCCGAAACCTACTTCTGGAAAATAATAGACCATTTAAAAGTGCATTAATCTGGCCGGGCGCGGTGGCTCACGCCTGTAATCCTAGCACTCTGGGAGGCCGAGGCGGGAGGACCACTCGAGATCAGGAGTTCAAGACCAGCCTGAGCAAGAGTGAGACCCCCGCCTCTACTAAAAAAAATAGAAACAAATGATCTGGACAACTAAAAATATACATATATACAGAAAATATTAGCCGGGCATGGTGGCACATGCTCGTAGTCCCAGCTACTCGGGAGGCTGAGGCAGGGGGATCGCTGTAGCCCAGGAGTGTGAGGTTGCTGTGAGCTAGGCTGACGCCACGGCACTCACTCTAGCCCAGGCAACAGAGTGAGACTCTGTCTCAAAAAAAAAAA
>NW_012144190.1:367054-369945 GCF_000956105.1 Propithecus coquereli
TACTTTCTGTTTCTACAATTTTGATTACATTAGATACATTATATACCCCATATAAGTGGAATCATGCAGTTTGTGTCCTGCGACTGGTTTATTTCATTCAGCATAATGTCCTCAAGGTTCATTCATGTCGTAGCATTTATCAAAATGTCCTTCCTTTTTAAGGCTGCATAATATTCCATTGCGTGTGTGTGTGTGCGTGTGTGTGTGTGTGTGTGCGTGTGTGTGTGTACACACATTTTCTTCTTGAGATATACTGTCCTCTTTTGAAAGAATCCCCCCTTAAGAATAGTAATCATAATTAATAATAATGTACTGTATATTTCAAAATTGCTAAAAGAGTAGATTTTAAATGTTCTCACTATAAAGAAATGATAAGTAGATGAGGTGATGGGTGTGTTAATGACCTTGATATAATCATTCCACAATGCATACGTATATCAAAACATCACATCATACCCCATAAATGTATACAATTAACATTTGTTGATTAAAAGTAAAAATTAAAGGGACAAGAATAAAAGATTGATACAGGCTACAATATAAATGAACCTCAAAAATATTATGCTGAAAGTAACCAGTTGTGAAAGACCACGCACGCAGTGCCATGGATACCAAGTTCCTAGAAAAGGCAAATTTATACAAAGAGGAAGTAGATTTGCGGTCACCTGGAGCTGGGGGGGTGGGAACAGGAAGTGACCGCAAATGGGTACAAGATCTTCTTACTGTGACAGAAATGTGCTAAAATTGGATTCTGAAGATTGCACAACCCCCCAAAAACTTACTAAACTTTATGAATTGGACACTCAAAAATGGGTGAACTTTAAGGCATATAAATTATACCACTATAAAGCTGGTTTTGTAAAAAAAAAAGATAGCAACTTTTAGTCAATAATGACCTCACTAGCTCGATTGGAATGAAAATGAGTCTGAATACAAGCACATTTTCATTGTACCCTGCACTAACTTTTTTAATTTGCTGACAACTAGGAGAATTCTCCCATTGCTAACAGAATCATTAGTCTTCTCCATACGGAGATATTTTAAATAAGTGGATTGTCTTCAAATACTTGTGGAAATACATAATCCTAAAACAACGGTGAGCACGAAACATCAATACTTGTTCTCCAGTTGCATCAGTTGATGCAAAGGAGTTGGCAGCGAGCTTTTTCACAAAGATACTTTGTCCTTATGTTATTAAAAATAAGAAAGTCTGAACATGTGATCGTACTGTGAGGACAGTCATTTCACTGGATTCTTCCTGCAATAGCGTTGTTTTTTAGTAACTTCTAGAGGTTCTTCTTGTTTGCTTGTTTGTTTATTTTTGAAACCCCAGACCAGACACAGGCATTATTCACGGTAGTAAGAATTATTTTTTCTTAGCATATATACTCTGCAGAAGACACGTCTGACTATTAATCACCCAGACCTCGGAATATGTTGCCTTACGTGGCAAAAGGGACTTTGCAGTTGTGACTAAATTGAGACCCTTGAGATGCAGAGATCAGCCTGGATTATATCAGCGGGCCCAGTGGGATCATCACAGGGTCCTTACACCTGGTGGAGGGATGCAGAATGGTCAGAGAGAGAGGTTTAAAGACGCCGCCCTGCTGACTTCGAAGATGGAAGAAGGGAAGAAGTCGCCAAAACTAAGAAATGCAGGGGACTCCAGGAGCTGGAAAGGACACGGGAACAGATTCTCCCCTAGCGCCTCCAGAAGGGACCAGCCCTGTCGATACCTTTATCGTATCCCAGTGAGACCCACTTTGGTCGGATCTCTGACCTCCAGAATGGGGAGGTAATAGATTGGTAATAAACTTGTGTTGCTGTAAGCCGGTGAGTCCGTGGTAATTTGTTACGGCAGCGACAAGAAACTAATACACCCTCCAAAGCTGACTGGAGCCGGGGGCTTCCCTGCCTCCCACTTCCCGTGCACCGACGGTCCCTACCCCGGAACCGCCTTCAGAACCTACAGAGGCTGAGGAAGAAAGGTTTGGTCTCCACACCCCTTACCTGTGACCACGAGCTCCAGGGGGTCGCTGGGGGCTGACCACTCGTACGGGTTTGAGCTGGAAAAGCTGTAGCATCGGTAGGTCCCACTGTGGGCAGCAGTCACGGTGACGATGGGGAAACTGGCCCGGTACCACATCTCGGGATTCTTGTAGGGCTCAGGGTCCCCCTCCTTGTACAGAGCAAATTGGTCAAAGCTATATGGAGTCTGACACTGTAGGGTCACGTCCCCTCCTGGGGACACTGCCGGGCTGGGCTGGGCTAAGAGTGAAGGCTTGTTGTAAACTCCTGGGAGAGAAGGAAACTCTGATGTTAAAGACGGCGGTGGCCAGTGTCTCGGCTGCGCCCCGCCCCTTTCTGGCTATGTCCCTCCCCGAGCGCTCAGTCCCCCTGCCCACGCTCACAGACAGGTGGGGTCAGGTCACCAAGAGGTTGAGGGAGTGTGGCTGTGTCACATCCTAGTGCCTGGGCTCTGCCATTTAGGGGCTGTGTGGCCCTGGAGGTAAATCTCCTTCTGTATCTGTGCCTCAGTGTCCCCTACTGTAAAATGGGCGTGATTGGACGAGGCAATACACATAAAGCATGTAACAGAGTGCGGAAAGCAGACCAAGCACTCAAAATAGGGCAGAAGCAACAAAACTGTGCCAGTTTATACTGTATTGTAAGCTTGTGTTCCAGGACACAGACGTTATGTTGTAAACTTGTATTAAAGTGCCAGCTCCAGGCGCCATCCCGAATCCATGACATATCTCAGTTCACGGATCCTCACAAAGACCTTCGCACTCGTCGCTGTCGATATTCCTATTTTATATATGAAACTGAGGCACACGGTGCTAAATAATTCGTTCAACACTAGGTAGCAATACTGCATTGCATACTTGAAA
>NW_012144190.1:369995-371079 GCF_000956105.1 Propithecus coquereli
CTGTGATTTTGAGAATAGTGGAAAGGGGGTTAACGTGGGAGCAAGGAGACTAGTGTGGAAGCTGCTAGAGTGACCCAGCTACGGAAGATGGAATGGATGGTGGGGCACAGGCAACAGGGGGAAGCTACCAGATCATGGGGAGGTTTCAAAGCTGCCATGTGATGGGAAAGGAAATCCAGATTAAAAAAAAAAAAAAACTCCCTGTGTATTATAGTACAAAAGCATATGTTGTCCTCTTTTGTCTTGATTTTTTTAATTTGTTTATTTTAGAGTCAGGGTCTTGCTATGTTGCCCAGGCTGGCCTCCAACTCCTGGGCTCAAGCAATCCTCCTGCCTCAGCCTCCCGAGTAGCTGGGACTACAGGCATGCGCCACCATGCCCAGCTAGTTTTTCTATATATTTTTAGTTAGTTGTTCAGCTCATTTCTTTCTATTTTTTTAGTAAAGACAGGGTCTTGCTCTTGTTCAGGCTGGTCTCAAACTCCCAAGCTCAAACAATCCGCCCACCTCGGCCTCCCAGAGTCCTAGGATTACAGGCGTGAGCCACCGCACCTGGCCTGTTTCTTTTTTTAACAGCCTAGATAATCATTTCTGATTCAGATGGTGTTACTTTCCTGGAGTTACATAGGAAAAAAAGCTAAAGGATACAAATCCAATTGTTAACCATGGGTTGTAAGATTGGAGAATGGAGACTTTCAAACTTTACATTCTATGCTTCAATATTATTAGATTTTTTACAGAAAGCATTACTTCTATGAGGAAAAAAATTGTGAACAAAACAGATTTTTTTACCCAAAACTCTACAATGTATTTTGTTTGATTTAATATGACATTTTCAAGTATACTGTTCACTGGTGTTATGTATATTCATATTGTTGTACAATAGATCTCTAGAACTTATTCATCTTGAAAAACTGAAAATCAATGCCCAACTAAACACTAATTTCTTCTCTTCTCTTCTCTCCCCCCAGCCCTTGGCAATCAGCCTTCTACTTTCTGTTTCTACAATTTTGATTACATTAGATACATTATATACCCCATATAAGTGGAATCATGCAGTTTGTGTCCTGCGACTGGTTTATTTC
>NW_012144190.1:371171-371575 GCF_000956105.1 Propithecus coquereli
CTGTCGATATTCCTATTTTATATATGAAACTGAGGCACACGGTGCTAAATAATTCGTTCAACACTAGGTAGCAATACTGCATTGCATACTTGAAATAAACAAAGGTGACTGTGTGAGGTGACAGGTATGTTAATTAGCTTGATGGCGGTGACTGTTTCACAGTGTAGACGTATTTGAGAACACCAAGTTGTGCGCCTTAAATATACACAATTTTTGTTTGTCAATTACACCCGATAAAGCTGAAAAAGTTGGGGTTTTATTTATTTATTTATTTATTTTGAGATAGAGTCTCACTTTGTTGCCTGGGCTACAGTACCGTGGCGTCAGCCTAGCTCACAGCAACGTCAAACTCCTTGGCTCAAGCGATCCTCCTGCCTCAGCCTCCCAAGTAGCTGGGACTACAG
>NW_012144190.1:381753-383976 GCF_000956105.1 Propithecus coquereli
AAAAAGTTTTGAAATGTTAAAAAAGCCACATATTGTGTGCTGCCATTTACATGAAACGTCCAGAATAGACAAGTCCACGGAGACAGAAAGCAGATAAATGGTTTGGGGGGAGGAGCCTGGGAAGTGACGCTGAACCCGCAGGGAAATTGCTCTGGGGTGATGGAAAAGTCGTGGAACTAGACAGAGGTGACGGCTGCACAACACAGAGAATGTACCAAACGTCAGTTACGGCAAACTTTCCACTCCGTGTACTTGACCACAATAAAAATCTTGTAAAAGTCAAACAGGGATTCCTGCCCCACACTGTCCAGCTCCGGCCCCGCTCGCACTGCACACACTGCTGACTATTTTAGTTGTTCCTCTGGATTCGCCAGACACGGCACGCTGACTTCCTCCGTGGCGGCGAGGACTCGAACCACTGACGTTGCTGTTTCCTTCTTTTCCTTCCTGCCGTCTCCCAATATCCAACAACACCCACGTGCATATACAGCCGTACACAGCTGTACAGACAGGCGTTGTAAACACTTGTATATTGCTGCATTTTATTCATTATGTGTACAGTAAAACCCCTCGCTAATGGGATACACTGGGCCCCAAAATTCATCAAATCAAATGTATAAATGGGTCACTGGGAAGTTAACACTTTTCAGTCGTCTATATGGTCACAGGAAGCACAGCAATAAAGACAGTGAAAACTACCCTCGACTGCCCACAAGTGAACTGAGAAAACCCTCCAGTGACCACGGAAGCCGCTGCCTCAGCTCCCGCCCCATTGCACAGCGGGGAAGAGAAGGCCCCGCCCCACCCTTGGGTGCTATCGGGCAGGATGGAGTCTCTTGTGTTATGTGTCAAGATATCCCAGAACCGTAGATTTCCTACTATTTTGTGCTTTTTTGGTTAAATCAGCGTTCTGTGATGACATTATTATGACTATGCAAATACTATTCACACCTGAGCATTATAATGTTGTACGTTTTTCCTGTTCGTTTTCCCTCGAATCAATAAATGCCTGATTTATTTCCATCTGCACAATTTCCCTTGAACTTATTGCTAATCTTTCCACAATTCTCAGTAGCCTTTTATGTAACTTTACACAACTACCAAATTGCATAATCTATAAATTTCAGTTTTTCCCTTGGAGGCGTTCCCCCTCTCCCATCTTTCCTTCTATCTGAACTAACTTTTCTCTGGGCTAAACACTTGCTCTTTTTCTCTCAAGCTCTGATTTTCTTTTTTGTCTTTCTCCTGAACTGGTAGCATGATCTGTTTTAATCTCACTAGGGTTGCCATATTTGGAAAATAAAAATACAGGACTCACTGTTTGAATTTCGGGTAAACAAGGAATCTTTTTTTAGTGTAAGTATGTCCCATGAGGTATATGTTAAAAAAAAAAAAAGAAGGAAACGTACTTGTTTATCTGAAATTCACATTTAGCCTGTTTCATCTTGCAACCCTCATCCTCACACACAGACCAAGGAGGGACTGTTCCCATTATAAACAGGAGGAAACTGGACAGAGAGGCTGAGCAACCTCCGTTAGCTCACACAGCAAGAAGTGGCTGAACCCAGATCATCTCGGACTCCAGAGCTCAGAGAATGACGCTGTCACCAGCTGCCGACTCCCCCTCTGTGCCCACCCCATGTGCCCTCTGCATCTTGTGCCCAAGCTCCACCCAAATCTCTGCCTCCCCTCCCCCAACACAGCCCACCTCAGTCTTTTTGTATGTCTCCTCCACCCTGCGCCCCTCGAGCACGTGTGGAAATATTCCTGGCACCGTGCTGAGCACTTTCTAAGTTTGGACTCTGAGTCACCATAATCCTACTGGTTATATCAACGCGTCACAGTTGTACACTATAGGTATGTACGATTTTTATTCATCAATTAAAGAATAAATAGAAACAACCAGCCCCTTCCCGCAAAAAGAAAGAAGATAAAGATTAAATTAAAAAAACACGAGTGTGGACTTGTGAAAATTCCTTAGTTTGTATTCAAGCCTTTAGCTGTGTGACCTTAAACAAGTTACTTCACCCCTCTGGGTCTCAGTTTTCTCATTTGTAAAATAAGGGTCATTGTAGACCCTACCTCATTGGCCGTTGGGGATTAAATGAGTTAGTGTCTGTTAATAAAAAAAAAAGTATACAATAATATCTAGCCCACAGTAAATGCTACCTAAGAGTGTGTTAAAGAATGAATGAGTGGTCGGGCGCAGTGGCTCACGCCTGT
>NW_012144190.1:384621-386677 GCF_000956105.1 Propithecus coquereli
GCACCTCCCAGACCCACCCTCAGGACTCACCAAGACAGAAGAGGGCGGACGGGGTTGGAGACATGGTTCCTCGCCCGGCCTGAGCTCTGTGGCCAGGGGCACGTCGTGGGAGCCTGGGGCACAGGTGCAGAGCGTGGCAAGGGTGAGGGACGCTCTGCCCCTTCCTCCGCCAACCCTGGCTTTTCCTAACAGAGCCTCGTGGAGCCGGAGCCGCCTCCTCCAACAGTGACTTGCACTGGGGCTCCAGGGAGCCCCACTTATCTCCCGGGGCCAGGCTGGAGCCGCGGCCTCCATCCGCTGGCCGGGCCGGTCTGCGCTCCCCTTCTCCCATAAGCTCACCAACGGTCACTAGGGAAATGCACATCAAACCGCAAGGAGATATTAACTCACACCCACCAGGGTGGCTATAACTTTTTAAATGGAAACTAACAAATGTTGGTGAGGATGCAGAGAAACTGGAATTGTGCATTGCTGGCGGGAGCGCAACGTGGCGCAGGGCTGTGGAAAACAGCTCGGCAGTTCCTCAAAAGGTCAGACGGGGATCTCCGTGCGATCCAGCAGTTCCACCTCTGGGCATACACCCGAAAGGCCTGAAAGCAAGGTCTCCAACAGACATGCGCACACCAGTGTTCATGGCGGCTCTATTCACAGTAGCCAAAAGATGGAAACAGTCCAAATGTCCATCAGCAGAAGAATGGACGGACAAAACATGGCGTATACATACAATGGGATATTACTCAGCCTTTAAAAAAAGAATAAAACTCCAACACATGCTACAACTACGATGGACCTTGAGGACATTTTGCTACTCGCAATACCCAGACTCTGAAGGACAAACATTGTGTGATTCCACTTAGGGGAGATCCCTGGATAGTTAGAGTCAAAGAGACGGAAAGTAGAACAGTGATTTCCAGGGCTGGGGGAAGGAGAAGGAGTGGGGAATTGTTTAATGGGTAGAGAGTTTTATGTCGAGGATGATGGAAAAGTTCTGGGTATAGATAGTGGTGATGGTTATACAACATTGTAATGTATTTAATGCTATTAAATTGATGTATACTTACAAATGGTTAAGATGATAAATATCATGTTATGTATATTTTAACAGAATTTTTAAAGTTCAGAAAAAACCCCAACATGACCTTCCCCAAGTCACTGATTAACTCAACGACCACATTCAAATGCCCGATTCCTTTCAAATATTATGGCAGGCATTCGGCCTCAGCAGTTTTATCAATTACAAATGCTTTCAGCAGCATAGAATTTTAAAAGTCATTAACAATAGTTAGGCAAACAGTTTCTTTTCCTCACAACATAAAGCCTCTGCCACGACAGTATTGGTGAGGTGGCCCGATGGTGGCAAAACTGGATTCTTTGTCATCCTCTTGGCTTTCTCTTCCATGTGGCAAGGTGGACATAACATATCCAGGCATTGTGTTCCTTTTTGTCCAAGGCAGAAAGAAGGGGGCGAAGGCCTGTACTAGCCACATCTGCCCCTTTTATTATAAAAACAAAATCTTTCCCAGGATCTGCCCTGTAGGTGAACTCATTGGCAAAAGTGGTCCTCAAGGCCACACTTGGCTGCAAGGAATCCTGGGATTGTCAGCTCACAGCCGGCATAGCACACAGCTGCCCTGCGCTAGGGCAGGTTCGACTGGCAAAGAATGGGGGGGAGGGGGGCCACAGGATCCTGACGACAGGATGAACAGCGTCTAACACAGCAGGGAGCCAAACATGTGGTCCCTGCCCTGGTGGCTCTTATATTCTAAGAATAATTCAGTTAAATGAATGGGTAATTTAAACGCATGGAATTCTTTTTCTTTTTACCACCCGACTCACACACACACTTTTAATTTGTGGCTTTTTTTGGTTTGGGGTTTGTTTTTGTTTTCATTTTGAGACAGAATCTCACTCTGTTGTCCTGAGTAGAATGCCGTGGAGTCATCCTCACTCACAGCAACCTCAAACTCCTGGGCTCCAGTGATCCTCCTGCCTCAGCCTCCCGAGTAGCTGGGACTATAGGCACGTGCCACCATGCCCGGCTAATTTTTCTATTTTT
>NW_012144190.1:389981-390789 GCF_000956105.1 Propithecus coquereli
AAAAAAAAAAAAAATAGAAGAATAAGTACACAAAAAGTACATAAGAAGCATCATGAAAAATCTGCTGATCCCGGGCAGTCGAAGGAAAGGAGGAGGAAGTGGAACTACATGAACTGCTTCATTACTCCCAGAAGGGGCTCAGGAATCAGGGCAGAAGCACTTTCAGAAACGGCAAATGGAGTCGTTTTTGTTGTTTGTGCTTCCTCGGCCCCAGGACAGTTCAAAAGACAAATTTGGGAACGGCCTGAGGGACACATGGGACTGGCAGGAACTCCCAGGGCCCCTGCAAGGATGTGAGAAGAGCGTCGTGTCAGACTGTTCCGACATCTAGGTCACCCAGCACCCCGGGCAGAGGCTGTGTCCTTAACAGTGAAACCAGAGCTCAGGGGCAAGCATGAGTATGACAGATGTCACCACTGTGACCCTGAGCGGGAGCAGAGCTTAGAGACGAGGCTCCACGCTGCAGCCCCTGGTGGGACCATCCCAGCGCGGCGCTGGGAGCGTCTCGTCTGCTCTCTTCAGCCCCCGTTGGACACAGAGCTCACTGCAGTGGCCACGGGAAGGTTTTCCTCCCAGCTGCGCCTGATGCTGGTTGGGTCGTGTCTTAATAATCCCCAGGACCTGCCGACTTGTCCTGGAACAAACGTTCACGGCTTATTTGCAGGCGTGCCACGGTCCCTCTGCAGGAGGGATCAGTGCCTCGCAGGTGGCGCGGTAACCGCAGCTCCGGGGGGAGATGAAGTCAGGGCATCGCGAAGACCTGCAACTGCTTCGGCTGCAGATGGCCGGTGCCTCCTGCTGGCCGCGG
>NW_012144190.1:390839-397953 GCF_000956105.1 Propithecus coquereli
GGTAACCGCAGCTCCGGGGGGAGATGAAGTCAGGGCATCGCGAAGACCTGCAACTGCTTCGGCTGCAGATGGCCGGTGCCTCCTGCTGGCCGCGGACGCCGCCGGTTCCGGCAGCGAGATGGACCCTGGTGAGTTTCCGCTACGGCTCAGACCCCAGACACCGAGCGGGTGAGGCGCCGGGCAGGACAGAGACTTTCCCAGGGCCTCAGCACAGCCTCACCTAAGCCTTGAGCTGCTGCTGAGCTGAGCGAGGATGGGAGAGTGCGGTGACGGAGACCCCACGGCAGGCAGGGCGTGGTCGTAGGCTTGGGCGGGGTGGACGCTGCTGAGGCTGGGGCCAGCCTGGGATCGAGGGTCCCGTGCTCTCACCTGCTCTTTCTCCTCAGGGTGGGCGCTGTCCATCGGCCCGGACTCCCGAGAACTGGACTCGGGGCAGTTGGGACATTTGATGTTTACAGTTCGGGGCACGTGTTCAGGCTCTTCAGCTGTGTGTGGTCCCCGGTACCCGCACACACGTGCACAGACGTGCACTGCCCCGGGATAACCCCCACGGGCGGGTTTCAGAATTGGGACGGCACTTGAGCAATCGCATGGGTGTGGTCATCGTGGGGCTGGGATATCGTGTGCTTTTCTTCACCACTGAAAGGCTCGACTTGAAAGCAACACTAAAGGTCCAGCCTTTGTAGCCAGGAACAGGTTTTCACACTTCCTGGCTCTGTTCCTACAAGCTGAGGAGTTGAGAGTCCTCCTGGGTTCAAACAATTCTCCTGCCTCAGTCTCCCGAGTAGCTGGGCTACAGCACACGCCACCACACCCAGCTAATGTTTCTACTTTTTGTAGAGACGGGCATTGCTCAGGCTGGTCTTGAACTCCTGACTTCAAGCAATCCACGCCCCGCCCCCACCGGCCTCCCAGAGTGCTAGGATCGCCGGCATGAGCCACTGCGCCTGGCCCACAGTTGTCTTTGCTCAGATCACTGGCATTTCTTCACATACGGAGAAAAAAATAAAACCTGTAACTCAGCTAGGTTTGTTGAGTTTTTATTATTATTATTAAGGAGCAAGTTTGAGAGCCTGCAGCTTAAATTACCGCAGGATTTGAAGGGAAGGTCGTCAGCCCAGGCGATCCCAGGTCCCCAGCAGCAGCAGCTGGTGGGGTTTTCACTCCATGCGGTTGGGAGCGTGAACTCCGCGGTAGCAGGCAGGGTCCGTGTGGGCCTGTCCTGCGTGTCACCAGCAGCTGGCGGGCTGTGGCACACTCGCCGGCAAGGCACGCGCAGCGGCCATTCACCAGCCAGGCCACAGCCCGCTGATCACCACGCCATCCTGTGAGTGGTCACTGAGCACCCCACAGCTGGACAGGCCCAGGCTCAGAGAGGACAGGGTCCCACAGGGAACCACGAACCCCACCTGCCTGTCAGACACTGCCCACAACCAGAGGGCGCCGACTCCTCCTGGCCGTTCCCAGTTCAGATTCCCAAGGGAGGCTGGTGATGGCCGCGCTGGCCTGTGGGCAGCGGGCACGTGGTACCAGCCAGGCCCTGGGTCGGCGCCCACCTGCGGCCCAGCACAGCGCAGAAGCGGAGAGATGAGGCCCAACACTGCCCCCTGGAGGATGCTGTGGGCGTGGCAGCCAGTGGTCCTTGTCCGCTCATCCTGGAGACCCAGCCTCCCGGGTGGCTACCTGGGGAGGGACTGTGCCTTCACAGAGGACCCATGAGACACCTCCAAGCCCACCAGGCGGGCACTTTCAGCCCACAGCCTCTGGGCCACCTCGTCATCCTCGGCCTCAGGCGCCGGAGCCTTCTCTTTGAGTCCATCGAAGTACTTTCCAGAAACGCCCTCCAATTCCTCTGCCACGGCCAGGTACGTGCTGGGCTGGGCCGCCAGCTGGGGGCTCTTGACCAGCAGCCAGAAGATAGGCCCTGCGATCAGCCCACAGAGCATCGGTCCCCAGCTCAGAGAGGACACGAAAGCCCTGCCCCCCCCAGGGCTGCCCTGTGGCTCCCTCAGCCGCACTTCCCTTCCCTGGCACCACCCAGGCAGATTCCTCCAGACACAGGGATCAGCCAGAACGCTGCCTCCCCCAGGAAGCCTTCCTGGCTTTCCCCAGGACAACAGAGGCTCTCTCTTCTCGGTCAGCCCAGAGCCCAAGCCCTACCCCGTCTTTCCTTAAAATAACTTCTACTTATTGAATGTACCCGCTACTAGCCTCAGCTTGACACCTAGCACCCACCCACACTAGACGTTTTTCAGGGTTATAAATACTAGTTATAAAGCCCTATTTCTTTAGCCTATACTCCAGGCCAGGTGCCGTACTGGCCCTTTTAAGAAAGGAACCGTCTCATCCTCCCAGTGACTGAGGTGGGTCCTTCGCTCTGCAGGGGAGAAACAGGCTCAGAGCGGTGAAGGCATTTCCTGGGGCACAGCTAGTGTGGGGTGAAGCCAAGCTACCCTGAGCACAGCCCGCCCCGGAGTCAGCTCCGCCGCCCGCCCCCTACGGCAGGGTTTTCTCCTCAGACTCGGGCTCCGGCCTGTTCCCTGGGGCTGTTTGCAGCCAGCAGGCCAGATGCACACGGGAAGCGATTCATCCCCATCCCTGGGAGACGGGGGAGGGGCAAGAACAAAGCCCCAAGCACAGCTGGGGAGGAGCCCTGGGCCCCGGGCTGAGGGCAGGGTGAGGGTTCCTCGAGGGGACCCCAGGCCAGGAGGGGACTCACCCAGCGTGAAGCTGGAGAAGGCGGAGCTGTGCATGCCAGTGTGTCTGCCCAGCTCCGTGCGGGCCACGCCGGGGTGCAGGGCGTTGACAGTCACGCCAGAGCCTGGGGAGAAAGAAGAATGAGGGGGACGGCTCCTTACCCGGAAGGCGCTGCGGCCACGCTAGGCTCTGGGGCTGCCCCGGGCTAGGCCGTTTCCTACGCTGCAGTCCACACGGTCCCTCTTCTCTGAAACCTCAGTGGCAAGTGCTCTCATCTTGCAAGGCAGCTCTGTCACTGGCTGCCGGGGCAGAGCTTTCCTGCAGGGCCTGACGAGCCCAGGACACCAGGTCCCACACACCCCCGGCCCCGAGAGTCCGAATGGCGGGTCCAGGTGGGATCCGAGATGCTCCGTGACCAGCTCCCAAGTGAGGCCGGGGCCGCTGGTTGGCAGACCATGGCTGAGAAGCAGGGGCCCAGGGCGGGTCCCTCAGCTCGGCACCGTGGCTGCCGTGGGGCCGTCCTGTGCGCTGCGGGAGGCTGAGCCACGACCCTGGCCTCGTCCCGCCGGATGCCCGGAGCAGCCCCTCCCCCACCCAGTTGTGGGCACCTGTCTGCAGCCGCTAACCAGCGCCAGGTCGAGAGGCAGTGGCCTCGAGCACCAAAGGCTTAGCTGCCTGTCCAAGGTCAGCCGGGAGGGACACCTGACTAGCGGGCTGCCTGGGACTACAGGACAATCGCCGGAAGGATCATGGATTAGTGACGCCTGCTCCAGGCACCCCAGGGCGTGGGCTGGCGCGGTGCCGCACTCTGCCCACTCCATCCTGGGGCCGCTGCTCGGCCTCCACCGGGCCAGGGTCACAGAAGGGCCGTTCCGGGCTCCGAGCGAAGAAGAGGGAAACCGAGCCTCGCCACGCCCGCACCGTGCAGCCGCCGGCTCAGCTCCCTGGTGAACAGGACGACGGCCAGCTTGCTCTGGCAGTAGGCGGCCTTGGTGTTGTACTTCCTCTCCCGCCAGTTCAAGTCATCGAAGTCTATGTGCCCGGCGACGTGGGCCAAGGACGAGACGTTGATGATCCGCGACGGCGCCGAGGCTTTCAGCTTGTCCAGCAGCAAGTTTGTCAAGAGGAAGTGACCTGGAAGGAGGACAAGAAGGTAACTTCCGTTTTTCAGAGTGGCTGTTCCTTTCACAAGTTCCCGTCAGTAACAGACGAGGCTGCTTCCCTGCACGCTCACCCACGTGTGCTGTTATTTATCTCTTTATCACAGCCACTCCAGTGGAGGTGAAATGGCGTCTCATTACAGTTTTAATTTTTTTTTTTTTGATTTTTTTGTTCTTTTTTGAGACAGCGTGCTCTGTTGCCCGGGCTACAGTGCCGTGGCGTCATCCTAGCTCGCAGCAACCTCAAACTCCTGGGCTCAAGCGATCCTCCTGCCTCAGCCTCCCGAGTAGCGGGGACTACAGGTGCGCACCACTGCGCCCGGCTAATTTTTCTGTTTTTAGTAGAGATGGGGTCTCACTCTTGCTCAGGCTGGTCTCGACCTCCTGAACTCAAGTGATCCTCCTGCCTCAGCCCCCCAGAGTGCTAGGATTACAAGTGAGCCACCACGCCTGGCCTTTAATTTGGTTTTTTAATTAATATGTTTTTTAATTGACAAATAAAAATGGTATACATTTATAGTGTAAAACACGATGTCTGATACGTGTATACATTGTGGAACAGCCAGATCAAGCTAATTAACATGCCCTGCCTCAGATATGTATCATTTTTTTGTGGTGAAAACATTTAAAATCTACTCTCTCACCAATCTTCAAGAATAATATTAATATATACAGGGGTCCCCCTTCATCTGAGGTTTCGCTTTCTGCAATTTCAGTTACCCGCAGTCAACTGCAGTCTGAAAATATTAAATCAAAAATTCCAGAAATAAACAATTCGTAAGTTTTAAATTGCATACTGCTCTGCGTGGCGTGATGAAATCTCGCACGTCATCCTGCCCGGCTCGTGAGCCATCCCTCTGTCCAGGGTGTCCATCCTATATACGCCACCCACCTATGAGTCACTTAGTAGCCGTCTCAGTTATCAAATAGAGAAAAACAGTATATAATCTGTTATGGAATCAGTTAAAGAAAGAAAAAAGAAAAGAAACCATAGTATATATCGGATTCGGTACTATCCCTGACTTCAGGCATCCACTGGGGGTCTTGTAACGATGTATCCCCCGCAGGTAAGGGGTGATCACTGTATTAATTCCAGGCACCCGGCTGCACCGGAGAGCTCTTGAATTTATGTCTCCA
This sequence comes from Propithecus coquereli, assembly GCF_000956105.1. Lineage (NCBI taxonomy): Eukaryota > Metazoa > Chordata > Mammalia > Primates > Indriidae > Propithecus > Propithecus coquereli. The sequence continues at coordinate 395,834 of NW_012144190.1, forward strand.
ATCTGACTGAAATTTTGTATCCTTTGACCAATATCTCAATCCCAGCCCCCACTATGCATATTTTACTCTCCACATCTGTGAGTTCGATTTTTTCAGATTCCGCATATGAGATCGTTTAGTATTTGTGTTCTGTGCCTGGCTTACATCATTTAGCATAATGTCCCCCAGGTTCATCCATGTTGTCAAAAATTACAGGATCTCCTTTTTCAAGGCTGAGTAGTATTCCATCACACACACACACACACACACACACACACGCACGCACGCACACACGCACGCATGCACGCGCTTTCTGTACCCATTCGTTTGCCGCTGGGCACTCAGACGGATTCTGTATCTTGGCTACTGCGAACAGCACCGCCCTCAACATGGCAGTGCAGATCTCTTCGACACACTGATTTCGTTTCCTCTGGACATACCCCCCCCAGTGGGATTGCTAGATCAAAATAGCACTTTTACTGGACATTTACTATGTGCCTAGGACTGTGCTGAGACCATTACCTTATTTCACCCTCTTGCTAACCCGTGGTTCTCAACCAGCGACAATTTTGCTCCCCAGGAGACATTTTGGGTTGTCACAACTGTAAGAAGAGGGGACGCTGGTGGCATCTGGTGGGTAGCGGCTAGGGGTGCTGCTAAATATCCTACAATGCACAAAAGAGTCCCCACAACAAAGAGTTAACCCGTCCCAAATGTCAAGCCCTGCAATAACCCTGTAAGGTCATTTGGGGAAGAGACTGCCTTCTGTCTCCCAAAATCCCTCCTCCATTTCTTTTTCAGTAATAGAAAATTTGCCGTGCACAAGACTGCCCAGTGAAAAACCACGCTGCCCAGACTCCCTTGCAGCTACATGAGCTCATGTGACTGTGTCCAGTCAACAGGATGAGAACGATAGGAATGTGTGTGTTATGGGTTCAATTATGTCCCCCTGAAAAAAGATATGCTGGAATTCTAACCTCTAAAACCTCAGAATATGACCTTGTTTGGAGACAGGGTCTTCAAAGGGAATCAGATGAAAATGAAGTCATCAGGGTGGGCCCGAATCCAATATGACCGGTGTCCTTTAAAAGGGGGAGACTGGGACACAGACCCACACAAAGGGGGAAACCATGTGAAGATGGAGACAAGACCCCGGTGACACAGCCACAAGCCAAGCAGAAGCAAAGACTGCCAGGAAACCACCAGAAGCTGGGAGAGAGGCCTGGAACAGCCCTCAGAAGGAACCAACGCTGCCAACGTCGCGATCTTTGACTTCCAGCCTCCAGAACCGCGAGACAGGAAATTTCTGTTGTCCAGGCCACTCTGTGGGACTTTGTCGCGGCAGCCTGAGCAAATTAACACAACGTGCGGCTCTCGGGCCACAGCCTTTCTTCCCTGCGCCTCCCTCCCCCTTGGCAGGAACGAGGTCTCGCAGATGAGCCGTCTAAGCGCACGGAGACAAAGGCACCTTAGAGACGGTGAAAGAAAGGAGTCACGAGGAGTCTGGCCCCTAGAACCCTCACCCAGCCCCGACTTCCAAGAAAGAGAAACCAACTGCCTTCTCCAAGGCACTGTTGTTCGGGTCCTCAATCCGGCAAGTGAACCTGTAAACCCCACATAACTAGCATGCTGGCACTTACGATTCCCACTCTGCAAAGGGCACTGAGGAACAGAAATGCTAGGTCGCTGGGCGGAGGCGACACAGTGCACAAGCAGCACAGCCGAGGTACGAAGCCAGCCCCACGTGACCGCGGAGCCTGGGCTCTCGGCAAGGACGGCCTGCTGCCTCTGTGGCAGAGTTCTTGCCACGGGATCCAGGAGGTGCCTACTGAATGCCGGCCATGGGCCAGGCATCGTGCTGGTTCCGGAGACGGAGCATAAAAAAGACAAGGTCCCGTCCTCGAGGGAGCTGCGTTCTGGTCGAGCAGACAGACAACAAACGAGAAAACGAAACAACGAATCCAAGCGTCACGGGCAAGTCGCCTTTGCCAACGGCAGCCGGGAAGGCCTCACCGCGAGAAGGGCACGGGCCTGAGATCTCGTGACACGAAAGAGCCAGTCGCACGGAAATCTGGGGAAGGCGCCTCAGGGAGACATAAAGGCAAGCACGAAACTCCACACTCGGGAGTGAAAGAGCCGGA
>NW_012144190.1:398204-404932 GCF_000956105.1 Propithecus coquereli
CTCCAGCCTCACTCAGGGTGACGTGGAGAGAATCCAGAAGCGAAGGAGAGGTTGGGGAGAGACGGACAAAGACTGAGAACGGACAGATGGAGGCTGGGGACAGACTGATGGATGGAAGCATCGCAGTGTTTTCTGAACAAAAGGACAAAGGCCAAGGGGCTGACGGAGGGTGGAACGATGGACCGAGTGTCCACGTGATGACCCTGAGCCGCCGGGCGACCCGTGAGTGGCCGCCTGGCTGCCAGGAGAGGGGAGCGGGGTCCCTCCCCGAGCGGATGACTCACCCCCGAGGAACCCGCTCACATCCCGGCTGCCACCGCCCGCGGCGCAGCCCCCGGCCCGGGGCTCACCCAGGTGGTTCACACCAAACTGCATCTCGAAGCCGTCCTCGGTGGTCCAGTGGGGGCACCGCATCACGGCCGCGTTGTTGACCAGAATGTCCACTCGCTCCTCCTCTGGAAGACAGGGGTGCGGACAGATGCGTCGGGGGTGAGGACAGGCTCCACCCCTGCCTGAGGCTCCCCGCGCATCCCTGTGCACCCGGCGCCGGTGAAGGCGTCTTCTTTGGGAACGGGGTCTGTGCAGTAACAGCTGAGTTAGGATGAGGTCACTAGGGTTGACCCTAATCCAATGCGACTGGTGTCCTCAAAGGAAGGGAAAACAGAGACTCAGAGACACACAGGGAGAAGGGCCATGTGACCACGGAGGCAAGGACTGAGAGGTGTGGCTCTGAGACAAGGACGAGCAGGGAAGGACCCTCCCCAGGCTCGGAGGGAGCGCGGCCCAGCAGACACCTCGGTGTCAGACTTCTGGCCTCCAGAACTGTGAGAGAACAAACTGGTGTTTCAAGCCACCTGGTTCGTGGCACTTAGTTACAGCAGCCCCGGGACACTCAGACACCCCCGTCTAAGCCTTGGAGACCTTTCCTGCAGGGGCCCCAGGGCCTCAGACGGGGGTGACCAGCAGGAGCCGAGGAGTTGGGGGCGGATGGCACCGGGTCTCATTCCCAAACCTGCCGCTGCCCTTGCACAAGCACCTGGAGGACACACAGAGACCGGAGCCTCAGTTTCCGCTTCTATAAAACGGGTGAGTAACAGAGCCTGCCCCCCTGGATCAGCTGGCTCGGGCTGCCCTGACAAAGCACCACAAACCACATGGCCTGAAACAGATGCATCCTCTCACCTTCTCTCACCGTTCTGGGGGCCGGAAGAGAAACAGGGAGAAACACCCCAGCTTCTCACCCCCACCTGCCCTCCGCGCCTGCCTGGGCCTCCACTGGCCAAACCCAGAAAGCCCAGGCGAGGGGCCTGGGGAAGGCAGCCTGAGACTGGGACAAAGCAGGGAAGGGAAGGAACACACCTGAGGGCACAGAGGCCCAAGAGAGTCTCACACACATTTCGGGGGCGGATGTGACAGCCATCACTGTGGTCTGAACATTGTGTTCCCCCAGGATCCATGTGCTGAAGTCCTCACCCCCACGGTGACGGTATTAGGAGGTGGGGCCGCTGGGAGGTGACGAGGTCATGAGGGTGGGGCCCTCACACATGAGATTGGTGTCCTTACAAAGGAGGCCCCAGAGCGCTAGTGCACCCCCCTTCTACCAAGTGAGGACTCAACAAGAAAGTGGCCATCTGCAGCCCAGAAGACAGCCCACGCCAGGACCAACCATGCTGGCACCTGGATCTCAGAATTCCAGCCTCCAGAACTTCGAGTGATGAATGTCTGCTGTTTACAAGCCACTGAATCTATGGTACTTCACAGCAGCAGCCCAAACAGACTAAGACAGTACCAAAACTCCAGACTCCCAAAAGGAAAGCAGAACTGTACAGTTTAAACACAACGAGCCACTCTTATCAGCTCTGGCAACAGTGGGAACCCTCCTGTGCAGTAAAGGGTTAACTCAGCAGGCCTGGATTGCCCAAACCCCACACATTCCAAAGAAAGGCCTGGCTCCTGGGAGATAACCCCTTAGCGCCCTCCCCCAAATATCCTGTCTGATAAGAGCACGTGTGTTTACCTGGGGCCTTGGGCCATGCCAGATAGTCTATGTTAACAATGCGATTTAGGGTGGGGGTCTTGGGCCATGCAGAGGGCCTGGACACTAAGTAAATAAGTCATGCAGGTGCTCCACGGCTACATCATCAACCCCCAATAAAAACCCTGGACTCCGAGGCTCAGGGGAGCTTCCCCGGTCGGCAATACTCCAGACTTATTATCACACGTGTTGTGGGGAGCAGCACCCTTCCGCAAACTCCACTGGGAGAGGACAGGTGGAAGCTCGCACCTGGTCTCTCCTCGACTCTTCCTCACGCACCTTTTACCTTTGCTGATTTTAATCTGTATCCTTTCACTATAATAAAACCATAACCCTGTGTGTAACAGCTTTGCTGAGTTCTGTGATTCCTTCTAGCAATCATCATCCCTGAAAATGGCCTTGGGGACCTCCAACCACACCTCCAAAACCCAGGTTCCCAGACGCCAGCCACGGGCCAGCCTTAGGAGCAGGCCTTTCTACACACAGCAGCTCGGCCACGGCATGTCAATCCTTTTCATACGCCCAAAAAATGTCCAGGACATCCAATCCCATCTTAACATCTGCTTCTTGTGTGATGCAAACTACTGCAGAAGGAGTTAGTTTTCCTATAGAGCAAAAGTCAGGAAACATTTTCTATAAAGGACCAGATATTAAATATTTCTGGCTCTGCAGCCCAGACATCCTCTGTCTCTGCCAATCTCTGCCACCGTAACACAAGCAGCCACACACAACATGTCGATGAATGAGCATGGCTGTGTTCCAACAAAACTATTTGTGCACCTGAAATCTGAACTTCAAAAAATTTCACGTCACAAATTATTATTCTTTTGATTTTTTCAACCATTTAAAATTTAAGATACATAAATATAAAAATGTAAAAAACAAACAAAAAAAATCTTTGCTCGCAAGCTGTACAAAAAAGGCAGCGACTAGACTGGCCCTGGGGCCACAGTTTGCCAGCCCTACTCTAAGACTTGCTTGACTCACTTGCTCCTCAGAGCCCGGCCCTGGGAGCCGCAGCCCCAGACCTCGGCCACGAAGCCAGTGCCCCCCGGCCCACCTGCGATGATCTTCGCTGCAAACTCCCGGATGGACTTGAGGGACGCCAGGTCCAAGTGCCGGGCGTTGACGTGGTGATTGAGGGTCTCCCTGCGAATGTCCTTTGCGGCCGCCTCACACTTCTCCATGTCTCGACAGGCCAGGATGATGTTGCCTCCTGGAAGCCCAGGATAGAAAAAAATTTTAATACATAAATACATGAATGATCTACTCCTGGGTACCAACCCAAGAGAAGTGAAACACACGCCCACACAAAACACATACACCAGTGCTCACTGCAGGACTATTCACAAGAGTCGAAAGGCAGAAACAACCCAAGTGTCCACCCATGGATGAACGGATAACAAAATACGGTTTGTCCACACACGGGGAATATCATACGGCCATGAAAAGGAGTGAAGCACTGATACATGCTACAGTGTGGACGAACCTCAGAAACATCGTGCTCAGTGAAAGAGGCCAGACACACACGGCCACATAGCGCTGATTCCATGTGTATGAAACGTCCACAGAAGGCAAGTCCGTAGAGACAGAAAGCAGGTTAGTGGTCTCCCAGGGCTGGGGGGAGAGGGAGACCAGGGCATGATGGCTAAAGGGAGCAAGGTTTCTTTCCGGGGTGATGAAAGTGCTCTAAGGTGGACTATGGGATGGGGATGTTGCACCACTCCGTGAATATACTAAAAAGCACTGAGTCATACATTGAAATGGGTGAACTGTGTGGCTTATATCTCAATAAATCTGGTTTTCTAATTTTTTTTTAATAATGGAATTTTTTTTTTTTTTTGGAGACAGAGTCTCACCCTATTGCCCAGGCTAGAGTGCCGTGGCGTCTTCCTACCGCACAGCAACCTCGAACGCCCGAACGCCCGGCTCAAGCGATCCTCCTGCCTCAGCCTCCCAAGTAGCTGGGACTACAGGCATGCGCCACCACGCCCGGCTAATTTTTAGTAGAGACAGGGTCTTGCTCTTGCTCAGGCTGGTCTGGAACCCCTGGCCTCAAGCAATCCTGCCACCTTGCACGGGCCTTAATTTTATTTTTTTAATTAGAAAACTGAGAACAGAAAACAGGGACACAGCAAAGGACAGGAGGCGACAACGCCGACCACGGGGATCTGCATGGTTTTCCTGCCCACAGCTGATCCAGCTGCTCCTGCACATCCCGCGACCCCTCACACTCGCCAAGTCCAAAACGGACCTCATGAGACCTCCAGAATCTGCCTGTCCCCCTACTCCCTCAAAACCCCCTATGGCAGCCAGTGGGCGTGTCTTGCCAACTTCCCTTCTCACCATTTCCTGTAGGATCACGTCCCTCCCTTTGGGAATGCCTGTCCTGCCCCACATGAGGGCAGGGGGCTGCTGGTCATGATCCCCTACTGCTCTAACCTTGGGGGTAGACAGGCAACCCAGGCCTGGCCCATCGGGGACCCATGCCTTGGCCACCCCAACTCCACAAGCCCAAAGAGTTTCTGGTCTCCCCCAGGCCCCAACCTGCCCTCCCATCCCAGCTGACGGCGGCTCTAGTCTTCCAGCTGCTCAAACCAAAAACCCAACAGGAAATCCCACCGAATCCATCTTCAAGAGATCTGGAGGGCGCTTCCCTACCAGACTCCCTCCGTAACCCATCAACCCAGAGAAAAACACCACATAAACCCAAACAGAGGGGTGGCCTACAAGATGCCCAACCAGTAAGCCTATAACAGCTCAGGTCGGGTCCTGACCCTTGACCTCTGACCCTGGCAAGTCCCAGCCATTAGGACTGAGTCCGACGGCAGCAGGAAACAGTGAAGCCAATACAAAGTGAAAAACCAAGACCAAAACATGCTGAGGGTCAACAGTGTCCTCTGAGACCCCAAACCCTCCTTCATCTCTCCCAGGTAACAGGAGCCTTTTTGGCTTAAGCAGCTGTGAGTCTGGTTGCTGCCACCTGTAATCCTAATAACCCAATAACCTAAACATCTCGCAGGAAACCAAACCCTCTGCCCACGTAACCTCACGCCTCCCTGTCTCTGGCAGCAAAAGCAGGAAGGATTTCTTTTTCAATTTTTTTTTTTTCTGGTAAAACACACAGAGTATAAAATTTACCATCTTAACCATTTTTAAGTGCATGGTTCAGTGGTACTAAACACATTCACTCTGTCGTGCAACCATCACCACCGTCCACTTCTAGAACGTTCTCATGTTGCAAAACTAAAACACTGCACCCATTAAACAACCCCCCATTCCCCTCCCAGCCCCCAGCAAACACCATTCAACTGTCTGTCTCTATAAATTTGCCTCCTCCAGGCACCTCGCACAAGTGGTATCACGTAGTGTTTATCCTTCAGGGACTGGTTTATCCCACTTAGCATAATGTCCTCAAGATTCACCCCTGTTGGAGCATGTGTCAGAATTTCTTTCCTTTGTAAGGCTAAATAACACTCCATTTTATGGACACACCACGCTTTGCTCATCTCTTCATCTGTGCATGGACGCTTGGGTTGCTGCCACCTTTGGGCCACTGTGAATAACGCGGCACTGAACACAGCTGTGCAAATACGTCTTCGAGATCCAAAAGCAGATGGGATTTTACCTCTTTTGGCCAGTTCCAAGGCAGTTTGTTTCCCGATGCCCGTGTTGGCGCCCGTCACAATGACTGTCTTCCCATGTATGGTGGCCTTGCTGGGGCAAGCCCCGCCGGCGACATAGTCCCTGAAGGTGAAACAGCGCGATCAGTTCTGTCTGTGCCCTCTCACCCCGTGCGCCCCGACTCCAGGACTCTGAGCTCATCCCCCCAACTGCAAGATAGAAACGAAATCACATCACAACGCGGGATCACTGTCGTGTTCTCCATACAGGGCTCGACCCAGAATCTGGTGTGTGGAAAGGCCTGCATGAGGTGGCAACCGTTATTTTATAAATACCCTCTGTATGAGATTCCTACGGCTGCTATAACACAGTACTGAAGACTTAGCGACTGAAACCCACGCAAATGTAGCCTATGGTTCTGCGGGTCACAAGTCCAAAATAGGTCTCCCTGAGGTCAAAACTAAGGTGTCAGCAGAGCCACCCTCCTTCTGGAGGCTCTAGGGGAGAATCCAGTCCTTGTGTTCTCCAGCCCACAGAGGCCGCCCACACCCCTGGGCTCGTAGCCCCCTCCTCCATCTTCAAAGCGCATCACTCTAACCTCCGTCTCCATCCTCCCGTCTCCTCCTCTGACTCTGGCCCATTGCATCCCTCTTACAAAGACCCTATAAGATTACAAGGCCCCCCAGTAATCCAGGCCATGTAATCCCATCTCAAGATCCTTAACTTAAGCACATCTGCAAAGTCCCTTTTGGTATGTGAAGCACCATAGTCACAGGTTCTGACGATCAGGACGTGGACACCTTTAGGGAGTCATTATTCTGCCCACCACACCCATATCCCACAGAGGCTAATCACGGGAAACAAGCCGATGTCCACCAGCAGGGGCAGCCAAATAAACAACTCTACATCCACAGAAGAAGGGCACGGTGGCCACCAGCCACTTGAGGCTAATTTTTAATTTAATTAAAATTAAGTAGCCCTCCTTTATGCTCAATAGGCACATACGGCCAGTGGTGATCACAGTGGACAGCACAAATATAGAACACTTCCGTCATCACAGAAAATTCCT
>NW_012144190.1:406967-409057 GCF_000956105.1 Propithecus coquereli
GACAGTGATTTTTTTAGTCTCAGGTGTCCAAACTGAAACTGTGGGCAATGCCTCTGGACCACTCACAGACACTTATCCAAAAGGTGCTGGAACAGACATATATACCCAAGGGTTACATTCATTCAGTGCCATTTCTAAGCGCAGAAAGAAAGCAAACAACCAAAAGAGTCACTAAGGAGGGAGGGATGATCATGTAGCCCCAGGATGAGACCCTCTACAACGGAAGCAACAGTCTGCAAGAACACGTGTGAACTTGCACCCTTTAATGCTAAATTAAAGGTGGAAATAAAACAGGATTCGAAGTACACAGAGCGGTGTTAAGACTATGGGTTCTGAAGTCAGACACGCTTGGGTTCCGCCCTGGGATTCCCACTCACTAGCCTTGTTGACACCGAAAGGCCTTTTCCCCAGGTGCGGAACAAATGGTAGTTGCTGTTCCATATATTCAATATAACCCCAAATTTCTCAGGAAAGGAAGAAGAGAAAGAAAAACGATAGGGAGGAAGACATGAAAGATATACGCATACTGTATTTCCTAGGCAGTAGGATCTTTTCGTTTATTGAGCTGTATAATCTTGTTTCTTTAATATTGGATAACGAGAGTTTAGGTGACATACATTTCCCTTGCACCTAGGCCAGCGCGGAACACATGGGAAGAGCTATTTGCTGAATAAATAAATTAATTCGAAGTCTAAATTAACTAGAAGCCCAGTCCCGCCCTCCCTCAGGGTGACCTTGTGCAGGTGATCCGCCTGTCCGAGCGCTGTCGGCCCCAGCACCCCGTGAGGGCCTGGTCGGTGCGGCCAGCCCCAGGCCTCCGGGGCCGGCGCGGGAGTCAATCTCCCGGGCCTGTGCTCCCCGCCCGCGGCCCGCAGCCCGCCGCGTACTCACTTGAGCAGCACCGCGCCACCCACAACCGTGCCCAGCACGGACACCGGCAGCACGTAGCGGCTCATGCCCGGCAGCGAGCGGAACCCGGCAGCAGACCCGCCTCCCCGGGGCCGCCCGCCAGCCACGTGGGGAGGCGCAGGCGCCGCGGAGCCTGAGGTTTCCGGAACTGGGCGGCGAGGGGGCGGGGCTCGGGTGAGGGGGCGGGGCTGCCGGGGAGGGACCTATGGGGGTGGGCCCCCAGCGCTGTCTTAGCTGGGAATGGTAGTTTCGGGAGCCGGGGGCGTGGCCATGGTCGTGGGGGCGGGGCCTAGTCCTGCTGGCGCTACGCCACTCTCGCCGCACGTTGAGGTGATGCTAGGTTCTGGAGTGAAACGAAGGTTCGAATCCCACCGCTGCCAGTTTCAGACTGCAGCCGTCTGTCGGTCTTTCAAATATATCAGCCTGTTTCTTTGTGTAAAAATATGTTTATAGATAGTACTCTCCTCAAAGAGTCTTTGGGAGAATTTGACAAATTCGAAGCTCAGAAACCAGGACCTAGTAGCCGGGGGAGACGCAAGCTCTTGGGGTCCTGAGGGAGGAGGAGGGGTCGGGGCAGGACCCCTGGGTCCCAGAGAGGAGCGGCCCGGACTCACTCCCAGATCTCAAGGACTCCCACTCCTATCTCCTATCCCGTCTTCCCCGAGACCCTGCCCGTGCTGCCTCTCTGAGATTGAGTGTCTCGGACGCTCTGCACTTACCTGTCCGTGTTTGTCACCCCCTCCAAACGGGGTGAACCGGGCACCTGCATCCCCTCGCACTGGGTCAGAGCCACTATATCCGATCCCCACCTCCTGCCCCTAACAGTTCCCAGGGCTCCAGGAGCGGGCAACGCTGGACACCGAGAAGAATTCCACCCAGTTCCCCCTAACTGGGAGTAAGTTTTCTTCCCGAGCAGAAAAACTGTCATCGTCTCATGAGTTCTGCTCTAAGGGACCTTACACAGGCAGGGAGGGCTATTTTAAGACCTCTGTAGGCCTTAAGCACTCACCATCTCAAACGTATTAAAACTACCCACATCTTACATTAAACGTATTTTTTTTGTTACGTTTTGGGTTTTCACTATTTAAAAAACTGGTCAAAGGACACAAAATGTCAGTTGGGAGGAATAAGTTCAAGAGATCTAGTGTACAACATGATGACAATAGTTAATAACAATGTAT
>NW_012144190.1:410502-411914 GCF_000956105.1 Propithecus coquereli
CCTTGAAGAAAAGCACCGTTTCCCTCTGTGCCTCTTTCTCCTCCGCTGTAAACTAAGGTCCTAATATCATCTACCTCTAGGGCAGGGGTCAGCATATTTTTTCTGCAAAAACCCGGATTAGTAAGTAATTTCAGCTTTGCAGTCCACGCGGTGGCTGTTGCACCCACTCCGCCCTGGTAGCTCAGAAGCAGCCACAGATGCTGTGCAAACAAATGAGCATAGCCGTGTTCCAATAAAACTTTATTTACAAAAACAAGCAATGAGATATAGTTTGCCAACCCGTGTCATTGAATTTGGATAGATGACATGAAGCAATTCATAACAAGGACCTAACCGAAAATAAGTGCGGGAACATTGCTGGCTGTTGATGTGGTTATTATGCAGAGAACAGTGCATGCAAATTCCCCCCTCTGGGGACCTCCTGCCTGATTCCCAGGCACACCCAGGTGGTTAGAATATCTCTTTGGACTCCAAGTAGGCTGGAGGTGCACCGCTTTGCCATTGTTAATACATTTCTAACGAGCATCGGGTGCTGTCCCAGGTGCTGAGGGGATTCTCCCACAATGCCCTCTGCTTTCTCCATCGGAGGATTTATGGTACTCAGTTCTCATTCTCTTTCATTCTCTCCCTCTCCCTTTCTCTCTCTCTCTCTTTCCCATCCTCTCTCCCTCCCTCCCTCTCCCTAAATTGAGAGTCTCATGAAGGCAAAGGCTATGCCCTGTGTCTACCTTGTTCACTGCTGTTTTCCCCGCAGCGAGCATAAATTCATAAACTCTGGCACACAATGGAACTTGATAAATATTTGGGGTGAATAATAATGCTTACAACGGCTAACACCTAACCATGTGTGGGCCATTTCTCTTGGCACTTTACATGTGTGCATGTCCTGTTGGGGTAGATGGCATTGTTATCATCATGCCCCATTCCACAGATAACGGAATTAAGACACAGAGAGCTGAAGAAACTTGTCCAAGGTCACACAGCTGGTACGAGGCAGGGCCGGGAGCCACACAATGTCAGTCCTGTGATATCGTTGCCAAAAATGTATAACCAGCCTCTAATGATGAAGCAGCATCAGAGAAAACCAAGGGTGGGGCATGCTACAAAATAACTGCTCTGATCTCTTCAAAAGTGGCAAGGTCAAGAAAGTAGGAGAGATTATCAAGGTTAAAGGGACTAACAGGCAGGACAGCTAAATGCCGCACACGACTGGATCCTGCATCAGGGAGGGAAAAAGTTTTGTTTCACTGTAAGGACAACATTAGGTAACTGGAGAAACACAAATGAGTTCTGCAAATCAGATAATGGCGCTGTAGAACCGTGGTAGGCACGGGAATGATACTGTTTGAGGGAAACACATTGAACCTATTTGGGGTAAAGGGTCTGCAACTGACTTTTTTTTTTTTTTTTTT
>NW_012144190.1:412209-415283 GCF_000956105.1 Propithecus coquereli
AAATTTAAAAAATGAAATGTTGATGGACATTGGGGGGAAGAGATGCTGAGACCCAGCAATGTCACTCCTAGATATTTTACCGAGACAAATAAAAATATATGTCCACGCAAAGACTTATGTATAAGAATGATCATAACAACTTTACTCTTAATAGCCAAAAGCTGGGTACAACCAAGGTATCCATTAACAGCTGAGTGGCTAAGCAAACTATGGTAAATTCATACAATGGACAATAAATGAAAATAAAAAGGAATGAACTACTGATAGTTGCAGCAGTGGAGATGAACCTCAAAATCATTATCCAGAGTGAAAGAAGCCAGACACAAAAGACTAGCTGTATGATTCCAGTTATATGACATTCTAGAAAATGCAAAACCACATGAAAGAATGCAGACCAGGAATTTCCAGTGGCAGAGAGGGTGGGAGGGGATTACAGCCAAGGGAACTTTTTGAGCTTTTGGAATTAGTCTCTGTGTTGATCATGATGATGGTTCTATACCCAATAATATACATTTGTCAAACGTCATCAATGCGTCCACCTAAAAATAGTGAATTCTCTTGCATGTAAATTATACTTCAAAAAAGCTGACCAAAATGAGGAGGGAAAAAATAGTGAAAAGATTTTTTGTATCATTTTGTTTTGGAAATTATTTGACCACAAGTAACTCATTTGATTTATGATTGGATCTGATTTGTCAGTAATCAAAAGACACACTTGAGAATTCTTATGAAGTGAGAAATATGTGACTGATAAATTGTTTCCGTGTGTTCCAAAAGGTTTCCAAATATTGGCTTTGATGATTAATAAAGTTGATTAATGTTTTGTTTTGTAGACGTAGAATGAAATGTGTCCACTTTGGTTTTGCAGTTTTTGCAATGTGGAGCTAATGATTTTTTTTTTTCTTGGAGAGATATATCTTGTTTCTGTGGTGCCCTAAAAACTGTGAGCCCTGTGTGCTTTGGTCCTGGGCACCCAAAGGGAACACTGCCACCCTGGGTCGGAGACCCAGCCTAGGAGTGAGGGAAGACTTCCCAAAGGAGAGGAAACACGAATAGGATTTTGAAGGATGAGTAGGAGTTCTTCAAGTGAACCGAGCTGATGGGGGCAACTTCGACAGAAGTAGTAGCATCTGACAAGGCTAGAAGTCAGGAGCCAAGTTGCTTGGGGAGTGACAAACAGATTATTTGGGATGGTAGGAGGGTGGCTTGAAGGAAGAGGCAACTGGCAAGAGATGTAGCCAAAGAGAAAAGAATAAAAACAAACAATAATGACAGCTACTATTTATTTTTATTATTTTGATTGACAGTTTTCATAAACTACTATTTATTGAGTACCTGTTATGTGCCAAGTATTGCACTGAGTAGTAACTAATTCACTCACTTAATCCATACAAAAAACCAAAGAAAAGGTTTACCGTTGGGGCTGTAGCAAGGATGGCTGTGTCTGGTGAGAGGCCCCTCCCTTTCTAATATAGTGGGAGCTAAGGGCTCCTGGGCTGTGGACAGAGTGAGACCTGGGAAGGTGGAGGGGCCATGGAGAACCCCAGACGCGGTTCTAGACTGACCTTTTCGCACATCCCTCCTCCACCTCTTCCTAGATGTGTATCTTGAGCAATGATTTCTCCTCCCTCAACTTCAGGCTCCTCTTATCCACCAAAATCACAAAGAGTTAGTATCCTTAATATGTAAAGAGCTTTTATGAATCAATAAGGAGTAAAAGGGCTCATCCCCACCAGAAAGAGGAAAACACAGGCAAAGAATGTAATGGGCCATTTGCAAAGAAAGAAAGTCGACACACACATGAAACTACTCAATCATACTGAGAATCAGATAAAAGCTCATTAAGACAATGATAAGATAATATTTTCAATTATCAGATTGGCAGGATGGAACACAATGGCAATACCCAGTGTTGGCAAGGATGTGGAAAAACAGGTACTCATTCTATGCTGGTGGGAGTGTTAATTAGCACAGCCCTCCTACAAGGCCATGCCGCAACCTGTGGCAAAACCATCTGCACATATCTTTGACCCAGCCCTTCACCTTGTAAGAATTTATGCTAAGGTAGGTCATTAGGAAAGAAACATATACAGAAAAATGTTCCTCACATCCTGTCTTTCTCTAACAGGGACGTGCTAAAAGCAAATAGAATCAACCTCAATGTCCATCAGCAGGCTAGTGGTCAGTCACTCCTTGTGACAATTATTTAGCACTTACTGTGTCCCAGGCACTAAGCTGGACACTGGGCATTTGGCAACAAGACAGACAGGGTCCCTCCGCTGACCCTAGCAGTCAAAGTTAATTCGTCCCTATGTGTTTCTGGACAGACTCTGTCTACAGTTTCATCAGGCTTTAGAGCTTGAAAGAAAACACTGTAAGATTCTGCGTGGGGCCAGGCAGGGATGAGCGATTTTATTGTTTTTCACTTTTTGTTCATCTGCTTTTCCTCCTTGTCCTTGGCTAATGGTTTCTTGCTCGTGTAGGTGACACTAACCCATGAGAGGCAGTGAAGGGCACAGCAGCCCAAGTGCACACTGACAGACGAGTGGAGACACAAAACGTGGTCCACACATGCAACGGAATGTCACTAGCTTTAAAAGGGAAGGACATTCTGACACCTGCTACGACACGGATGAACCTTGAGGACATCATTCTAAGTGGAATAAGCCAGTCACAAAAAGACGGATACTGCATGACTCCACTCACGCGAGGCACCTGCAGTTGCCAAATTCACAGAGACAGACAGCAGAGCGGTGGCAGCCAGGGGCCGGGGGGACAGGGAAATGGGAGCTGCAGTTTAACGAGCACGGAGTTTGTTTTGCAAAATGCAAAGAGTGCTGGAGGTGGATGGTGCACAACAAAGTAAATGTACTGACCACAGGCACTCACACCCTGCTGGTGGGAGCGTCAGTCAGTACAACCTTTCTAAAAGGCCGTCAGCAATCTGCGCAAAACCGTAGGTGCACATCTGTGGCCCAGCCATTCCCGTTTTAAGTGTATGGAACGGTACACCTAAAAATGGTTAAGATGGTAAATTTTATTTCACATGTATTTCATCACAATTAAATACAGAA
>NW_012144190.1:424062-425101 GCF_000956105.1 Propithecus coquereli
CGAACTCCTGAGCTCAAACGATCCACCTGCCTCGGCCTCCCAGAGTGCTAGGATTACAGGCGTGAGCCACCGCGCCCGGCCAGGAAAGCTTCTTTGACTGTCTCCCCCACCCCCAAAGCTGAATCAGGGCTTTGTCTGGGAACACACGCTGCCCCATACCCCCATGAGTTATGACCGTGCATGCCGGCAGGGTCTGTTTCCTCAACAAGACTCTCTTCTTGAGGGCAAAGGTTAAGGCACAGATTAGGTCTCAGGGACTATGTATTGAATGAATAAATTAATCACTTATTAATAATATGTAAAGTAGACATATCTCCCTGAGACCCCGCCCCCTCCTAATTCATAACCTCCTCACCCCCTCGACAACATGCCATAGTGAATTTCCCCCCTCTCCTTGTCCCAGGAGTTTGTCAGCACATCCTGCAGTCTGGGGGAACGTGGGCTGGGCTGGGCTGGGGTGGGGAGAACGGAAGAGGTGATAGTTTCAGATGGGACACACACCAGGGAGTCTTGGCTCCTCAAGCCCCTGCGGAGAATTCTGTTTGGTTCCTGGGACCTCCCAAGCCAGACGGAAAACAATCCAGCTCCCCCAGGACAGATACCCCCGTCTGGGCACAGAGGCAAACCCAGACCCCAGAGTCCCAGCGCTCACTCAATAAAAGGTGCTCTGGTGACAGTGTACACAGGCACAGGGTTGCAAAGGGGCTCGAGGGGGACGGCTTTCCCTGGTGAGGTGCCAAGACAGGGCTTCACGGCCTCCGCCCTGGAGGCGCTGAGTCAGGCCGTGCAGGGGTGGGAGCTTTGACTGGTATTTGGGAACCACTTGCTACAGTTTGGACAGAGGGAGGGGCCTCCTTTGCGGCCAGGGAAGGAGGAAGGAGGCCGTGGGCCCTGGAACTAGGGCGGAGGCTCAGGTTTCGGTCTCATCTCACCTGCTGCTCCAGACCTCAGAGCAGTGGCAGGTAGGTGGGGCCTGGGGGCCACCTGCACCATCCCCAAGTGAGGAGCTGGGTCCCCTCCTCCTCCCTCAGACCCAGGG
>NW_012144190.1:425151-428294 GCF_000956105.1 Propithecus coquereli
TCTTGCAACTTTTCCATAAGCCTGAAATTATTCCTGAGCTCAAACAATCCGCCCGCCTCGGCCTCCCAGAGAGCTAGGATTACAGGCGTGAGCCACCGCGCCCGGCCTGCAACTGACTCTTAAACAGTTCGGGGGGAAACGTGTGTATGAGAGAGAGAGAGAGGAGAGAGGAGAGAGGAGAGAGAGCAACACCGTTCTTGTTCACTACTGTTAATCTCTGGAGACTCTGGGCGGAGTACATGAGAATTCTTTGTATTCTTCTTGCAACTTTTCCATAAGCCTGAAATTATTCCAAAACTAGATCCATCCGACATAGGTACACCTTGAAAACATTATGCTCAGTGAGAGAAGCCAGGCACGACAGGTTGCACAGTGCATGACTCCACTGATATGAAATGTCCATTAATAGGCAAATGCATCGACACAGAACACAGATCCATGGTTGCCAGGGGCTCGGGGAGGGAGCAATGGGGAGGACTGCTAGTGTGGACGGGGTTTTATTGGTGGGATGATGAAAATGGTTTGGAATTAGAGATTATGCAATTAGTTATGCAATATCGGGAATGTGCTTAATGCCACTGAATTATTCACTTTGAAATGGCTAATTGTTCACTTTTAATTTTATGTTATGAGAATTTTATCTCAATTAAAAAAAAAACTTGATGTAAACACTTCCATAGCTCCCTCAGTCTCTCTGATCCCACTCCACTCCAGACACGCCTACTGTGTTGACAACCTCAGGACCTTTGCACCGCCCTGCCTGGGCATCCTTCCTAGATGTCTCCATACCGTGCTCCCCTCCTTCAGGTCTCCTTTCAAATATCACTTGTCAGCATGGCCTTGCCCAACCACACTAAATTTTAAATAAAAGCTCCAAAAGAGCCACTCAGTCCTCCCTGACCCCCTTCACTATTTTCCTGTCGGTATTGACATCTGACATTCCACATCATTTACCTTTTAAAATTTTGTTTAACGACTATGTCTACCTACAGCCAGTATCGAAGTTCTACAGGGTCGGGCGAGGTGGCTCACACCTGTAATCCTAGCACTCTGGGAGGCCGAGGCAGGAGGATCGCTTGAGGTCAGGAATTCGAGACCAGCCTGAGCAAGAGCAAAACCCCATCTCTACTAAAAATAAAAATAAATTAGATGGGCAATTAAAAATAGAAAAAAAAACTTAGCCAGGTGTGGTGGCACGTGACTGTAGTCCCAGCTACTCAGGAGGCCAAGGCAGGGGGATGGCTTGAGCCCAGGAGTCTGAGGTTGCTGTGAGCTAGGCTGACGCCATGACACTCTAGACTTTGTCTCAAAAAAAAAAAGAAAAAAAAGTTCCACAGGGGCAGGTCTGGGGCTGTTCCGCCGACACTTCTCTCCCCGGTATCTAGACTGCTGACTGGTACAGAGTAAATGCTTAATAAACATTTGTTGAATGATGAGTGAATGAATGGCCATAGAAGTTTAGAGCTGGGGAAACTGAGGCTGTCCCTCGCTTAAGGCGTGGAAACAGGCCCTGGAACACACAGCCATCTCTCCCTGACCTCATGGCACCTCGGTTACGTGGTTGTTCACTCATCCCTTGGTCTACTTACTTTTCATCCGTGGACTGAGCGCTTACTGCGTCCCGAGCCTGTTGTACGCATTTATGTGATTCGTCCCAACAGCCCTCCCGCCAGCCCCTGACGGAGGTAGCAGGACTTGCACCCCTTTGAGAGAGGGAGGAACTAAGGCTCAGGGAGCTCAGAGCATGAAGTCACTTGTCCCAAGCCAGGATCCAAACTCAAGTCTGTCTGGGGCCCTATCCCCTAGTCGCTGTCCCCTCGGCCCAGCCCTCCCCAGTCTCCAGAGGAGTCCCCTACAGTGTCAGGAAGGGACTGGCCAGACGTGCACCTCAATCCCTCCCAGAGAACAAACGACTCCCGCCTGTCTCCAGCCTCCTCGGCCTCCTCCTCCTCCACCTCCTGCCGGGCCGGTTCCTAGACCCAGCCTCCTGGTGCCATAAGCCCCTCTCCCGACATCCTCTCCAGGGCTGGCTGCTTCCAGAGGAACTCCGAGGAAAACCTACCTGAACCCCTTACCCTTAGTGAGGAGGCTCGCCTGGGCTTCCACACTGCAGAGTGACCTCCATTATAGCACAGCTGGGCAGCCTGTGTTGTTCTCACCTCCCCAACCAGACTGGGAGCTTCTTTTTTTTTTTTTTTGAGACAGAGTCTAGAGTGCCGTGGGGTCAGCCTAGATCACAGCAACCTCAGACTCCTGGGCTCAAGCCATCCTCCTGCCTCAGCCTCCCGAGTAGCCGGGACTACAGGTGTACGCCACCATGCCCGGCTAATAATTTTTTCTATTTTTAGTAAAGACGGGGTCTCACTCTTGTTCAGGCTGGTCTTGAACTCCTGACCTCAAGGGATCCTTCCGCCTTGGCCTCCCAGAGTGCTAGAATTACAGGCATGAGCCACCGCACCCCACCCCCTGAGAGCTTCTTCAGACTGGAGGCCTGGGTCAAACCCGTTTGAGTTAGAGTCTGGCCACCTTCTCAGTTGTTACTGTCATTGTTGTCATCATGATCGTGACTGTCCTCATAGCTACGGCTCCCACCTCACTTCCTTGGGCCAGCCACACCCGCTGCAGACCTTACCTGCCAGCCTCCCTAAGGTATTTCCTCCGCCTGAAATCCACTCCACATTCCTGGCTCATTCTCAAAATCCAGGTCAAGACTCAAATGCCACCTCCTCAGACAGGCCTTCCCTGACCACGGCACCTGAGCAGCCACACCTGCCTGCCCCCAGTCACTCCGTCTGTTCTGTTTCGTTTCCTCCATAGCACTGCTTACCACAGTCTGAGAGTCTTATTCATGCAGGCATCCACCTGTTTATCTTCCTTCTCCCCACCACACCCTCTAAGACGACGACAACGTCACAAGGGCTGGAGTTTCCCCTGTCTCCTCCTCCTAGCTCCACCACCAAGAACATGCTTGGCATGCAGTAGGTGCTTACATATTCCTACTACATGATTTTGAGACCTTGCATAGGCCATTCCCAATGCTTAGAATCTCATTCTTTCCCTCATTCTCCTTGGCAAACTCCTATTCATCCTTCAAAACCCCATCCAGTTATCATTTCACCAGGAAAGGTTTCTTTTTTTTTTTT
>NW_012144190.1:429734-432685 GCF_000956105.1 Propithecus coquereli
AGATAATTTTCTCCACCTGCACATGAAGAAATGAGCCTGGCCTCAGCCAGATCTGCATTTGTGTCACATCGAGGGCCACGGTGACCGTGGGCTACTGGCCTCCCCACTCTGAGCCCCTGTTTTCTCCTCTGTCAAAGGGGCAGCGGTTCGCTCCTTTCCTGGAATCCCAACGAGCTCGGAAAATCTTTGTGGCATGAATGTGACTAACTAGAACACACAGTGACAGAGCCGAGGAAGGCGGAGCACAAGGACCCTCCTTCCTCTCCCTGCTGCACACAGGACGACCACCTGCTGGGCACACGAGCTCCCTGCCTGCCCTGCTCACTCCTGCAGCCCTCCCCTCCTCTGCCCCGCCAGTCCCACCACCTGGAACACTCCCTCATCCTCTAGGCGCCCTGGCTGTCAAACTTGCCCTTCAGGTTCAGCTCTGGCCTCCCCTCCTCCTCCAGGAGGCCTGCCCTGACCCTCTCCGCAGCCTTTTCTGGGCTTCTGCAGAGCCCCGTGTCCCCAATTGTAGCATGCACAGGAAGAAAGGCCACCATCTCTGTCATCGCTAATGCTCACCTTGTGTTTCCTCTTGGCCAGGTACTGTGCTGAGAGCACTCTGTAACCTTCTTGATCCCTCCCAACACTGTTATCCCCATTTTACAGTTGGCAGGATCTGGGGCACAGAGAGATTAAGTAATTTTCCCAAGCTCACACAGCTAGGAAGGGGCAGGATCACGAGGTGGCAGCATGGGACAGGATCAAAGGATGCAGGGTCTACATGGTATGGCATGGGTTCAACCACCTCCTCCCCACATTAGCTGTGGGGTTGTAGATAAACAACTTAGCCTGCACACACCGTCATTGCCTCACCTGTAAAAGGGGGATAATAGGACCCATTTCATAGGATGTGTGAGGATTATGCGTACACACACACACACACACACACACACACACACACAGACACACTTTAATGTACTGAGAAGAAGATGTCAGCACACAATGTCTTACCAAAATTATGAAGTGGCAGAGGCAGGATTCGAACCCATACCTGCCTGTGCTCTTTGACATCAAACCACACCGTATAATTGTCTCTCTCTCTGTTCCTTAGTCCCCATCGATCTGGGGCAAACATGTACCTTCTCTGGTTTCCAGCCTCGCAGCCTCACAGCAGACTGTGGAGCCAGGTGTCGAATGAAGCAACGAAGCAATAAAGCACACGAACGCACCAAATGCCAAATGCTCATTAACAAACATCACTCCACCGCTTGCTGTGTGTTAGATTCTACGCGCTGCAGATTGAGTAGGGGACTAAACAGACAAAGTCCTTGTCCTCATGAAGCTTATATTCTAATGCGGGAGACAAACGAAATGAACAGGTAACAGCATGTAAGAAGGTGGTAACTGAGGGAAAAGGAAGATGGGGCGAGGAGAGAGACTACAAAGTAGGGGGTTAAGGGACATTGTAGTTTCAAACAGGACGGTCAGTCAGGCCTCTCTGGGAAGGTGACATCTGAGCAGAGCTCCGAAGGGGCATGGGAGCAAGCCAGGAGGCTACCTGCTGGAAGAGCATTCCAGGCAGAGGGAACAGCAAGTGCAAAGGCCCTGAGGCAGGACAGGGTCTGGATGCTCAAGGAGCAGCAAGGAGGCCAGTGTGCTGAAACTGAGTGAAGGGGAGAGGAAGAAGAGACGAGATCAGAGCCATGTCCCTTACGGTCTTGTAAGACTTGAGCTTTTAACCACAGAGAATGGGAGCCATGGAGGATGTCGAGCAGAGGAGTGACAGGAGCTGACTTAGGCTTCGACGGGGTCCTTGCACTGAGACTAGACTCAGGGGCGGTGAGGACAGAGCAGGGAGACCAGTTGGGAGGCCCCAGCAATGGTCCAGGTGAGAGGCGGTGGTGGCAGAAGCCAGGTGGGAGGCATGGAGAGCAGGCACCAGGCATGGCTAAGAGGGGGCTTGTCCTTCCTGGCCCTGCTGAGTTCAGGGCTTCGGGGTCTAACATTCTCATCCTCTCACGCACGTGTAACTTTGGGCAAGTTTCTTAACCCTTCTGGGCCTCAGTGTCCTCATCTGTGACATGGAAACCCCCCCACACACAC
This sequence comes from Propithecus coquereli, assembly GCF_000956105.1. Taxonomy (NCBI): domain Eukaryota; kingdom Metazoa; phylum Chordata; class Mammalia; order Primates; family Indriidae; genus Propithecus; species Propithecus coquereli. Next base: position 431,823 of record NW_012144190.1, read on the forward strand.
ATTCACGCACCTCACTGGGTTTTGGGGAGAAAGGATGTGTGTGAGTTGGTCAGCCAGGACCGCGGCACAGAGAGAGTTCTCAGAAGGAGATTTTGAGAAGCTGCTTATGCCTGAGAAGCTTGTTCTTTCTGTCACGTCCGTGGTCAGGCACTCAGCGGGCTAAATGTTATCTTCCCTCGTAATGGGGGGTGCTTAAGGGAAATGTCCAAGGGAAGAGGCAAGGGGATGGGGGTGCACTGGCAGAGACAGGGACCATGGACAGGAGGTGTCCACAGAACAGGGACGGACACTGGCCCTGGAGAGGGACAGTCAGCCCCGGGTTCAGATCGCCCCTTCCCCGCACGCCCTTTGACCGAGCAACACAAACAAGCTGCTCAACCTCTCCAGACTTCAGCTTCCTCCTCAGTGGGTGGAAATCAAACCTCCACCGTCCCCCAGTTGTTAGGAAAATTCTAAGGGAGGATTTAAGACAGAGCTTCCAACTCTGCCATGTGAACAAGTGCAACAACAAATTACTGTTGTTGTTGTTCTGTTATTGTTACAAGGCAGACAGTTGAGTTTCCCGGCTCCCCTGAAGTCGTCCCAACCCCCTCCCAGGTCTGCCTGCCGGCCCCGCCCCCGGCCACTGCAGCCCGGCCGTGCCAGGTGAATGCTCAGGTATGCGGAGGCGGGATGTCCCTGGGAGGGGGCAGGAAGGAGGGGCCAGAAGCCTGAAAAGGAAAAGAGAGCTGGGAGCAGGGCAGAGCCTGACGGGGCAGGTGAGGAGATCTGGGTCCGGGAGAGGAGGGGCTGGGGGCTGGACCCCTCGGTCTGAGAGAGCAGAAGCTGGGGTTTGGACCCCTGGGTCTGGGGGAGGAGGGGCT
>NW_012144190.1:433539-433927 GCF_000956105.1 Propithecus coquereli
GTTATCTTGTAATTAAATACTGGCCCTTTGCTAGAAAATCAGGGCTGTGTATAATGAACTCAAGTCTCCCAGAGCGAGCAGGGAGAAGGACAAAGATAGATGAATGAAAAGAGCTGCAGGATAGGTAGTGAGCTCTCCAGCCCAGAGGTAATCAAATTGTGGTGACACTGGACTGGCAGGAGCGGGATGAGGGGTGGGATGAGGAGCAGGAGTTTGGCTAAAAGGGTTTTTCAGTCCCCCTCATGCGTGACCCCGCCTGAGCTCTGAGCTTCTGTTATTTCCATGGAAATGGGGATTCAAGAATTCCTCCTGGCTGGGCTCTGGCCTGTAATCCTAGCACTCTGGGAGGCTGAGTCGGGAGGATCGCTTGAGGTCAGGAGTTCAAGAC
>NW_012144190.1:434902-455367 GCF_000956105.1 Propithecus coquereli
CCAGAGAGCTAGGATTACAGGCGTGAGCCACCGCGCCTGGCCCTTACCTGCCTTCTTAAAGTGCAGCTCTGGCCCTGAGCGCCCCTGCTCAAAACTGTCCACAGCCCCCACGACCCTCACGGTGAAGTCCTTGCCACTCTGCTTGGCATTCACACAGGACCTGTCCCCAGTTTCTACATCCCCTCTCACCCCTCTTTCCTTCGCCAGCCCAGAAGCTGCCCCAAAGCCAAGTGCCAAGTCCATCTACGGTGAGTGTGGGGGCGAGGAAACCCCAGGCCCCCAGAAGCTGGGTCTGAGGAAAGTGAGGACCTGGGATCCAGGGTCTTGGGAGAGGAGGGGCTGAAGGAGGAGACCCCTGGGTCTGAGGGAGGAGGGGCTGGGGCTGGACCCCTGGTCACTCTCCTCCTCCCCCCTCAGAGCAGAGGAAGCGTTACTCCACTGTGGTTATGGCCGACGTATCCCAGTATCCAGTCAATGTGAGTCTGGGGTCTTGTCCCAGAGTCTGCCGGGGGAAAGTTCTGGGGGAAGGTGGGCCTGGGGAGATAGGGCTGTTCAAAGCAGTTGGGCGCCCAGGCAGAAAGAATGTGGGAAACTCAGAAAGGGCTTCCTCCACCTGGCCTCAGACGCGGATCTGAAGTCGAGGACCTCAGTTCCTCTCCAATCTGCGAACCTTTCCTCCGGAGCAGCCATTGGGCTGGACATCAGGCCACAAGGACAAACCAGACACAATCCTGGATGAGCAGAGTGTAGACCACCAGGTCCAGAGGACTAGGGTGCCAGGTGCTCTAACGGAGGTGGCAGAGGGCACCGTGGGCGACCCGAGGAGGCCACGTAATTCCTTAGAAGGAATTACGGACATTCCAGACCCGTCCCTGGCCCCAGCGAGCCTCCAGTCTTGGCGAGAAGGCAGACCCAGGTGCTGTTCACTCCGAGGAACAGAAACAAAGGGCACTGGGAGAAGGGGCCGATTTGTGGAGCAGGAGTTCAAGGAAGGCTTCCTGGAGGAGGTGTGGTCAGTCCCAGGCTGGAAGTCGGACTTTAGGGGACTCCGAGCCCACCTGGCATCATCCTGGGACTCACTGCTTTCTGTGGCCCATACCAGCACCTGGTGACATTCTGCCTGGGTGAGGAGGATGGCGTGCACACCGTGGAGGATGCCTCCAGGAAGCTCGCCGTCATGGACAGCCAGGGCCGAGTCTGGGCACAGGAGATGCTGCTGCGCGTGTCCCCGGACCACGTCACGCTGCTCGACCCAGTCTCCAAGGTGCCAGGGGGCAGGGGGGTGGGAGGAGTGTCTGGGCTGGGTGTGCAGGGACTTCAGGCGTCTGGGTGTGAACTGTAGCTCCTGCACGCCCTTCCTCTGGGAACCCTGGCAGGGGCCCCCAGCTCCCCTTTCTGAGCCATTCTCGCCTCATCTATTGAACGGGGGTGTATTCCCTACTCCTAACCCCGTGAGGTTGCCCTGCCCGGCGCCTGTACCTGCTGGGCCTCACCGACGTCGCCATTCAGTAGCAGTATCGGTCCCGGGCCTCAGTTTACCGCGCCGTCCCACCCGACAGGAGGAGCTGGAGTCGTACCCGCTGGGTGCCATCGTGCGCTGCGACGCGGTGATGCCACCCGGCCGGAGCCGCTCGCTGCTGCTCCTCGTGTGCCAGGAGCCCGAGCGCGCGCAGCCGGACGTGCACTTCTTCCAGGGCCTGCGCCTGGGGGTGAGCGGGGGGCGGGGACGGCTGGTTCTGGGGCGGAGCTGGGAGTGCTGGGTCCTCTCGGTGATGGGGGGGCCTGGGAGCAAAGGCGGCGGCAGGGCAAGGGAAGGGGACGTGACCTGGGAAGAAGTTCCGAAAGGGAGTGGGGTTTGAGGACACTGGACGCAGGGCCAAGACAGAACACGAGGGCGGGATGCAGTCAGAGGCTGAGGGTGCGAACATTCTCGAATATGGGGAAGGAGGGTCGGGGGGGCAGCCAGGACGAGGATGCGGGCATTGTGGTCTGGGACGAGGACCCCACGCCTGGGTCTCCATGGGGGAGGTCGTGGCCTAGGGGAGGGACAGGTTTTGGCGAGAGCGCGTGGCTCCGCGGGCGTCTGCAACAGCACGTGGCCTGGGACGGAGCCAAGGCATCGATCAGGGGCGTGGCCTGACGGTGTGATTGGCAGGCGGAGCTGATCCGCGAGGACATCCAGGGGGCGCTGCACAACTATCGCTCCGGCCGCGGCGAGCGCAGGGCGGCGGCGCTCAGGTGAGGGGCTGGACTGGAAGCGAGGGAAGGGAGAGGGAAGAAGGTGGGCGGGATCTCTGGGAAGCCCGGTTCCCCTCCGTGGGACTTAGTCTCCTCCTCTGAGAAATGGGCTACTACCACCAGCCTGGAGCAGAACAAGAGTTTTGAACCGAGTCAAGCAAATCCTCGTCACGTCTTGTCTCTACCGCCCAGACCAGGTGGTCCCTTCTCCAGGACTCCATTTTCCCTTGTCCTGCTGCTCGGTTTCTCCTCCTTCTGGCCTCAGTTTCCCTTAGAGAGGTGCTCCCTTCCCCACATCTGATTTCTCCCTACCTCTCTGAGTCTATGCTTGGCCCCTTTGAGCCTCAGTGTCTCTCGTTTTAAGCCCCGAATTCCCCCCTCCCTGGACTCCCCAGTCGACCCAGCCTCAGTTTCCCCTTCTCCCTCCGCAGGGCCACGCAGGAGGAACTGCAGCGCGGCCGCTCGCCGGCCGCCGAGACCCCACCCCTGCAGCGCCGGCCGTCGCTCCGCGCCGTAGTCAGCACAGGGGAGCGGGCGGCGGGCCGCGGGAGGCCCCAGGAGGAGCCCATCCCCGAGGCGGAGGAGGCGCAGAGGCCTGGCCCACCGGGGACCTCGGGCAGCGCTGACCCGGCCTCCCCGGACCTGGGTCCCCGGGGTCCGGACCTGGCCAGTCTACAGGCGGAGCGGGAGGTGGTGAGCTCGGGGTCTGGGGGGACCTAGGGGACGTCCTGGGGGCGGGCCAGACGCTGGAGGCGGGGCTAGGGCGTGGGGGCGGGACCGGCTGGGGCGTCAGTCACGTCAATCAGGTCCAACTCTGGGTTCTGGAGGCGGGGCCGGGCCCAGGGGTGCGGCGAGGTTCCAGGGGCGTGGTCAGATGGTGCGGCTCCCCGCCTGTCCTGGGGGCGCGTCTGGAGGCTGGGTTCTGGGCTTCCGCAGGGGTGAGGGTCTGGGACTTCCGAACCCCGAGCGTCCCTCTCCTCTTCCCCCAGGACATCCTGAACCACGTATTCGACGACGTGGAGAGCTTCGTCTCGAGGCTGCAGAAGTCGGCGGAGGCGGCCCGCGTGCTGGAGCACCGCGAGCGCGGCCGCAGGGCCCGGCGCAGGGCGGCCGGGGGTAAGGGGCTCCGCGCGGGATCCCGCGCCCTCCCGCTCCCCGGGCTCTCCCCTCTCGCCACCTGCCGGGTCTCGCTTCCCACCGCGATCTCACCGGGCGTCCCCCTCCCCTCTCTCTGCCTGTGCCGCGCCGTCTCCGTGTCCTCGTGTCCCCGTCGCCGCGCCCGCCCCCGCCCGCAGAGGGCCTGCTGACGCTGCGGGCCAAGCCGCCCACGGAGGCCGAATACACCGACGCGCTTCGGAAGATCAAGTACGCCTTCAGCCTGCTGGTGAGGACGCGCGACCCTGGGCGTCGGGGGCGGGGTCCCGACCCGTCCACGCACCGCCGCCACAACCTCCCTCCCACCGCAGGCCCGGCTGCGCGGCAACATCGCCAACCCCTCGTCCCCGGAGCTGCTGCACTTCCTGTTCGGACCCCTGCAGATGGTGAGGCCGCCCGGGGCCCTGGCGTCCCCGCGGCTGGAGGGGTCCGGGCGGGACTTAAGGGTGTCTGATGGCGCGCCCGCTCCCGCCGCCCCCGCAGATCGTGAACACGTCGGGGGGCCCCGAGTTCGCGAGCGGCGTGCGGCGGCCGCACCTGACGTGCGAGGCCGTGGCGCTGCTGCGGGACAACGTCAATCCACGTGAAAACGCTCTCTGGACCTCGCTCGGGGACTCGTGGACCCGCCCTGGGTGAGGGGCGGGGCCTGGGGCAGCGTGCGTGGTGATTGGAGGAACGGGAGAGGCTGGGAGGTGGTAATTGGAGAGAGGGTGGGACTAGGTTAGAGGCGGGGCTTAGGACAAATACCAAGATCCTATTGGACAAAAGACCAGAAATTAGCGTGAAGGAAAGGCTTAAGACTGAACCAGACAGTCAGACTGGAACAGAAGGCGGGGCTTAGAGAAAGAGGGCAGGATTAGGGGCGGGGCTACGTGGAAAGGGCGGGGCTACGTGGAAAGGGCGGGGCTACATGGAAAGGGCGCGGCTTAGGGAAGGTCTGGCGTGTGAGTTCGGACAGCCCACGGAGTGCATTTGGAGGCCGAGAGCTGCCTAGGGAAAGGGGCAGAAGGGGAAACCCGGTTTGGAATCAGAAATGAGATTTAGAGGCTGGACGGGGCATTAGAGTGGAATCGCTGTATTTAGGAATATAACTGAGGCCGTGAGTTGGGTGTAGAGGATTGGGCGGGGTTAGAACAGTATGGATGGGGTGAAGATTAGGGGAAGGCGAAAACTTAGTGAGGTTAGTGACAGGGCTAAATCCCGGGCTGGACCAGGATCCCTGAGCCCTCGGCCCTGTACCTGGCGGCAGGCTGGAGCTGCCCCCGGAGGAGGGACCCCCATATAGCCCTGAGTTCTACAGCGGCTGGGAACCCCCGGCCACTGACCCGCAAGGCCGCGCCTGGGAGGACCCAGTGGAGAAACAGCTACAGCATGAGCGGAGGCGCCGGCAGGTAAGGCTGAGGCTTCCATGGGAGCAGCAAGCTCCCCAAGCGACACAGAAAGGCGGGCTGGGTAGTTAGAGGTGCGGGCCAGCCCGGCCTGAACCGGCTCTCTTACTCCCTGCAGCAAAGCGCCCCCCAGGTCGCTGTCAATGGGTGAGTGTCTGCCTCAGGGCGGGACAGGAGGAGTCCAGGAGGGGTGTGTCCCAGGGGCTCCTGGCACTGACTCCACCCCCCATTTTTTTCCTGTCTTTTTCCCTCTGTCTTCCTGGCTCTTCGCAGGTGGGTGAGGTGGTGAGGAGGCGGGCAGGGCCTGGGAGAGGGGGGAGGAACAGGGAGGAGGGAGGCAGGGCCCAGACTTCTGGGTCTATGGGAGGAGAGAGTGGAGGACCAGGTTCCAGGGTTTAAGAGGGGAAGGGGTTGGGAGTGGGTAAAGTCTGAGAGGTAGGACCTGAGTCCTCAAAAGGCTGGAAGAAGGTTGTCCCGTGCTTGGGTCCCTACAAGGACAGAGCCCTGGGTATTAGAGAAAAGAGGCTGGGGAATTGGACACTCAGGTTTTGAAGAAGAGCTCAAGTCTGGTGCTTGGGCTCCTGGAGACCCAGAGGAGCAGGCTTGGGGCTCCAAGGGCTTGGGGGCAAGTTTCCGAGAAAGCTAGGAAGTGGTAGTACTCCTGGACCCTGAGAGAGTAAAGGCGGGGGAGGTTAAACTCTTGGTTTCCTAAAGGCTCTAAAGCAATTGTCTTAAGTCCCTGCTGGATGTCAGATGCGGCAGCTTTATGGGTTAAAAGGGTGAGGAAATTGAAGCTTGAGACCTGGATTCCTTGCTGAAGAAATCCGGACTAAAAGATAAAAAAAGAAAAAAAAAGAGACCTGGACTCCTGGGTCTCTCGGGGAGGAAAGAACTAGAGATCGAAACTCGTGGTTCTGCCAGGCAGTGGGAGATCGGACTTGTGGGTCCTGGAGGAGGATGTAGAGGGGCCAGACTCTAGGGTCCTTGGGCAAGCAGGGGGCAGATTGGAGGGAAGCAACGTGGGTTGAGAAGAAAACAAAGCAGTGAGGCTAGAGGAGATAAAGCGGGGTCTGGGAGAGGTCCGGGCAGAGGGTCTCAGCAGGGACAGCGTGCTGGGAGCTGCTGGCCCCACACAGGGGGTGCCGCGGCCCAGAAGACCCCCCCTCTCCCCTGCACAGGTAGGCCTGATCCGGGCTGAGGTCCCTCTTACTGGGATTCAGAGTTGATATCCTGCCCACCCCATGCTGCCTGGTTTCGCAGCCCGCCTCCCTGCTCCTCTGGGCTTTTAAATCTTGAGCTTGACACCTCCAGCTTATAAGTGACCTTCTCCAAGCCTCAAGTTCTTTGCAGGGAAATTATGAATAGTGATAATCCCTTCCTGGCATGCAAAGTAGAGCAGTTACTCAAGACATGGACTGCCTGGGTCGCAGGCTGGCCGTGCTGCTCTCTTGTTCTAGGACCTTTACATCACTGTGCCTCGGCCTTCTCACCTGTAAAAAATGGAGATGATAATGGGGTCTCTGAGGAAAGAACTGGGGGTCCAAATTCATGGTTCTACCAAGAGTTGTCATGAGGATCAAATCAGCTAGTATATGTAATAGATTTTGAACAGTACCTGGCACATAGTGCTGCACAAGTGATAGCTACTGTCCTTATTATAGTCATGATTTGTCATGATACCTGAGCCCATGAGTATAATAGATGCTCAACACATAGCAGTTGTTTCTAGCTGTGTGATCTGGGGCAAATGATTTTCTCTCTCTGAGCCTCAGTGAGCTCATCTACAAAATGAAAGTAATGATATGATAGCACCCATATCGTATGCCTACAGCACAATGCCAGGCAAGGTGGGGAGCAAAGCATATTCAAGCTATTATTCCAATTTCAGATTTCTAGTAACAGTATTAACCTGGCCCCTTGCTGCGCTCCTGCTTGGCTCTAACCCCAGCTCACACCAGCACCCTGCAGCCCAGAGCAGTGGGGCTGGCTGTCTCCTTATCGCCAAACCTTCCTGCTTCTCCTCAGTCACCAAGATCCGGAGCTGGAATCTGAGCCCCACCTGGAGTCAGAGCCAGCAGGAAAGTGGGTCCTGTGTAATTATGACTTCCAGGCCCGCAACAGCAGCGAGCTGTCGGTCAAGCAACGGGATGTACTGGAGGTTAGAGATGTGGGAGGCTGAGGGGCTGGAATTGGCCCTAGCCACAGACCCAGGCTCTGAACCCTCTCCTCATACTGCACGCAGGTCCTGGATGACAAGCGCAAGTGGTGGAAGGTTCGGGACCACCGGGGACAGGAGGGATATGTACCCTATAATATCCTGACACCCCACCCAGGACCCCAGGTGGACCGCAGCCAAAGCCCTGCCGGCAGCCTGGTGAGCAAGGGCAGACTCAGGTCTTGAGTAAGTAAGGCTGGGCGCAGATCCTGGGTCCTGAGAAGGGGATCAGGTGTCAAGGGTACTGACGGAGGAGGTGACTGGGGCGTTAGAAATTTCCGTCACTGGGTGTTGAGTCAGATAAAAAAAAAAAAAGTTATTTCCAAAAGGGGGAGGGGCTGGGACTCTGAGTCCTCTCCCTGATCCAGGTACTCTCCTCTCCTTCCTCTCCAGAATAGCACACCCCCTCCCCCGCCAGCTCTGACCCCAGCTCCTGCTCCAGTTCGGCCCCGCTGGGATAGCTGTGATAGCCTCAATAATTTGGACCCCAGCGACAAGGGTGAGCAGTGGGGGCACCTCCTCTGGGGAGCAGACTTTGTCCTCACCTTCCAGACAGGGAAACCGAGGCTCCCCAGAAAAAGCAAATGGACACCCGACCCATCCTGGGGGCGCTGAAGGCCCCGGCCCTGTGGCCCCAGGATCCCTCGCCCTGAGCTCCGACTCCCTCTCTCCCGGTTTCCCGCCTGCAGAGAAATTCTCCCAGATGCTCAGTGTCAACGAGGAGCTGCAGGCGCGCCTGGCCCAGGGCCGCTCGGGCCCTAGCCGCGCAGTCCCAGGGCCCCGCGCCCCGGAGCCACAGCTCAGCCCGCGCTCGGACGCCTCGGAGGTCCGCGCCTGGCTGCAGGCCAAGGGCTTTAGCGCTGGGTGAGTCGGGTGGGCGTCGGTTGTTGGCGGTGAGATAGGGGCGCTGGGAGCAGAGCGTTCCGACTGGCCCGGAGTCGGGAAGTGGGCGTAGAGACCGCGGGGCGCCGGGATTGGCCTGAAGCGAGGGTCTGTCTGATTGCAACAACCAATGGCAGGTTGTGATTGGCATGATTTTCCAGACTCCGATTGGAGTCCTCGGGGAAGTGTCGCCCCCTTCCGGAAGCAGGTGCAGCCACACACCCCGGATAGCGCATTGTGATTGGTGGGTGGGGATGTACTTCAGTGGTACCTGCTTGAGCTAGAATGCCGTTCTAATTGGACAAACGTCCAGGTGGGCGTGACGCGACTAGTGGGGCGGGGCAGCTTAAGTTGTGATTGGCCGATAGGCCTGACCGCGCCCCCTCTGCCCTTCCTCAGGACCGTGGACGCGCTGGGCGTGCTGACCGGGGCGCAGCTTTTCTCGCTGCAGAAGGAGGAGTTTCGGGCGGTGAGCCCGGAGGAGGGCGCGCGGGTGTACAGCCAGGTCACGGTGCAGCGCGCGCTGCTGGAGGTGAGCTGGGGGTGTTCATCTCTGGGTCCAGATGGGTGGGGGACGTCAGGGTCCTGATTTCCACCCCGCCCTCCAGGATAAAGTGTCAGAGCTGGAGGCGGTGATGGAGAAGCAAAAGAAGAAGGTGGAAGGTGAGACGGAAACGGAGGTCATTTGACCTTTCTTGGCTCCTTCGCAAAAAGTGACGAGGTCCCGTGGGAGAACGGACTCTTCAGACTCTCCCCACCAATGGAAGCCGATCCTTTGAAGGATTGTGGACCAGTTCTGGCCCCCAGCCCCTATCCTAGTGGACCCGCATCCTAGTGAACGGACTGAACAATCCTTGCTGGAGTTCCTCCTGAGAATCCGCACTGCTGGGAGTGGGGAGCGAGCGGGGCGCAGCCAATTTGGGCATCCCCGCAGAGGGCGCACTCAGGAGCCCTGCACGTTGGAATGTGCTGCCCAGCCTATAAACAGCCTCTTCTTAGCAGGCGGTGTCAATTGCTGTCCCCTCTCTACTTGGCTACCAGAGAGCCCAAAAGCCTGCCCCTTGCTCCAGTCACAGCCTCTTAGGAAGAAAGGAATCTGGGAGATGTCCCACCTTCTTAGTTAATCTCTCTCTCAACCTTCCTCTCCATCCCAGGGTCTCAACCCAGGCTTCCTCCTGACCTCCTAGCCTCCAGTCTGTCCTACAGCTTGCCCCATCTTCTGAACACCTGTCCCCTACTCAGAATTCTTCCCTGGCTCCCCATTGCCTCTCAGCCCCGCAGCCCAGCATTTGAGGCCTGGAGTGTTTCCCTGTCCGACTCTCCAACCTCATCTCTCACCTCCTCATTCCTGCGTACATTCTGGTCCTGCCCTTCTCCAAACAATCGCAAGCCCCTTCAACCACTGGGGTTTGGCACTTGCTGTCTCTGCTGGCCGCCAGCCCAGCCCAGCCTTTCTTTGCCTGGTGAACTCCTATCCAGCTTTCCTGGCCCAGCTCAAATACCCGCTTTGGGGAAGCTTGCCCTCATCCCGCAGCCTAGTCTCCCAGCACCCACTTCTCCACATCCCGCCAGGGGTCCAACCATGGAGAACTGGCTGTCTCCTGAGCAGGCCACAGGCTTCCTAGCCCCTCCTTGTCCTGTGAGATGGCAGCGTAACTGGAAACTTCCTACCCCTCAAGAACTAGCTCCCCTTCTCTCTGAAAAGCCCTGGAACTTCCTCCCTTATCCAGGTGGCTGGTGAGGGCTGGCTGTCTCTGGATCCCACCCTTGCTCACACTGGACATTCCTCCAACTTTGGGAAGAATAGGGCTTTCTCTTCCCCCCTGGCTCATGCTTCCCCAGAAAGCCCACTGCCAAGCTCCCCCACCAGAATGCCTGCTGGCCTCCAAGCCACCAGCCTCTGCCCCTGGAGTTCAGTTTCTACCTGGGCCACCAGACAGCACCCTCTTTCCAAAATCAGACAAGATCAGAGAAACAGCCTGGGCAGGCAGGAGCTCTGACTCTCAGTCCCTACTTTTCTGCATCCTGCCTCAGTTTCCTTCTGGAACCAGACCACTTTGGATATCCAAGACTCCTTTCCACATCAACCCTGTCCCCATTCCCTACTCACACACCTCCCCTGGCTCCCTATGGCCCATCAGGTAAAATCCAAGCCCCAGCTTGGCAGTCAAGGGCCGGTGACCACCAGGCTCACCGGCTCCTCACGCCATAAGGCTCTACTTCCCTCTTCTTGCCAGGCCTCAGTTCACGCTGTTCCTTCTGCCCAGAATACCCTTGGCCCTAGGGGGTGTCCATTCAGCCTTCAAGCTCTTGCCTGGGGCCCCATACCTCATTTCCAGTAGAGGAACCAGAAATGCAAGTGATCCCCCCCAAACCTCCTTGCTCCATTTTTCCCCTCCTCAATAACCCCCATGGCTCACATCTAGACTGCAAACTGAAATGCCTGCAGGAGCCAGACAAGAGACCCACATGAGCAAGCTGGGCCTCAGCCCCAGTCCCTTCACAAGCCAGCTTGTGGAAACATCATCATGGCCGCACCTTCCAATATTCCCAGAATCTGACCATGTCTCACGATCTCCACTGTCATCACCCTGGTCAAAACCACCATCATCTCTTACTGGGGTTTCACCAGTAGCCCCTTCACCAACTCCCTGTCTGTTCCCAGTGCAGCAGCCAGAAAGACCTATTAAAGCCTAAGATCATGGCTGTGTCTGAAAAACCACCCAAGGTTCCCACTTCACAGCTCAAGTCCTTACCAGGGCGGAGTCCCTGCAGAGCCAGCTATTACCTCCTAACCTCATCCCCTGCTACTTCCTCCATCCAGTCACACTGGCTTTCCTACCCTTCAGCACATCAGGCACGCTTCTACCCCAGGGCCTTTGCACATGTGGTTCTCATCATCTGGAGGACCCTTCCCTCAAATACCTACACAGATCACTCCCTGCCACCTTCAAGAATGTGCCTGTGCCAGCTTTTTAGTAAGGCCAACCTGGACCATCCTGTACAAAAACGCTTCCATGTGCACACGCACCCACCTCCCGATCCCTCCCTGTGTTCCTCCAGAGCACTACCACCTGAAATCCATTTGCTTAGCACCAGATGCCTCCCCTCCTGAAAGGTATTGGATCTTTGCCTGTTTTGTTCACTACTGTAACACCAGCAGGTAGAACAAGACGTAAGAAGTAGAGTGTGACCAGTAGTTACTGAAGGAATGAATGAATGAACAAACACCCCATCTTAGAAGACGGCTCCTACTCAGCTCCAGTCAACTGCTGCCATACAGAACTGAAGAGCTCATACTGTCAATAGCTTCCTATTTTTTCAAAAAAAGACCTAATTCCAGACATTTATATGTAAATTACCCCCAATTTAAATGTTGACAATTGTTTCCAAGGCACTGAGGACAAAACCCAAGATCCCAGTTCTACATTCACCACCCCAGGCTCTTACCCCGCGGATCTTTCCTATGCTGTCAGCTTCCCCTCTGGCCACCTTGCCTGCGATCATGTCAGCGATGGCTTAGGGCATTTGCTCCAACTGGTCACTCTTCCTGAAGCTCCCTCCCCCACACCGGTGAGCAAGCACCTGCGCATCCCTCAGCACCCCACCCAAATGGCCTCGTGGATTGGTCATGAACACATACAGCCCCTGAGCACAAAAGCAGGAAACAGTGCCCTACCTCTGGCTGGGGACACACTCATTGAGTGGCAACTTCACGACTTTTATTTGTGGTGCCTGTGCTTTGTCTTGAAAATACCTTCTCCCCCTGCCCCGGACAGTGGGCGGGGAGGGGGCAGCAAAAAATAGAAGACATCCCTCCCTATTGCACATGGACCCTATATACAGGCCCACCTGGCTGAGGCCAGTAGGGCTCTTGGCACATTCTCGGATCCCTGCTCAGGAGGGGGAGGGGTGACTGGGTGGCATCACACGTGAGGTGGGGACCTCCAGGCAGCCACTCTGGTCCTGGCTACTGATCCTTGAGCTGCTTGGTCCTCAGTTCCATCCTGGTCCCGTCTCCAGCCCTGGTCCCCTCTGGCGACGTCCCCCTACCTGGCTTGGCCTCCCACCTCCATCCTGACCTTGGGTGGCCCCCTTGGCTCCTGGGGACTCTGCTCCCCTCCCAGCCCAAAGGTCCCAAGAGGAGATTATGGCTTCTCAGAGACTTCCCCCGGAGCCCTGTCACTCATGTTCACGTGGGGGAAAGGGTGCATGTGGCAGAAGCAGCTGTATAAATACGGGTGTGAGAAAGTCCTCCAGAGTCACTTGGAGAGTTTGCTGATGACACGGATGAGTGCCGCGTTCTCATCCTTGAGCCGCTGGTTGTCAGCGCGGAGGTCAGACAGGGCCTGAGGGATGGGACAAGGTCAGCTGAGTGGCCCTGGCAGGCTGAGCCCCTGCCTGCCCTCGGCCCTCTGCCCCCAGCACCCCTGTGAGCTCCCACCTTCAGCTCCTCCTCCAGCTCCGCGGCCTTGCGCTCCAGGGCCCGGCGCTCCTGGAATGAATGGGGGAAGTTCAGAAACCGAGTGAGGCTGAGCAGGATGGGGAAAGGCCAGGGGGACAGCTTAGAAGGGCAGCGTGGCTCTCTTGATCCAGACCCATGTGGGTGTAAGGCCAGGGACAGCTCTGGTCCCCATCCCAGCTACTCCAACTTACAAATCTCTCCAGCTCCAAGAGGGCTGGCCTCTCGGCAAAGCGTTCCTGCCTCTGGCGAGGACAAAGAGAAAGACCAGGAGTCAGGAAGGGGAAGCCAGCATAGCAGCACACAGAAGGCCATCTAGTTTCCTGCCCCACTAGCCAGGCCACGAGCCCCGCCCCTTATCATTCCACTCAGGCCCCGCCTCTAAGACCCCCTCCAAAAGCTGACTGCAGCTCAAGCTCCACTCCTCATCTCTCAGGCTCTGCTCCCCAGAGGTTCTGCTCCTCCGAAAGCTGAGCCCAGCTCAGACCACCTCCAGGATCAGGCCCTGCCTCCCAGAGGCCCTAGCTCCGCCCCTCGTTGCTCAGACTCCACCTCCCAGAGGCCCTAGCCCCACCGTCATTGCAGAGACTCCACCTCCCAGAAGCTCTAACCGCACCCCCTCAGCCCACTCCTCATTGCTCAGGCCCCACCTCCCAGAGGCCCTAGCCCAGCCCCTCATTAGGTGGAGCCCAGCCCAGACCGCCCCTCTTCCTCAGCCTGTCTCCCAGCGTTCCTGCGATGTCCAGGGCTTTGGCCCCCTTACCTGCGTGGCCCGCTCCAGCTCCACCTTGAGCTGTGCCAGCCGCAGCGTGGTCTCGGTCAGGGCCTCGCGGAGCCGCTCATTCTCCCTGCGCAGCTCTGCGTACAGCTGAGGGCATGGAAGAGGCAGGCAGGGTCAGGCTTAGGCTTGCCAGCCCCCGGTGGCAGGTTGGCAGCGGGTGGGAAAGGTGGTTAAGTGGGTATCTATTAATAGCGGGCAGGCCACCGAACAGGCAGGTAAAAAAAGGCCCACAGGGAGGGTGCTAACGGCGCTGAGGGTGGGGTGGGATCGTGCACCTTCCTGAAGCCTCCATCGGGCTCCTCTGATTCCGGCTCAGGTTCTGGGTTGAGGTCCCTCTGCGAGCGCTGTCTGCGGGCGGAGGGGCCGCACTCGGCGGTGCTGGGGTGGGGGCGGACACGGTCAGGGGCCTGCAGCCAGCAGACAGGCCCGACCCCTTCCCTGCCCTGCCCCTACCTGGACTCCGGGCTGCGGTCCGCCGGCTCCGCCTCCTCCCCCTGCGGCGGATGAGGGTTCAGAGCGGGGTTCAGCCGCATGCGGGAGTGGGGTGGTCCCGCCCCAAGCCACCTCAGCACCAGCTCAGCCCCACCTGAGCCCCCTCACCTCCGCAGGCCCCCTCCACTCCTTGCCGACCTTGTGGTGCTCCCTGGCAGCCTGCGGTCCCTGACCCTGCCCTTCAGGCGCCTCTGCTGGGGGAGGGACAGGAATCAGCCCAGACACCTCTGGGGGAGGCCCTCTCTCTGCAGAGTCCGGTCCCCAGCCCCAAGCCCCCAGGAAAACAGGAAGACTGTCTGGGAGAGACGCGGTGGATCCCTGAGAGCGACCTCCCCAGAGAGCAGACCTCACCTCTCTGGGCAGGGCCGTCAGAGTTCTCAACTCCAGGGACTCGGGGCCTTCTAGAAGGGTCCTGTCAGGGAGGTGGAGGCAAAGTCAGAGCTCGTGGGAGTCCTGCACCACCCACTGCGCCCTCACCCGACTCCTCTCACCAAGCTGTGCGGGGACTTCTCAGGCTCTGCGGCCTTCCCTGCAGCCTTCTCCGCTTCCTTCAGGTCTGTCAGAGTCACACCCTGGCAGGGAGAGGGGACAGTCAGGAAATGCCGGGGTCCAGGCCCCCCGGGCCTCCTCCCTCAGACCAGGGGTCAGACCCCCATCCGACTCTCCACACCTGTGTGGACCTCCGAGACTGGCGCATGAGGCGGGAGCGAGCTTTCCGCTGGGATTCAGACTCCTCATCCCGTACGGGCATCTGGTAGGACCTGCGTGAAGGGCCCCAACCTCAGGGAGGGTCCCTCGGAGCCCTGTCCCCCTCCATGGCTGACACCCTCAGGGAGGCACATTCTGTCAGAGAGGACTTCAACTCCCAGCAGACCCTGGGACCCCCTCACTCAGGGGCCCCACCCAAAGCCCGGGGGACTCCCATGTAAGGCAGGGTCTCCCAGCTGGGGGGACAGCAGCTTCCTGCCATGGCTTCTTCACCTCCGACGGTCCCGGGAGTCCGCTGGGGGCACTGAAGAGGCTGAGGGGGCATTTGGCTTCACTGGGGATTCAGGCTCTGGAATCTTGGGAGGAGTGGAGTTACCCACGGGAGGAGCAGGCTTGGTGCTCTCAGACCTGTGTGAATTCATTCATTCAACAAATGTCACTCAAGCTCGCTGCACGGGCCCAGCACCAGAGACGCAGCAGTGAACAAAAGCAACAAGCAGCCTCTGCCGCAACAGTCAAATGTGAGCAGAAAAGACGCAGACAGTGGCCATAGAAAGATGAGCACATTACGTAACACTTCACTGCAAGGATAAAGTGCATCGCAGAACAGACACAGAGCAAGAGTGGGCAACAGACTCGCTCGGGACCGTGCTGAGGACTGGAACTCAAAACCGCCCCCCAAACCCAAGGGGCCCAGGCCCATGGCACTCACAGGGCAGAGGGCTCCAGCGCCTTCCGGGAGGGGGTCGGGGTAACCCTGGCGAGACGGAGCTCCTTGGCCTGTGGGGAGAGGAGGGGAGGGTATTCGCCTGGACTAGGCGGGGGCCTGGACCCTGCCCACCTTACCCCACTCACCTGGGAGGAGGTCCCTTCCAGCCAAGAGGACGAAGCTGAGCGCTGCAGCCCAGCCCCAGGGGCTCCCTCGGATCCCCGCCTTTCTGGGGGCCCCAGGGCCCCAGAGCTCCCTGTCTTCTGGAGGCCAAAGCGCCTGGAGAAGGGGGCCTCTCCGGGCAGCTGGGAGAAGAAGGTCTCAGTTATGGAGAAAAGATCCCTCTTCTCAGACTTCAAGTGTTAACCCCCCAAAAGACTGCAGCAAACCACGATCCCATCACTCAGGGCAGATGCGGCCAGACTCACCACGGGGCTCTTAGGACTAGGGGGTGGTGGGGAGGAGACTCCATTGAGGGTCCTGGATTCCGCAGGGTCTGGCTCTGTGTATAAGCACGTTGGGGAGGTCACAGAAGATGCCACCGGCCTCCAAGAATTAGAGAACCCAGCCCTCCTCCTTCAGACCCAGGAGTCCAGACTCTGGCCCCTTACCCGTGGGACCTTCTTCTCCCTCATCTTCGTCCCGGATGAGGGGCCCCCCCGCCCCACCAGGCCGGCGCTCCTTGGACAGGTCCTGGAGGGAAATCTTCTCACGGCTGCTCAGACGACACACAGAGCTCCTGCTGGGGAAGGAGGGGGTGCTGGGGTCCAAGTCCTGGGGGCCCCCTGTCACCCCAGGGCTCCTCCCACCCATATACCTTCTGTGCTTGCTGCTGGGGGGCACCTGGTGCTCCTGGCCCCTGCTCTGGGAGGCTTCCTTCCGGTTCCGCAGCTGCAAGGAGGGAGGGGCTGCTGGGGAGGGGCAGAACACACCACAGCCCACATGGCCACCCCCATGCACAGCGTGCCCAGCCATAGGCGCTCAGTGCCTGGGTGGCACGGAGGATTCGTGGACTCGTTCAAGTTTTCCTACAGACGGCTGCACCTCGCCTGGAAGAGGAGGTGCCCTGGGTCCAACGTGCCTGGAGTGGCCACATACAGGCACCGTCCTGTTCTCACGGCCCCCATCCATGGGAAGCCTCCCATCCTATCCCCAGAGGGGTCTTTCTAGCTCCCAGGGGTGACCTGCTCACACCTTCTCCTGGACCCCTCAGCACACCCAGGGTTTTGCTGCCGAGCTCTGGCCCCGGCCTCTTGTGGCCTCCTCCACCACTTGCTCTCAGGTGTGGTTCCCCGGCTGCTGTTTGTTTTCACGCCTCCATGCCTCCTTCCCGCCCCTTCTGGCAAACTCTGAGTGCTGTAGTACTCATGTCTTCCAGAAAGTGTTCTCACACACCCCCAGGCCGGGCTCTCAGGAGCTGTGTTTGCCACCCCCAGCTTTTGCATACACTATTCCCTCAAGACCAAGAATGTGCCCTGGCCTCCAGGAAGCTGGCCTGAGTTCACCAAGCTGGAGCCATGACTGTTCTCTCCTGCGTCTGTCAGCCTTAACATTGCCACTGCCAACCTTCAGAAGGGGGCTCTGTTTCTGTCCACCTGCCCACTCACCAGGAACTCTAGGCCTGGCCTCAGGAGGTGTTTCTTGCCACCTAATAGTGCTCATGTTAGCCCAGGCAGGGTCCTAAATGCTTTTGTTTGGTAACATACAGCATAATCTGTGTCATATCACGTGTAACTCCTCAGAGAGTAAAGGTGTACCATCCCCATCTTACAGATGAGGAGACTGAGGCCCAGAGTGTAAATGACTGGCTGGAGCTTATGTAGCAAATCCACGGCAGAGCCAGGATTCCGGCTCAATCTGGCGAAAGCCCATGTCCTTAACCCCTTCAGCCTGTAACAAGGTCTGCCCTGGGGCTAGGTGGGGAACGCCTTGGGGGTGACGACCCCAGCCCGGACAATGCCTGTCCGAATCCTCCTCCTGTCTCCCCTCCAGGCAGGGCAGAACAGGTCCCTGGGGTGGCAGGTATCAGGAAGGCAGGGGACGAGGATGCTCCCCCCTCCCCAGCCTCTGAAGAGCTGACGGGAGAGGAGGGAGCTTGGGGGAGCCTCTGAGCCCTGAGACTCACGTCCTCCTGTTTCCGGGCCAGTTCCTCCAATAGGCTCAGCACTTCCTCGTCAGCCAGGTCACAGGGACGCTGCCCCTGGGTGCGGGGAGAAGGGGCAGATGATGGAGGAGGAGCAGGCCCCTCTCCCACCCACCTGCTGGCCCAGGCACCTGGTCCTCACCGCGTGGGTCAGCGAGTCCATGCCCCCGCCGTGCTCGGCCAGCAGGCGGCAGGCGTCCTCCACACCCCAGTGGGCCGCTGCGTGCAGGGGGGTCCAGCCATCCCCGTCCCGGAGCTCCGGGTCATAGCCAGCCTGAAGGAGCAGCCTGGGGGCCAGGGAGGCTCGGAGTCAAGGGCTGAGACAGGGATCTGGGCCGTGGGCTTTCAGCCGGCCATGCTGCAGCCGCAGCACCAACTGTTACAACATCGACATGACTGCCCCAACCCCTCACCACCACAGTGACCCTCTGCCACCCAGCCTTGGACCAGCGGGCACCCTCTGGAACCTGCCCCTCGTACATCAGGGGGTTGACTCTTGTGGGTTTCCGAGGCCCAGCCCCAGAGGAGGTGGGTGCAGGGCTCCCCCTGCCTGCCCCCAAGCCTATCAAAGGACTGGTCCCCCAAAGGGACTGTCTCTGGCAGTGGGTCCCAGGATCCCAGCTGGCTGAGAGCGCTGGTTCCCAACCGTGGCGATGCTGCCCCCCCCCAGGGAAACCCAGCAAAGCCTGAAGGCATCTCTGGTCGTACAACTGCGGGGAGGCCAGGGACGCCCAACACCCTGCAGTGCTCAGGATGGCCCCACGACACAGAATGATCGGACCCAAAATGTCACCAGCGCCAAGGCTGAGAAACCCTGGCTTAGACGATTCTCTGCAAGAAAATAATAACCACCTTAGAACCCTCAATTCAGGGCCAAAGGCAGGGTTATAAGCCCAGGGCAAGTCTCCAAACTCACTCAGGGTAAGACAGGCCTATTTTTAGAGAACTAGAATGAGGTTCTGTGTCAACGAGAAAAAGCTAATGCAAACTGGGAACAGATGGGCAGACCGAGTTATTTTATAAAGAAACCTCTTAAACACAAGGTCCCCCATCTGGCCCCACTGACCTCTTCCCTCACCTTCCCCACGCTCCGCCCCAGCTCCCTCTGCTCTGGCCCTGCCGGGTGCCCACCCCAGCCTCGCCACAGCCTGTGCCCCGGGCACTGCAGCATCGCACACTGCGTCCTGCTCGGCAGCCACCCCACCCCACCCCGCTGTGTCCTGACCACAAAATCTCACGCGGGCCCCTCCCTGTCACACGCATCTTCTCCCTATTTATATCCTGCTCAGCCAGCACTTCCCAATGGGGATGGCGCTGCCCCCCAGGGGACGTGTGGCCACATGCAGAGACAATTCTGGTTCTCACAACCAGGGCTGCTCCTGCCATCCCTGGGGCAGAGGCCAGGGAGGCTGCTCAGTACCCTGCAGTCCACAATGACCAGCCCCATGGCGCACAATGACCAGCCCAGCGGAAGGTTGGTCTGTTTGTCTCCCCACGACGCTGTGAGCTGCAGGTGGCCCCAGCTCCTAACAGGCTGCCTGGCACACAACAGGGGCACAGAAAATAAGCACTGAATTATCAATGTCAAGTAAGTGTCTACCTCTACTCTGCACTTTAATGAGGAGAATGCCAGTTACATTCTTCTCAAAATGCAGTCGACAGATCTGAGCGTAAACATGCACCCATACGAAGAAGCAGTAATGAAATTACGGTCAAGGAATACTCCTAGGTCCAAAGTGCTTCCATTCTAGGGCAGAGAACGAGGCTGCCCACACATAGCGACTCTCTCTCTCCCTTTAATAACAGCACTCGACTTCTAACTGGACGCCTGGTCACCCGGCTGAAGACAGATCTCCTAGTGTCTTTCATAGCTAGGAATGGACAGGTGACGGGGATCTGAGAAATGGGGTGTCAGTGTTAAGTGGTGCACGCAACTTCCAGATTGTTCTCTTAAAATGAACGGACACTTGCTCCCTTTACCCTCTCGCTTTTCCTGCTGGCTGGAATGCAGGTGCCATGGCAGGAGACGAAGCAGCCACCTGGGACTCAGGGGTGGAAGCCGTGGGAGGAGAAGAGAAAAGCCTCCGGGGCTGGTACATCACTGGGCCTGGCCGTTTAGCGTACGCAGTCCCCCCTGCCATAGGAGCGGTCCAGGGATGGGCAGGTGACCCAGGTGGCCCAGTGAGCAACAGGCCTGGGACTTTTGCTGGAACTATGGCAGACCAGGTGCCCCACCTCAGCAGCAGGTGCTAAGCAGACAGGCTATATGCCCGGAGCTGTTAAGGGTCATCTTAAGTACCTCACTGAACAAACCTACCTGAAAATTAACCAGTACCAAGGTGAGCAGATAGATGGAGGGATTCATCTTAACTTCGTTTTTACACTAAAGCGTAATAGCACAAGAGAGACAAGGGAATCGAGAAGAGAATGGGGGGCTTGAAGATAAGAACTGGAACCCACTACTCCAACAGAAAGGGGAAAGGCAGCCAAACACAGACAAAGTAAGGCCCAAGATTGAGGCACGGGTAACAGAAAGGGAACAGGTGCTACAGCAACTTAAAATATATACGCACCAAATGACCTAGCCTTGAAATATACAAGATTAAAACTGACAGAACTATAAAGAGAAACGGGCAAAGTCACAATCCTAGTAAGAAATTTTAATGCCCCTCTCATATCACAGTGACCGACAGAATGAGCAGGGGGCAGTAAGGATATAGAAGCTTTAAGCAGCGTGATTGCCAAGTTGACCTAATAACCCGCAGAGAACACTGTGCTTGACAATACCATTCTTTTCCAGCTCACATATACTGGTATAGAAGGCGAACCTCAACACATTTCAAAATGTGGAATCAAACAGAATCCATTCTATGACCACAATGCAATCAAGCCAGGAAATTAGTAACAAAATAACTGGAAAATTCTATACATTTGGAAATTAAGGACACATTTCTAAATAATCCATGGATCAAAGAAGAAAGATTACAAATTAGAAAATGTTTTATACTGAATGACAATGAAAAAGACTACACATCAAAACTCGTGGGTGCAGCTAAGGCTGTATTTAGAGGGAAATACATAGTCTAAGGTACATAAATTAGAAAAGCAAGGGAAAGTACAAGGTCTAACACCATGAGATGGAACAGACTGGCCCAGCTCACCTCATCACCTCAATGTAGCCCTTGGCAGCGGCCACGTGCAGGGCAGAAGCCCCGGTGCGGGGGTGCCGGGCCTCTGGCATGGCACCCCCATTCAGCCAGCACCTTGTGTCATGAAGCAGCAGTTCTTCCTC
>NW_012144190.1:455807-478356 GCF_000956105.1 Propithecus coquereli
CTGGCTAACTTTTTATATACATATTTTTAGTTATCCAGATCATTTCTTTCTATTTTTTTAGTAGAGACGGGGTCTCGCTCTTGCTCAGGCTGGTCTCAATCTCCTGACCTTGAGCGATCCACCCGCCTCGGCCTCCCAGAGTGCTAGGATTACAGGGGTGAGCCACCACGCCCGGCCCACCTTTATTATTTTTTAATACAAAACCTAAAGTTTATCGAGAAATCCAATGTTTTATTACATCTAACTTCTATCTCTACCAATATAATCCTTGACACAGCATCTCCATACATTTTATCACCATTATCACTTGTCTCATCCATGAGGAGGATAAACCAAGCAAAAAAACCACTAAATATTCATGTCATTAGGGCAACAGCTCCTTTCCTACTGAAGTGTTGGTCCCTGTTCCCAAATGTGCTACCACCTAAAGCAATGTGGCAGGAGCAAAGCATGCTTCCCATTAGTCAACTTCATTGTATCCGACTGTCGCACATTTATAGATGTAAAAGGCAAGTTATGACTTAAAATTATCAAAACAGGCAGCCTTTTTGAGGCTGAAATCTTATGTGTTCACTGTCACTTAGAATCTTTATTCTTTTGCATGCTACAAACTCTTGAGACAGAAAGTTAAAGTTGTGTTTTCTAGAAATGTTTAATCTTTCTCCTGGGAAGGTTATTTTGTCTATTATTTTTTCAACGGTGTGAAATTTTTCATGCTTACAAAAGCACTATATAGAGCTGGGCTGTCCTATACAATAGCCGCCAGCCACATGTAGCTACTAAGCGTTCAAGATGTTGCTGATACAAATTGAGATGTGCTGTAACTGTAAGCGCACACTGGACTGCAAAGTGTGAAAAAAAGAAGATAAAGTGACTCACGAATTGTTTTTGTGTACTGACGGCATGCTGAAATGATATTTTGGATATACTGGGTTAAAGAGAATCTATTATTAAAATCAACTTTACTTGTTTCTTTTTACTTTTTAAAATGCACCTACTTGAAAATTTTATTTTTTAAAATTATTTATTGATTTTGCTTCTCAATTAACTTGAAGAGACAGTGAAAATTTTAAATTACACTTGTGGCTCGAATTGGATTTCCACTGGACAAAACTGGCAAAGAACTCATGTACCACCACCCTGCCTGAAAAATTAAAATGCGACAGAGTCAACAGAAGACCGTGTGCCCCTCCCCAGTTCCATTCCACTCCCTCACGCCCCAGAGGTAACCACGATCACGCACAGGTGTTTTGGTATACCATTACTATTTATATTGTAAGACTGCACAGTGGCTCACGCCTATAATCCCAGCACTCTGGGAGGCCGAGCTGGGTCGCCTGAGGCCAGGAGTTCAAGACCAGCCTCAGCAACACAGCAAGACCCGTCTCTACAAAAAAACAGAAAATTTAGCCGGGCACAGTGGCGCACGCCTATAGTCCCAGCTATTTGGGAGGCTGAGGCAGGAGGATCACTTGAGCCCAGGAGTTGGAGGTTGTAGTAAGCTATGATGATGACACTGCACTTTAGCCTGGGTGACAGAGCAAGATCTTCTCTCCAAATTTAAAAAAAAAAAAAGCATCCTTACTACATATATTGTAAACTTCTGCCTTAAGGCTATAAATGGGACCCATGAAATGCAATCCCACAAATTCTCAGTGTTCTTGTCCCACTGCAAGAAACAAGAGTTTCTGTTGCTCCCTGCCAGCACTTGGAACTACCTGAGGGTCAATCCTGCCTGTCTTCGAGTATAACACTCCGCCTTCCAGCCGTCTTGGATGTTGGACTCCAAGTAAGTTCACTTCAAATGTTTCAAAAACACTTTTAAGTCTCCTTCCTGCTCAGTTCTGCACTCCGGTAAGAAGTGGCCAGGGAGGATCCCCTCTGCTCAGAACATGGTGGTCTCAACTGTGTGTCCCTGGGACCATGGAAACAGCACTTGTAGCACAGCTGTTGCTCAGGCCTGCCGGCAGCCATTCTTCCATCTTTAGTGACCATATTTTGACTTTCCTCACTCTTACCTTTGCCCCATGTGGCTCCAATGTGGCAGAGCCCACAGCCTGGCTGCAGAGGTGGGCATCCCACCAGGCCTGTCTATCACCCTTGCTACAGTGATGGGCTCAGGGGCTGGCAAGTGACCAAGGTGGCCCAATGCACATCAGAGAACTGTGGCTTGACGACTGGGAAAGAGGCAGCCTGTTTCAGTCGGGATTTCGGCCAGTAGTTAGGAGCCACACCGAGTACCTCAGTGAGAGAAGCTGCCTGAGAACGAAGCCAACAGAATGAAGCAGAGTGACCAAGAGAAGCTTTTGACTTCGTTTGTGCCCCTGGATCAAACTATGCCTGAAGCCCATAGAACTCGTGGACTTTAGTTACATAAGCCCGTAAGTTGCCTTTTTTAAAAAAGAAATTGTGGTGAAATACACATAACATTTACCATCTTAACCATTCCTAAGTGTACAGATCAGCAGCATTAAGAACATTCACAGCATGGTGCCTCCATCGTCACCACCCGTAGTCAGAACTGTCTCACCTTACGAAACTGAAACTCTGTACCCATTAAGCAACAATTCCCTATTCCTCCCTCCCAGCCCCTGGCTACCACCATGCTACCGTCTATGATTCTGACTATTCTAAGTAACTCGCAGAAGTGGAATCATGCAGTATTTGTCCTTTTGTGACTGGCTTATTTCACTTAATGTCCTCAAGGTTCATCCATGCTGTAGCATGTCCCAGAACCGCCTTCCTTTTTAAGGCTGCGTGGTACTCCACTGCATGTGTGTAACGCACTTTGCTTATCCAGTTATCCAACGATGGACACTCAGTTTGCTTCCACCTCTGGTTACTGTGAATAATGCCAGGCACATGGGTGCACCAACGGCCTTTTCTGGCCTGAGCCAGGCTGAATGGGTTTCTGGTACTTGCACAGAGTCGTGCCTGACTCAGCGCCTGAATCAACTGAGCCAGAGGCCTTTGAGGTGCAGGAGAGGTGAGCTCCGTGCCTGGATGCGACCCGCTGAGCAGGTCAGGTCCTCCCACTGAGCAGCAGACTCAGAGAAAGGAAGGCAGCAGGTGAGGCAGGGACAGTGGAGGGGACGGCTGGGCCTGTCACTGGCATCTCCTCTCCCCACACCCTGCCTGTGAGTGGCTGACAGGGTCACGCTGCAGCTGGCACCTGTCCGGATGCCCAGCACCTCTGGGGGGTTCTCCGTCTTCTAGACGTGTGCCCCACAGGTGGGGGCAGAAGCCCCTGCCCTCCTTGCAGCCGGGGTGCGGCCTGCGATCCCGATCCTGCCCACCGCACCCCCACTGCAGCTCCTGTGTGAAGGTGGGTGTCAAGGAGGGGGCTGGCAGAGGCGTCGGGATTCCAGAGGCAGCGTCCCAGCCCAGCGGCGCAGAGTCTTCCAGCGGAATCGCTGGCATTTGTTGCTGGCTGACCCTACAAGCCAGTACCCGCAACCCGCACAGCTTTGCCCAGCCTTCTCCTCACCCCACAGAAGAGGGCAGAGGGCCCTCTGAGAAGCCCACGCAAGCTATGGGCAACTTATGCAGAAAAACAGAATGTCACGAAGTTCACGGACTCCCCCTGGAGGCCATTCTTGGTCTCCCTGGGATCCGAGGGAGGGTGAGGACTGATCCAGATGGAAGGAGACTACACCGATGTGAGAACCACGGGCAGAGCCTGACCCCAGGCTGGGTCCTGAACCAGAAGGGGAGAGGATAACACACAAGGAGCGGCAAGGGGCCGCCTGGAGAGACCAGGGACAGCGCTGCAGCACCAAGGTTAAAAGGCCAAGGGCCTGATGACAGGAGGGTGCCGGGCTTGCTTCCTACCGAGGCTGCGCGGGAGCTGCCCTTGCGGGAGACGCCTGTGAGCATCAGAGCAGAGAGTTACAGCGTCCCCGACAGAGTCTGAAATGGCTCGGGAATGGGAGGGAGAGACGAAAAGCAAAGAAAGGGAAGAGAAGAGAGGAGGAAGGAAGGAAGGAAAGAAAAAACGTGTTTACATCCGTATGGGAGGAAGGAGGGCATGAGAGCACACAAATGCATCAAAAAGTTAGAAACTGACGAATCTATACTGCATGATTCAGCGAGTCTGCAGAGAGAGCAAGCACACGGGTGGTTGCCGGGGCGAGGGGTACGGCTAGAGGAGATGGCTGAGGGGTGCGGGGTTTTTAGGGGATGATGAAAACCTTCTAAAATCAACGTGGTGATGATGCACGACTCTGAGAATATACTAAAAACCACTGAAGTGTGCACTTTGGGTGAACTGCAGGGCACGTGAATTACATCTCAAAGAACTGTTTAAAAAAAAAAAAAAAACAGCCGGGCGCGGTGGCTCACGCCTGTAATCCTAGCTCTCTGGGAGGCCGAGGCGGGCGGATTGTTTGAGCTCAGGAGTTCGAAACCAGCCTGAGCAAGAGCAAGACCCCGCCTCTACTAAAAATAGAAAGAAATTAATCGGACAACTAAAAATATATAGAAAAAATTAGCCGGGCATGGTGGCGCATGCCTGTAGTCCCAGCTACTTGGGAGGCTGAGGCAGGAGGATCACTTGAGCCCAGGAGTTTAAGGCTGCTGTGAGCTAGGCTGACACCACGGCACTCACTCTAGCCAGGGCAACAGAGTGAGACTCTGTCTCAAAAAAAAAAAAAAAAAACCACACTGGCAAATCTCAGCCCAGGCTATCTGGGTGTTCATGGTGCTATTGGTGCAACTTTTCTGTAAGTTTGAAGCTTTTCAAAAATAAAAAGTTGGGCCAGGCGCGGTGGCTCATGCCTGTAATCCTAGCACTTTGGGAGGCCAAGGCGAGAGGATCGCTCGAGGTCAGTTTGAGGCCAGTTTGAGCAAGAATGAGACCCCGTCTCTACTAAAAATAGAAAGAAATTAGCTGGACAACTAAACATATATAGAAAAAATTAGCCGGGCATGGTGGCGCATGCCTGTAGTCCCAGCCACTTGGGAGGCTGAGCAGGAGGATCGCTTGAACCCAGGAGTTTGAGGTTGCTGTGAGCTAGGCTGACGGTACGGCACTCTGGCCGGGGCAACAGAGCTAGACTCTGTCTCAAAAAAAGTAAATAAATAAAAAGTGGGAGGAAGGGAAGGGAGAGAGCCCAGCTCCAGGGCTAATTCCACCCACTCCCCATGTTATGCACAGGAGGGCTCCCAAACCTCAGATCTTCACCTCCACGTGTCCCACCAGGTATTCATGTCCCCACAGCGCTCTCACGGCCACCTGAACTCCAAGCCCCATGTGGAACCCTACCCTTCTCCAGCCTGGCCGGCGACACCGTAAGCACAGCCAAGCTGAACTCTGCCAGGATCTGTTCCTTCGTCAGAGTCTCCCTTTCCTCCCAAATGGCCCTCCACGGCCGAGCCGGGCACTACGCTCGTGCCTTGTCATCGATGACCACCACCACACGAGGCAGTGCCAGCCGTCCTGCTCAGTAACACGGGAGTGAGCTTCAGGAACGTGCCCGGGGTCAAACAACCAGTCACTGACAGAGCTGGGCGGCAAACCCATCAAGTGGGACTTCAGAAGCCACGCTGGGGACCCAGGGATCCTCTGGGGTGTCCCGCAGGCATCGCACACCTGCGAGAAGCCACACCCCTCCCCCAGGGAAAGTGAACACGGCCAGACACAGAGTTTCAGGGGGTTCTCGGGCCCCACACGATGGACCCCGAGGCACCGTTACCCTCAGAGCCCAGGGAGGGCAGTCCTGCAGCCCCTGCACGCCTCTGCTGCCCTCCCTACCCGCATCGCCTCCAGGGGCACCCACGCCAGGCTCCCGGCAATACCCCGCCAGATGCACTTTTGGACAAGTCCCTTCTGTGTGTGGCTCGATTTCCCCAGCTACTCGGGGGTAAAACGACACTTCCAGCTGACAGCAGTCTGCGCTCTTATTCTGCGCCACTGCTGGGCTCCAGGCAATCCCTGAGGCAGGTACCTACACCCACATTTGGCAGGTGAGGAAACTGAGGCACAGAGAGAGCCAAAGAATCGTAGGAAATAGGTTTGGCCTTTGAGCTCAGGCAGCCTGATTCCAAAGCTCTCAACCTGGGGCCACGGGCGAGGAAGGGCACCCCCGCCCCGCACACGGCACACCAGGGGCCCACCTCGGCGCGCGATTTCCGCCTTCAGCAGCCCCTCCATGGCATCTGACTCAGCCAGGTCCAGGGGCAGGTCCCCGTCACTGTTGACGGCAGCGATGTTGGCCCCATGGCTCAGGAGGTACCTGGGGGTAGGGGGTGGTCAGGGCTGAGGGTCCAGGCCCCTGCCCCATCCAGACCCTGCCCACCCCTCCCCTGCCTCACCTGGCAATGTCCAGGTAACCGCAGGAGGCGGCCACATGCAGAGGCGTCCAGCCCTCGTTGTCCGCCTGGTTCACCGTGGCGCCCTGCTCCACCAGGAAGCGCACCACCTCCAGGTTCTCATCGATGCAGGCCTGCGGGGCGGAAGACAGGGCTGTCAGCACACACCCCTCCAGCCACGGCACACCCAGCAGAGCAGGACTCCCACAGGGAGCCACCCAACAGATCCAGGGGCCCAGTGCGAGTGATGTTGGGAAAGAGACCCTGATGGCCTCTGGCACAGGCCCTGGAGGCCCGACTGGCCACCAGCTGTTTAGGACACTCCTGGCCGCACCATGGTCAGGTCAGCCGGGCATTCGGAGCTCAGTGGAGACCACGAGAGGACTCTCAGCTGCCTGTAAACAGAAAGTGAACAGGGAAGGGATGGGGGCTTCTCATCCAGGTGTGGGAATCCTGACCGGTGCTTGGTAGACACGTTACGACCCGGTCACCACCTGCAGGGTGGGGATCGCAGGGCTCAGACTAAGGGAGGAGGTTCCAGCCCCTCGTCCTTCAGACCCAGGGCTCCAGGCCCCCGCCACTCCCCTTAGACCCAGCCAGTTCCTTCCGAGGGACAAGACTGGAGCGCACACCCCAGCAGATACACTCCAGGAACCGACAGGGCTGGTAAAGTCCCCTGCCCCTGGGATACAGTGGCGGTCCCAGACAGGATTCCCAAAGAGGGCGAGACGCCGGGATTCCTGCGTGCCCAGGAGCCCAAGCTGGCCCAGCTGCTGTTCCCTGAGGGCCTGCTATGCCCGAGGTGCTGCCAGGGGCTTTACTTGGACCATGCTGTCTGATCCTCCCATGCAGGGAGTGAAATCTCGGGAAGGTGGAAGCCCACGCTCAAGCCAGCACAGCAAGCGGGGTCCAGAGGAGAGACCTCGCCCAGGGCTCGTGTGGAAACTGGTGGCACTGGGAGCTGCAGGGGTCCGAGGCAGGGTGTGGGCCTCAACTCCTGGGTCCTCAGGATAAATGAACTCCCCGGCTCCCTCACCTCTCCGAAGCTGCCCATCTGGAGGAGGGGGAGGGAGCTACGAGGGCCAAGAGCATGAAGTCATGGAAACTCAGCCTGCACAAGGGGGGCCACACGTGCCCTGGGAACGGGATGAACTCTGGGCTCGTTTATTTCCACCCGGTTGTCATGGCGATGGGGGAGGGGGGCAAGGAGAGAGATGGGCATTTCCCTTTCAAGGCTCTGCCCAGCACAGGCACCCATGTGAAAGATGCCTGAGGCCTGGGCACCAGGGACCCAGGGATCTAGGCCCAGCCCCTCCTCCCTCGGACCCGGGGTCTGGGCCCAGCCCCTCCGCTCCAAACCCAGGAGTCAGGGCCCCCAGCCCCTCCTTTCGCACCCAGGGGTCCGGGCCCCCGGCCCCTCCCTATTCAGACCTGAGAATCCCGGCTCCCAGAACCCCACTCCTACTCCAGACCCCAATCCCCTAGCCACTAATGCACACGGCAACTTGCACAGGGTGGGAGTCGGGGGAGTGTACCAGGTTTGCCAAGTAGGGGTAGGGGCTGAGGTAGGGGCTGAGGCTTGAGAACCTACAGGAAACACAGCCACGGCAGCAGGCCGATGGTGGAGGACCTGTCCCAGGAAGGGTTCAAGATGGAAATCCCAGCCCCAGGTGGAGGAACCAGCTGACATTCAGGAGGCACCCAGACACGGTGACCAATCGTACCTATTTCCTGGGACTGAGGGTTTTCAGCACTAAAACCAGGCCAGTCCCGTGCAAACAGCATAGGGTGGTCACCCCAGACCCAGACCTGATCCGAACCCGAGCTCCCTGCTTGCCGGCCATGTGACCTGAGGAGGGAACTTCCTTTTTCTGAAACCCAGACCACTTCTGTCCTCAGGCCTCCTGCAAAGCCCTGGAGACCGAGTTCACCAAGCGCTCACCCCACAGTAAGAGGCAAATCCACCCAAGAGGCAGCCGGACAGGCAGGGCCAGGGCAGCTCCTGTGGGGTCCAGGTCAAGGAGGTGGTCTGGGTCTCTGAGGGACGCAGGGGAAGGGTCTGGGTCTGAAAAGCAGGACCAGGAGCCCTGTAGGGAGGGTGCAGGAGAGTCGGGGACATGGGCTGACAGAGGAGAAAGGGGGCACCGAAGCCTGAGCCCCTCTCTTAGGCCCACCGAGGACACGGAAACCCAGAGAACAGCCTCAGGGAAGTGGGACCCCACTCTGGGTGGAGGAAAATGTCCCAGATAGCACTGAAGCCACTGCAGGGACAGGGCCTGGGGGTGGGGAAACAGAAGGGGACAGAGGCAGCAACTCCCCAGTGAACACCTATAAAGCATGACACCCTGCAAAGGGAGTTTTCCACACGTACAACCTCCCTCCTTCACCAGAGCCCTACCAGGGAAGGACTTGACTACTGGCCCCATTTCACAGGTTAGAAAACTGAGGCAAAGAGGAAAGATACTAATTCAATGTCACAAAGTCAAGAAGCTGAGATTAGAACTTAGGACAAACTGATTCTGGTTCTGTTTTTTCCCCAAACTACTACTCTTTTTTTTCTTTTTTTAGAGACGGGGTCTTGCTGTGTTACCCAGGCTGGTCTCAAACTCCTGGCCTTAAGTGATCCTCCTGCTTCAGCCTCTCGAGTAGCTGGGACTAGAGGCGTGAGCCAGCAATGCCCAGACCCAACTGCTACTCTTCTTCAGAATCTGGGAAGTGGACCTGGTCAAGCGTCCTCCCCCTTCCACTCCAATCCTGCCACGCTTTGCTTCCTAGGACCCTCTCCAGCCTCACCAGTAACTGAACCTTAGGGGTTCTGGCAAGGAGAAGGGGCTCCAGGAAATGGGGGTTTGTCACCAGAGAAGGAATCTGTTCAACAGGAGGTGGCAGTTGGACCAACATTGAGAGACTAGGAAGGAGAAGGCCTGGGGATGGGGCTTTTCAGAGGCCAGGCTGTCTCTGGTGGTCCCACTGGGGGGAAGCAGGGGAGAGAAAGGCACCCAGAACCAGAGAGAGCCCTGGGAACATAAGGTGGCCCTGGCTCCGGGACACAGGATCACTGGAGGCAGCAATCAGGGGGTCTTGGAGAGAACATGGGGCCCCAGGTTGGAAGAAGAGGACTAACAGGGTTCTAGAACCCTTGGAAGATGACATCACAGGGGGCTAAGACAGAAGGCACAGTCTATGGGAGGGGAAAGCTGCCCAAATAAAAGGAGAGGTGACCCAAATCCACAGAAGGAGGGGTGACCAGGCAAAGAAAGCAAGATGATCAAGAGGACAGGGTGGTGGCCCACAGCCAGGAAGAGGTGGTGCTTTGAGGTTGTCCAGAAAAAGGGTGATGGATGCAGGCCTGGCCGCAGGAAGGGGAGAGAGGAGAAGAGGACGAGATACAACACTAAGAGAAGGCCCATGGTGAGAGGCACGAGATGGCACAAGATCCACCACGAGAATGAAGAGGGAACCAACTGAGTTAAGAGGTTAGGGGTCGAGAGGACAGAAAGCATGAAGTGACCCAGAAAGGGGAAGCATCCGCTTCACAGAAACAAGGTGGTACAGAGCCTAGAACGAAGTGGCTCAGGAAAGAACATCTTTAGGCAGCAACAAATGGCACGGACCAAGGGAGAGAATGGGGGGTGGGAGGAGAGGACAGAAGCTGAAAGAAGTGGCATTGAAGGATCTAGGCCTAGCCAAGGAGGTGGTCCAGGCCAGAGACTGGGGGAGGAGGAGGCACAGGCCCAGGAAAGAGAAAGATACAGCTCAGTGGAAGCAGCACCTGCCTAGAAAGAGGAAACAGTGGGCCAGAGGTGGCCTGGCAGCAAGCAGAGCTGGAAGAAGTGGTACAGGATCAGGAAAGAGATGGCAGAATTAGGTGGCAGAATAGAACTGGCACAAGTAGAAATGGCACAGATGAAACGAGTAAAGGGCATTCAGGGTCTGGAAGACAGCAGCGTCAAGTGACCACGACCAGGACCAGAGACAAGGACCAGACTGAGCGGTCAGAGGTGGCTCAGGTTCAGGGAGAGGGCAGAGCAAGATCTGGGCAGGCAAAGCCCAGAGCCAATAACGACGGCGCAGATCAAGACTGGCAACGGTGGCTCAAAGTTGGGAAGGGGCGACGCTCAAGGTGGCGCAGATCGAGGGTGGGTCAGTTCCAGGAAAAGAACAGCGCGACGGAGACGACCCAGGGCGGGGGCGCTGACCTGGTGCAGGGCGCTGATGCCGTCGGCGTTGGTGGAGTCGAGCACTGCGCGGGCGGGCGGCGGGGCGGCGGGGTCGAGCTCGGCGCCGGGGCCGGCGTCGGCAGCGCGCAGCATCAAGCGCGCCTCGTCCAGGTCTCCGCCCGCACAGGCCGCCAGGAACTCGGCGGCGCGCTCGAAGCGGACGGTGCGGGCGCGGCGTTCCCCGTGGCCCGGCTCCGCGCCCGCCCGCGCCCCCCACTGCCGCAGCTGCTCTCGCCGCCGCTCACGGGCAGCCGCGGCCGCCGTCCCCGGGCCCGCCGCCGGGCTGTCCTCGCCCGACATCGCGCCGCCCGCCCGCCTAGCGAGCGAGCGAGCACGGACCACAGAACAGCAGCCGCCACAGCCGCCCGCCCGCCCCGGGGGCCGCCGGGAACTGCAGCTCGCGGCGCACCGCCCCAAGGATCTCCTGGCCCCGCCCGACGCGCTGCCGTCACATCGTAGCCCCAGGGCACCCTGGGAATTGGAGTCCGAAGTCCTAAGAGGCGCCTAGTGACCACCCGATGGGATGGGGGAGGGGAGGAGGCAGGTCGCGGGGAACTCTGGGAAATGGCGCTTATGACCGGAAGTTGCTGCTAGCGACTTTCGCCTCTTGCTATTCCCCGAGGCCCACTGCGAAGGCCGCAGCTCCCTGGCGTCAAATGGAAATCGCCTGGGCGAGGCCATACTCTGGGGAACGCTGGGAAATGGAGTCTCGGGCTGAAGGGGTATCCCAGGGCGTGCTGGGAAATGAAGTTCAGGGTATAAAGGTGTCGAAGAGCAGGCCCAGGGGCCTGTGCGGAAATCGACTGGACAGCTGGGCTCTAAAGGGTTTAGAACTGACTTTTCCATATACCTTACCACCTTTCCGCGTACTATATAATTCATTTTGGAATTTTTTTCCCGCCCCTGTCAAGTAGAAATAAGTTCCGTGAGGGCAGAGATTTTTGTCTGCCGTATGCACTACTCATTCTCAGTGCCTAGAACTGAACCTGAGCGTGCGCGATCGAAGATAATTGTGTGAATGAAAGAATGAATGGAGGCCGTAGGTCGTGGGAGGCACCAAGGCACCATGGGAAATTGAGTCCACAACTCAGAAGTCCCTAAAGACAGTTCACCTCCAAGCTTCCTCGGGTGACTGCCCAGAGCATGTTGGGAAATAAGGTTTGCGCTGCAAAGGTCACGGCAACAAAGTACCAACCGAGAGCATGCTGGGAAATATAGTCCGCAGGGTCACGACGTTAGTAGCGCATCTGGTTGTAGGCAGGACCCCAAGGAACCCCAGGAAATCGAGCTTCAGGGCGAGAGAAGTCCAAAATCCTGATGGTAATCCATGGATCACACCGGGAAAGCAACCCAAGGGGCTCGGCCCACAACGACAGAGCCCCCAGAACCTTCACTGACCGACCCTTCTCCCGCGCCCTCTAGGAGCTCTCTGGGAAATGTAGTCCAGGCTCTAGCACAGTCGCAAGGCAGGTTGGGATTTGTAGTTCAGTGCAAGGCGTTCCAGTAGTTTTGAAAAGTGAATCACCTTGTCGCAGACCCAAGTGATAAGCACACCTTAAGAATTCTGCACCTACATCCACATTGGGAAGGTGGCAGACACTTTTAAACAGGATCAGAGATCCATAAAAGTCATACAGCTGCCAAAACTAGACAGAGGCAACAGACTGTTTCCCAGGGGATGTTAGTGTAGCCACCCACTCTGAAGTCCTTAGGCTGGAGCAGAAAATAAACTTCAAATCCCATGAGGTCTATCCTTATACAAAAGGACAGTCCTGGTGACTCTTGGGATGTGTGGTCCCTGAACCGCACACTTTCCACACACATGCGCACCAGCCTCTTTCCCTCACGAAGATAAGTAAACCTTCAGGGTGTTATTGTGTGTGATTGTGGTTATGTGTGTATTTCTGTGCCTGTGCAAAATTGTACTACCTTATAATTATGTGTATTCGATCATGTCTGTGGCTGGGTATACGTAGTTTATGGGTGCTCGTGTTTATGTTTATACATGTTCTGTAAACATGTCTACATATATTTCCATGACCGTGATTTTTGTGTGTGTGGGAAACACAATTTGGGGTATCTACCCAACCCACCCAATGAACCTTGAGACATACTTTGGCCATCAGCTCTATTAGCAATCTTTACATTGATTGCTTTCTTTAGACTTCTATTTTTAAAAATTTATTCCACTGGAATGGTAAAGAATTCTAGCTCTGAAGTTGACAGTTCTGGGTTTGAATGTTGTCTCAGACCACTTCCTGGCTCTGTAACCTGGGCCCAGTGTCACTGTCTCCACCTCCCGGAGTTGCTGAGATGGTGTACATAAAGTATCTGATAATTAGACTACATTGGCTGTGTACGTGCATCTTCATATTCCGCCTGAAAAAATTCTCTTTTGCCGTTTTCTTTTCCGTAGTGAAGACTTTTTCACTTTCCAGGACTGCTGTTTTCTCTCCATGTTAACAGTGGAATGCTTAACCTTGGAACTGTGGGCCCTCCTCACTGCTGGTGAAAATAATCTCAGAAAGATAAGAAGAAGAAAATGGTCCCTCTTCCCCTGTAATAGCAGGAACCATAAAGATGGTTCAGATAAGGAAGTGAAGTGAAAACATCCATGGAAGTATCAAGGTGACTCTCTTGTCCTTTGTAGAGACAGGGGTAAGACTATTATAAGGCCATTCTGCTTTCTGTTATTTTAAAACTGTCCTTAGAATAGTTATTTGCATAAAAACTTTAAAGTGTAAGAGGAAATTGTATTGTCAAAGATACACCATGGCTGACCTGCCTGGGACTATGAACACATTAAAATGTCCCCTGGGTCCCCAAACTCACACCAACGGGAAGGAGGCTTTGAAATTGCTAAACTTCCCAAGAATGGCATCATCCCAAATATCATCTTCAGATATGGGCAGGAAAAGAAGCCTTCCCCCAAATGCAGTGTCGGGGCCACAGTGATTATAGAGATTAAAGGGGTTTTATCCCAGCATGTAGAACGAGGTCTTCCAGCTTTGTTAACATATCATCCCTGTTCCTGTCCAGAGACTGCTGTGGGCTTCCCTTTCTCCCCTTTTCCATATAGTAGTTTATTGTGGTTGCTTTTGTAACATTTTCCCTATTCCTTCTCCTCCATTGTGGATTTAGGGAGAGAGAGCTTGTCTTTTTGTTTATAGGATGCCAAACCATCCAGAGACACATCCAAATAGAATCATATGATATGTGACCTTTTGCGTCTGGCTTCTTCCCCTCAGCATGATGTTTCCAAGGTTAATCCACATTGTGGCATATATCAGTACTTCATTCCCTTTTATGGCTGGACAATATTCCATTGTGTGGACATACCAACCTGTCGGTGGACATTCGAGTTGTTTCTACCTGCGGCTGTTATGAAAGATGCTGCCATGAACGTTCATGTCAAGTTTTTACGTGGACATATGTTTTTGGTTCTCGTGGGCACATACCCAGGAGCAACATTCCTCGGTCGTATGTTAATTCTGTCTCACTTTTTGAGGAACTGCCAGACTGTTTTTCAAAGCACGTGCCCCGTTTCCCACGCCCACCAGCAGTGTGTGAGGCTTCAACTTGACCTATCACTTTAGTGACTGTTGATGACACTCTCCCAAGCCACAGCACCACGGTGATAATAAGTCGATTAACCGTGAGAGCCCGGGGGCATATCAAGAATAATGACATCGAAGAACTCAGCAGACGTCTACAGGGGGAGCATTTATTTCGCGCTACAGATGGAACAAATGCTCGAGGGCTCCCGGGTGCCTCAGGGTGGGCCACTGCCCTGGCGTCCTCACTTCCAGCGGCCTCCAACGCGGCCTTTCCCTGCCCCCTTCCGGCTGCAGGAGAAGGAGGTGGTATCAGGAAGGAGGGGGGGCCCTTCCAACCTCTGAGCCCCCAATTCAGGAAGTCCATCCCCCAAAATATTAGCCCTCCCCGCCCAGAGGAAGATGTGGGCAAAGGCGTTCAACCGGCAACTGGAGTCTCATTCGGATTTAACGATCTGGGTGGGGTGGCTGGTGGTTAGAGGCCTCACTGCCACGTGGGCGTTGATAATATTTGTAGGTGAGCTCAGGATGTTCACGTGGGTGCTGATAAACGTTTATGAGGAACGGGCCAGAGTCGGGGGGTCGGGGGGAGAAGGGCTGGGGGACCTGAGGGTGAGTAATGGGCAAGAGGGGCCGGGGAGGCTGGGGTGAAACTGACAGAGAGAGAGAGATTCAGAGAGAGAGATTGAGAGAAGACTTTTTCAACCTCAGCCCTACAGATATCTGGGGCTGGAACATTCTTTGCTGTGGGGGGCTCTGTCTTGTGCACTGTGGGGTGTTGGGCAGCATCCCATCCAGCCTCTACATTCCAGATGCCTGTGGCCCCTCTCCAGCTGTGACAACTAAATCTCTCCAGACATTGCCCGATGTCCTCTGGGAGCTAGGACTGCCCTCCCCTCACACCCTCGAGGACCACGGATTTAGAGGGACACAGACAAAGGGACTGAGACCTGAGAGACCAAGGGCAGAGAGAGGAGGACAAGGAATGAGAGTGTCCCAGAGAACAAAGGATGGAGACAGAAAGGGGCAGATACCAAGAGGGGGTGGGGGATGGGCACCCACAGAGGGAGGACAGAGGTGTGGGGTGGGGCTGTGGGGAGGGGGAGCGGGTCACACTCACAACTTCTGGGCGTGGCTGATGCGGTTGTACAGCACATTGATCTACAGAACAGGAGGGAGATGCTGGTGGGGACAGCAAGTGGGGACGGCCGCCCACCCACGCCCGGCCCAGCCCAGCCCAGCCCATGCCATCCCCCTACAAAGGCGAGTCCCACCTCATATCTCTGCTGCTTCATCTTTGCCATCAGGTCGAACTTCTCGGACTCCAGCTGGTGGATCCAGTCCGACAGCTCCTGGGCCTTCTCCCTGGCAGGGCAGGAGGGCCGTGATGGAGGAGGGGAGCCAAGCCATGCCTTAGGCCCAGAGGTGGACAAGGACTCTGGCCCAGAGAGGTTGGGGGAACCACCAAACCCACACAGCAAGTCTCCGAGCTCAGTGTTGTTGGCAGCATTTTGTTAATATTTGAGGCCAGGGGTCTTTAAACTTGGGCACACTTTCTCCACCTCCAAAATGGAGAGCTCACGTTTTCCCAGGGGAAAGGAGGGTGTCATTCAGGGTTAAGAGCTCAGGCTCCAGAGTCAGAAACCACCCCTGGTTCAAATCCCACTTCTGCCATTCGTGGGTTTATGACTCTGGCCAAGTGACTTCTTTTAGAATCCTGTTTCCCTCCACAAAAAATATAGAAATAAAAGTGGAAGAGGCCGGGCGCAGTGGCTCACGCCTGTAATCCTAGCACTCTGGGAGGCCGAGGCAGGAGGATCACGAGAGCTCAGGGGTTCAAGACCAGCCTGAGCAAGAGCAAGACCCCATCTCTGCTAAAAATGGAAGGAAATTAGCTGGACAACTAAAAATATATAGAAAAAATTAGCCGGGCATGGTGGCGCATGCCTGGAGGATCGCTTGAGCCCAGGAGTTTGAGGTTGCTGTGAGCGAGGCTGACGCCGCGGCACTCTAGCCCGGGCAACAGAGTGAGACTTTGTCTCAAAAAATAAATAAATAAATAATGAAAATGTTGCCTATCTAACATCCCTTATCTCTTTCTTTAAAAACAGAACCTTGTGCAATTGGCTCCGTTGAAAAACTACATTTCCCAACCTCCCTTGCAGGTGGGGATGCCCAATGGGGTGAAAGTAGATCATCAGTGGGGCTTCCAAGAAAGACTTTATGGCTCTTCTCCTGGAACTTCTTTCCACTGCTTGGATCATGAACGTGATGTCTGGAGTTCCAGCAGCCATACTGGGCCATGAGGTGATTTTGAGGATGGAAATATCAGGCTAAAAGTGACGGAGCAGAAAAATAGGACGGGTCTCTGATGATTTTGTAGAATTGCTATACCAGCCATGGAGTACCTACCTTCAGATTTCTTCTATGTGAGAAACTAAACCTCTGTATTTTAGGCTGCTGTAGTCAGACCTCAGTTACTAGAGGCCAAACTTATTCTTAAATGATAAAAAAAATCTGCACTGCGCTGTTGTGGGCTGAGATAACATGTGTCAAGTGCCTGGCATACAGGCATAGGGCAAATACTCCATAAAGCTGATGTTAGTGTTCATTTTATTATTAGTAACACTCCTTGGGGTGTTTTTGTGTTTGTTTGTT
The DNA here is from genome assembly GCF_000956105.1 of Propithecus coquereli. Classification (NCBI taxonomy): domain Eukaryota; kingdom Metazoa; phylum Chordata; class Mammalia; order Primates; family Indriidae; genus Propithecus; species Propithecus coquereli. Next base: position 472,549 of record NW_012144190.1, read on the forward strand.
TGTTTTCTGGCTAATGGCTTTTAAATGCCTTCTCCTTCATGGTGTATTTTATTTAAGAATTTTATAGGCCAGGCATGGTGGCTCACGCCTGTAATCCTAGCACTTTGGGAGGCCAAGGCGGGCGGATTGTTTGAGCTCAGGAGTTCGAGACCAGCCTGAGCAAGAACGAGACCCCGTCTCTACTAAAAATAGAAAGAAATTAACCAAACAACTAAAAATATATAGAAAAAATTAGCCGGGCATGGTGGCGCATGCCTGGAGGATCGCTTGAGCCCAGGAGTTTGAGGTTGCTGTGAGCTAGGCTGACGCCATGGCACTCTAGCCTGGGCAACACAGTGAGACTCTGTCTCAAAAAAAAAAAGAAAAAGAATTTTATAGCCCCTTCATATGCCTCTGGTTTCTCCTATCTAATAAATAAAGTTTAGGTAACTTGAGATCCTCAAAAAATATCATTGGAACTAAACTACGAGTATGTGTCAGGGGACAAACAAAGGAAGGAAAAGAAAAAAATGAGCATCGACTGCATGTTATTTTATGCCGGGCCTGCAATGATATTTCACGTGGCGGAGGGCGCCTAGCCAGCCTCAAGGCTTCCAAGAGCCAACCGTGCACGTGTTTTCCCAGCTCCACCTTCAGTGCCCGCACACTGGGAGTCAGAAGTCAGCAAGGCGGTAGTATTTATACAATGGAAATGGGCAAGCGCTAAATCTAGACTATTTTCCCCTGGAGAGCCAGCATGGAAGCAAAGAGTGGGGACTATTGCACCAGACTGCCCGGGTTCAAATCCCAGCTCTTCCACTTGCTAGCTGTGCAACCTTGACAAGGTTACTTAACCTCTCTGTGCCTCAGGTTCCTCATTAGTAACACAAGGATAATAATAGTATCCACCTCATAGGATTGTAAACCCTCCATAGGAAGCTGCTGCTATTATCATCATCATTATTATTATTTTCTCGCTGAGCTTTCACAACTCTGTGAGGTAGATTTATCATATTCTCATTTCACCAATGAGGAATGGGAGGTCCAGAGACGTTCGACAACATGACTAAGGTCACACAGTAGCTGGCGGAGCTAGCACTGAGCCCTGGCAAGGGCCCTCAGGGCTTGAGCACCAAACCCTAGCACGATGCCGCCTCCGAGCGGTTGAAGCTTTTGACTATTTGAGCTGTGCCCCAGCCACGCCCCATCAGGATGCAGATGACAGCCCTGAAGGAAAGACCCTCCCCAGCCTCCCTCTGTGGCTTAGCACAGGAGGCAGCCTGTCCTGGCAAGGGGATGTGAAGGAGAAGACCGAGTCTCATGGGGCAGGGACTCAGCTAGAAAATTCTTGCCAGCACATGGGATTTTAGCTTAGGTAGAAGAGCCCATCCTGAGCTCCACGGCATATTATCAAGTTAACAAAATCTCCTAAATGGGGGAGCCGTCTTGTCTGGCTTCCCCCCATGTCATCTGCCAGAGTCTAAAGGCCACAGTGGGTTCTATATCAGTGATCAGTGACATGTTTCACAGAGAAGTCAGCGGGGCCCCAGAGAGGGGGAGCCACTTGCCCAGAGTCACACAGCACCAGGGCTCAGACCCAGAGCATCTGCCTACCTGAGTCTGGGCAAGGGTTCTTATCTCTCTGTCTCAAACCCAGGCCCCTCCAGCCCCGAGCCCCCCACAACACCTACCGGAGCTGGTCCTCCCCCATGTAGTCAATTTCCAGAGGCTTCTTACGCTCGGACAGGATTCGCACTTTCATCTCCCGCCCTGTCTGCCGTTTCCCACGCTTCTGTTCGGCCTGCGGGTTGGGGAAGGGGCCCCTTGAGCTAAAGGTCAAATCTCCCAGGAGGAGGGTCAGACCCAGGAACCCCCACACCCAGGCCCTGCTCCCTCAGACCCTGAAGTTCATACCGCTATTCTCTCCTCCATCCAGAGCCAGAAATCTGAACCCTCCACTCCCTCCTTCCCCAGAACTTAGACCTCAGGCTGCTGCATGCTGAGCTCACCTTGACCAGGTAACCTCCGAAATGGGCCCCCATGTTGGACAGAACCTTCTTCTTTTTGGCATCATCCTCCGCCCGCTTCTTGGCCTCTTCCTCTTCCTTCCGCATCTTCTCCTCCTGTGGGAAGAAAGGGGTGAACCCCATGGGCTCCCCTCCAGGACGGAGGGAGGAGGGTCCTGGGATGGGAAGAGGGGGCTCATTTCCCTGCTGACTGAAGCTGAGGCTCAAGGATCCATCAGACCCAGAGCCCGAGAGGCAAGGGCAACATCATGATTGGCGAAAATGAAGGAGCCCTCTCCCGGCCCCTCCAGGCCTGACTGTGTGACCACCTGCAATTCTCTTCCACTCTCCAGGCCTTAATATCCTCCCAGCAAAAATTAACATGAGGAGAGAGGAGGAACACGCTTGCTTGTTCTGCATCCCCCCAGCCTGAATAGCCAATGGCCAACTTTGCTGTGTGACCGCAGTCCAGATACTCAACCACTCTGAGCCTTGGACTCGCTTAATCTCATGAGACGAGAATTCATTTTCAGAGGGTTAACAAAGGTGACTGCTGATGGGACTGGGGATTTGGGGCACTAAAGAGGCTGATGGGCTCGAGCCTGAGGAAGGGGTTCTAGAATGTTCAGTGAAGGCGTTACAGTGTTCCAGAAAAGCTGCACTGCATATTCCACAAGCAGTGGCTTATCCACGCTGAACCCCCTCTGCCCTCCGAAAGGGTGGTGAGGTGGACATGGTTTTCTGCACGTCCAGCATTCCCTACCTGAATGAGTTTCCTATTGTTGCATTAATTTGCAAACTTAGTGGCATAAAACAGTGTAAGGCTATTATCTTGCAGTTCTGCAGGTCTGAAATCTGAAATGAGTCCCACTGGGACGAAATCAAGGTGTGTACAGAGCCGGTTCCCTCTGGAGGTTCTCGGGGAGAGTCTATTTCCTTCCCTTTCCCCGCTTCTGGGGCCGCCTGCAGTCTTTGGCTCGTGGCCCTTTCCTCCCCCTTCAAAGGCAGCAATGTGGCATCTTCAAATGTCTCTGTATCCGACCCGCCTGCCTCCCTCTGTTAAGGACCCACGTGATGGCATTGGGCCCCCCAGATAATCCAGAACAATCTTCCCATCTCGAGATCCTTACTGAATCACATTCATAAACCCCCCCTGGCTGCGTAAGGTAATGCACTCACAGACTCCGGCGAGCAGGATGTGGATATCTTCGGGGGACATTATTCTGCCTACCACCCTACCCTACTGTTACTCTTTAAAAGTGGTTGGAGTGGGGACCCTCCTCGATGCCGCAGTGGGTGATGTCCCCAAGGCGTAAGCCACTCAAAGAATTCTAACCACTCTCCCCAGACTAGCCAGTGATCAGCCCCATGACGGACAGGTGGACAGTCTGAACACACCCCAGGGTTTGTGCAGTAGAGAGAGAAAAAAGGAGTTTAAGCTAGAGCTGCTGGTGGCCATCCTGTGAATCAGGGTGTCCAGTAGGGTGACCAACCAGTCCAGTGTGCCTGGGACTCATGGGATGTAGGATTTTCAGGGCTAAAACCAGGAAAGTCCCAGGCAAACCAGGAGCTGGTCACCGTAGTGTCCACAAAATGTGGGCCAAGGGTTGGGAAGATAAAAGCTCCTTCTTTGTGGTATCATTTGAGTCCCTTGATCCAACCATGCCTGAAGCAAGCCAAATTCTAGTTATATGAGCCAATAAAATTCTCTTTCTCCTAAATCCAGTTTGGGTTGGGATTTCCATCTTTTCCAACAGAAAGATCCTTAAAGAATACAGCAGGGGGGTTTTCTCAGGACGACAGAGAATATCAGGAATGGAAAACGGAACACCCAGCCGAGGAAGCGCCCTGCAGTCTCCCAGGGAAGGGGAGGCACCCACCGCCAGCTTCGCCTGACGCTCGCGTTCCTTCTCCGTCCTGAAGCGCTGCTGCTCGGCTCTCTCCGCCCGGCGCCGCTCCTAGAGGAGAGAGAAGCATGTGGGGGTGCAGAGACCTCCACCCCAATCATTCCTCCCCACAGCAGGCTTGAGCGTGGCCACCGGCTGGGGTAAATTCCCGAAAGTCTCGGCCTGCGTTCTGTACTGGGACAAAAACCATTCTCCGCTATCCCGAGACCCGAGGGGGCGGCACAGAGCGAGGAAAGACTCTGGGGACCCGGGACCCCCCCGACTCACAATGCGCTCTTTCAGCGCGATCAGCTCCTCTTCCTCTTTCTTCCTCTGCTCAAAGTGCACGTCGATGAGCGTCTGCAGCTCCAGCAGGTCCTTCTCCATGCGCTTGCGGTGGATGTCCTGCCGGGGGACAGGCAGTGGCGGCCCCTGAGACCCCGAGAAGCCCCAGCGCCAGGTGCAGGCAGCCGGGAGCCCTTCCCCGCAGGAGGCGATGGCTCACTGGTCGGCTACTCTAAGGACACGCCTCCCCGAGGCGGGAGTGGGAGGCCGCCTGGTCCTGACTGGCACGAAGGCGCCGCGAGGACGAGCTAGCAACCGAGCCCGGCGACCGGGGACCCGCCACTTACATCGAAGTCAACGCGCTCCCCTTCTGGGATCTTGGGGGGCATCAAAGGAGGCACCATCGGACGGCTGAGTGGACAGAGACGGACGAAGACCATGAGCAGCCGACCTCCCGACCCGCCCGCGACTGCAGCTGTCCTCGTGGCGGCCACTAGCCACCCCGGCTCCCCACGCCCTCGACTGTGGCCGGCGGGGACTGAGATGGACCGTCAGTGCCAACCGAACAATGTCAGATACCCCACTAGGATTGCTTTATACCGATGACATGTTGGAGTAGTAAAATCTCGGATATAATGGGTTTAATAAAATACGCTATTTTACCTATTTCATTGTACTCTTGAAAATGTGGTGGTAAAAGAATTTACGCGAAGGCCAGCCCCCAGCGCCCTCCTCGGTTTCCTCCCATCAGCACTCCCGCTTCCTCGGAATTCTCCTTTCCTTGGAGTCTGAGGCAGAACCTTCTCCTGACCTGCCTCCCACCTCGCTGGCTGTCCCCCCTCTGCCTCCTCGTCCCCCCCGGGGAGCCCCGAGGGTCTTCCTTTGCCGCTCTGCTCGTGCGCAGGCACGCTCACGGCCAAGCGCGTCCACCCCCGCGACTTCAGTTACCAGCCACGACGAGGACTCGCCAAGTCTGCCTCCCGCTCAGACTCTCTCCGGAGCCGGGCTCAGGTTAACAGATGTCTCCTGGGCATTTCCCACCTTCCCGCCCACCGCGCTCCGGCAGGGCTCCTCGACCTCTCCAAGAAGGAGGCGGCGGCTCCAGCATCCTTTTGGTTCCCCAGTGCCCCTTGGGAGCTGTCCTCACCTCCTCCTCTCCTGGCCCCAATAATTCCCAAGTCCTGCCTCCTTCTCAGTCGGTTCCCTCCCCTGCACCCCACGGCTCCTGCTCCAGCTTAGACCTCTCCCCCTCCCACCTGCACCATCACTCCAGCCTCCTCTCTGGCCTCCCTGCCTCCAGCGTGTGGCTTATCCTCCTCTATGATCCCAGAGGGACCTTTCTAACACCCAGAGCCAGCCCCGTCCCTCCCCGCAACCCCACACTGCCTTTAGGATGAAGACGAAGCAACCAGCCTGGCACTCAAAGCCCTTCCCCTTCTGGCCCCAGCCGGCTTCTCCAGCATCTCCTGTCCTCACTCACAAGCACACACATTGCCTGGTTCCCTGACCAGGTCATGCACTTTCGCACCCCTGGGCCTTTCTTTGCATGTGCTGTGCCCTCTGCCTGTGATGCCCTTCCCATCCATGACATACTCCACCCCGGCGGCCTCACCCGCACCAACAAGCCTTCCCTGACCCTGAAGCACATCTGC
>NW_012144190.1:478646-480172 GCF_000956105.1 Propithecus coquereli
GTTCCCTGGACTGGTCTGTATCCAGCCACTGGACTTAGCACACACCACACAGCTTTCTCAGCCTACCATGTCCCTAATACCCCCTTCAGGTAGCAAAGCCTTTGTCACCCAGGACTCAGGCATCCCCTCCCCTGGGGAGCCTTCTTTGATTGCCCAGGGCAAACGCAGGGCCCCCGCCTGTGTCGCTTGGGTACCCCGGTCTTGCATCACTGTGTCTGGGTCTGTGTCACCAATAGGGCGGTGGACAGGGTTGACATGCTAAACACAGTGGAAAGTTCCCAGAAATGCTTTCCGAAGGAAGGAATGGTTGACCGCTGTCTCCTTTATTTCAACATCCCCCCTCCGTCTCTGCCTTTCCCACACCCTGTCTCTGGAGGGGGGGGGAATATCTAGGATGACGTGATTGGGAGCCCCCCATACCCATAGGATCTCACCTTGGTTTAGGGCGCTCCTCTTCTGTTGGTGGTGGGGGACACAAAGACATAATTAGCAAGAGTTTGGGGGTGTGGCTAGGCCTGACAAACCCTGGGGAGGGAACCCCCATGCCTCGGCCCCCAGGAGTCCAGGGAAGGACTCTAGAGTCCAGTTTGGGGGAGGGGTAGGGGGAGAAGAAAAGGGGGAAGGGAAGACAGGGTGGCCGTAAAGGAGGAGGGACACACGCATCAGATATACATTCAGAACCGGTGTGGGAGCCCCCATCCCAGCTTTCTGGGAACCCAGGAAGCCAAACCCCCAGACCTTTTCCCATTTATATATCCAAAGCTCCCGCCCTCCTCCATCGGGACCCAGCAGTACAGGGGGGCCCAACCTCTCTCTCTTCATTCACAGACCCCAGAGTTCTGTCCCCAACCCCTCCTGCTGGGGGACATAGACTCCCGGTTCTAGCCTCTTCTACAACCCTAAATTCCAGGCCCCAACCTTTGAATGTATATGAGGGGAAAAAACAACAGACAAAGATGAGGGGAGGACGGGGTGGTGGCTCTCCGCAAACATCCAACCCTTCTATAAGTATTCCTCCAGGCTGGGGAAGAAGGCTTGGGTGTCGGTCCCTTTAAGAAGGAAGGGAAAGGGTTAAAGCCACTGCCAGGCGATTTCCCTTCGCGACCACGAGAGGGCGCGGGGCTCTCCGGGGCTTAAAGGACCGGGCCTGGGGGTGGGTTACGAGGCAGGGGTGGGGGAAGATCTGGGAGATCGGGGCCCGATGACATCGGGGGTCCGTCGGGGCCCCCGAAATCGGTCTCGGGAAGCGAAGCAGCCGCGGTTACCTCGCTCTGCCGCCGGCTCCGGCTCTTCGGGGGCTGGGGAGGGGCGGGAGGAGAAGCGAGGGTTTGGGGAGCGCGGGAGGGGAGCGGCCACGCCCGGGTGCGGGAGGGGAGAGAGGGGAGAGACCGAGAGGCTGTTAAAGGAACTGGGGCCGAGGCCCTGGGGAGCCCCCGCCCCCGCCCGGCCCTTCGTGCGCAGCCTGGAAGGGCTCGAGGACATGCGAGATCACAGAACCCGGTTTCTTTGCCCCCACCCCGGAGCTT
>NW_012144190.1:480222-485089 GCF_000956105.1 Propithecus coquereli
CCCCACCCGGCCCGGACCCGGACCCGTCGTCCAGCTTCGGGCCTGCGGAGTCCAGGACCTCACCTTCCTCCTCCTCCTCTGCAGCCTCCTCTTCTAGAAGGTGGGGGCAGAGAAGAGGACGCGTTAGGACCCCAGGAGGCGTGGGGGGAGGGGGAGCGCGGGTGGCCAGAGACCAGGGTTCGAGTCTCAGCTGGACTGGGTGACCCCTCTGGGCTCGGCTGCAAACGGGCACCGGCCGCGCGGAGCCTGGACTGGGAAACGCTTCGAAACCCGGAGAGGGGGCGCGGGTCCCGGAGGGCGAACCCGCCCCTCCGCCAGGGGGCCGCACCTCCTCCCGCCTCCCACCCCCTCAGGCCAGCCGCCTCCCACTCACCTTCTGGCTGCTCCCTGAGGACCCGGTGTGGGGGGACAGAGGGGAGGAGGAGAGTTAGACATTTTGGGGGGCAGGAGAGTCTCTCCACTTCTCCAAGCCCCCAACCGCTCCCGCCAGCATCACTCACTCCTCATATTCCTGCTCTTCGGCGTCCGACATCCTGGTGTGACCTAAGGGCCAGAGAGAAGAGGCCGAGTGGGGTGAGGTTCCGAAGGAGGAGGGCGTCTGGGTGCGCGGTCCCCGGGTCTGAGGGAGGACGGGAATCTCGGCCAAGCCTGAGGACAGGCATGAGAGGTGTGGTCTGGGCACAGCCCCGGGCCGTAGACCCCGCCCCCCTCCCGCAGCTGTCCCCTTTTGTCCTATGACAGGTCCACGGAACCCGATCTGAGTGGGGATTAGGAGGAGGTATTTGAGAAGGGACAGTGGCCTGAAGACAATAGCTGCCCCACCCCCAGGGGCTATTTCGGGGGAATGCCACAGACGGTGAAAGAGAGGACATTTCCTAAGAAGGGATTTGAGGAGAGGGGGCTCCTGGGACAATTAGTCACACCCGTCCCCTCTCCCTCCCCAGCCCTCCCCTTTGGCTGGTCATCTTCCCACCTGTCTCCTCTTTTCACCTTCACCCATATCCATGGAGGGGGCGGGTGCATGGAGAGCAGCTTCTGTCCACAGACCTCATCCTGATCCCTACATACTTAGGCTCCCCCTTTTCACATCCCCCAGGCTCCAAGCTGCCCAGGTAAAGAGGCCCCCCAAATCCCAAGACCCCTAGATTCTGAGAACCCAGTTTATGATGGCCCTAGTTTCTGAGCCCCGCAAGTCCTCAACCTCCAGATTCTGAGACCCCACTTCTTTTTATTTAATCTTATTTCATTTCATTTATTTTCTTTTCTTTTGTTGTTTTATTTTATTTTATTTTGAGACAGGATCTCACTGTGTTGCCCAGTCTGGAGTGCAGTGGTGAGATCGTAACTCACTGCAGCCTCGAATTCCTGGGCTCAAGGGATCTTCCTGCCTCGAACCTCTTGAGTAGCTGGGACTACAGGCACATGCCACCATACCCAGCTAATTTTTTTAAAAACTTCGTAGAAACAAGGTCTCACTGCATTGCCCAGTCTGGTCTCGAACTCCTGGCCTCAAATGATCCTCCCACCTTGGCCTCCCAAAGTGCTGAGATTATGGGCATGAGCCACCATGCCCCAGTTCTTGATAATGCAGATATGGGCTTGGATATCCTAAGACCCGCAGGTCTTGAGACCTAAATTCTGAAATCTCAAGATTATGAGACCATCAAAATCTTGATACCCAAACTCAGAGGCCCAATTCATGATATCCCAAATTATGACACTACAGCTGCTCACACTTTTTATTATAAGACCTCAGAATGTGAGATCTCCATTCCCCAAACCCTGGATTCTAAGGCCCCTTCCCAGTCCTGATACCCTCAGAATCTGAGACCCCAAATCCTGATAGTCAGACTGTTTGACCTCCAAGCTCAGATATCGCTGATTTCTGAGATTTTCCCAGACTCTGAGACCTCTGAGATCCTAAGGATGTTATTAATATATTCTGGGTCATTCAAATCCTGGCACTCCCAGATTCTGTACCCTGCAAATCCTTATACTTTCCCCTCCATCCTGAGTCCCCCTAAAGTCCAAGCCTCTCAGATTCCCAGACTTCCATTTTTATGCCTCCTCTACGTCCACAGCTCCTCTCCACACCCCTCATCTTCCCCACCTCTCTCCTGGCCCCTCCCCCAAGAACACTGTGGAGACCACAGAGCCGGGCAGAGCCCCTTACCTAAGGCTGGGTCTGCAGAAGCGGTAAAGGCAGGCTGAGACTTCCCGAGGGGCTGAAGCAGCCCTGGGGTTTATAGCTCGACGCTCTGCCCCGCCCTGGGGGGAGAGGGAGGGGGAGAGAATTCCTTTCCTCGAACACGGGTCTGGGAACTTGGAGACTGCCCTGCTGCCTCTGGCTCCACACTCAGGGTCCCAGGGCCTCCTGGCTGCTCCAAGGCCCCCGCCCCACCCCAATCAGCGCTGCCTAGGAGCCCCAGTTTGAGTCAGGCACCCCGGGCTCCCCATGATGCTCCACACTGTTTCCCTCACTTATAGCACAAGGCACCCTGTGCTTTGACGCCCTGTGCCCAGCACCCAGTAGGCCCTTGGAGAATGCTCAGTGACAAAAGGGGCACAAGGGATACTTCCTGTTTCCATCTCTCTGTTCCCTCTTTCTGTCCCTTCACTTCTGGAATTCCGTTTCTGTTGTCTCTGTCTCCCTTTTGTCTCTGTGTCTCTCCATCTGTGTTTCTCTGTGTGTGTCTCTGTCTACCTCTTAGTCTCCCCCTCTGTCTCTGTCCATCTCTTCCCCTCCCCACCCCCACCCTTTTGTCTGCCACCAGGATTCCACCCTGGTGACAACAGGCACTAAAGCTGGGAAGCAGGTGTGTGGGAGGAGGGGAGAGGATGGGGTGTCAATTAGGCTGGCAAGACCTACCCTCCCAACCCCCCCACCTCCATCTGACACTGATCTTTTTTGGTGTCCCTCTCCCCCTTCCCAGCTAATCCACGACCTTGAACTCTAGGTTCAAACCAGCCCTGGAGAGCCGGCTTCCCCACGCCCATGCCTCTGGGTGTCTCTGTCTCTCATGGTCTCAGTCTTTGTGTTTCTGTTTCTTTGCATTTCTCAGGGTCCCATTTTGCGTCTCTGTCTCGGGCTCTCTCTGCATCTCTGTGTCCCTTTTTGGGTCCCTCAGGACGTTTCCCTCTGTGTGTCTCTCTGTGTGTTTGTGTCTCTGCAGTTCTGTGGGTAGCTCTGTGTATCTGCCTCTCTCAGTATCTGTGTCTGTTGGAGCTCACAGTCTCTCTGTGAATTTCTGTCTGCCTGTGGCCCCATTTGTGTCTCTCTTTTGGCTCTGGGTCTCTTGGTCCATGTTCATATCTCTGTCTTTCTAGCTCTTTCTGAATGTCTCTTTTAGTGTTGACACTTCTCCCTCTTTGGCTCTCTATTTCTCTCTCTCTCTTTTTTTTTTTTTTTTTTGTGAGACAGGGTCTTATTCTATCTCCTCCATAGCTCACTGCAGCCTCAAACTCCTGGGCTCAAGTGATCCTCCTGCCTTAGCCTCCCAAGTAGCTGAGACTACAGGTGCACATCACCACACCCGGATAATTTTTCCATATTTTGTACAGACAGGGTCTTGTTCTTGCTCAGGCTGGTCTTGATTGAACTCCTGGCCTCCAGCAATCCTCCCACCTCAGCCTCCCAAAGTGCTAGGATCACAGGCATGAGCCCCACACCCAGCCTATTCCTGCCTCTTATAGGGTCTCCATGGTCTCTGTGCTTCGCTATGAGTATATCGGTGTCTTTTTTTCCTTCCGTTCTTTGCACTTCCTTCTATGTATCCGTGTTTTCCCTCTCTCCTTTGGGTCTCCGTCTGGCTCTTTCTCTCTGTGTTTCTGACTCAATCTCTCTGTTGCCAGTATATCTCTCTGTCTGTGTCTGTCTCTGTGTGTCTCTCTCTTTGGGTTTTCATCTTGGCGTCTCTGTGCACCCCACATGGAGCAGAGGAGCCGAGCATGCCCTACATTGCAGATCCATCGTGTCCCTGACCTGCTGTGCGGCTTTGGAGGAGCCCTGTCCTCAGTTTTCCCATCTCTCTCATGCCTAAGCCTCAGGGTAATGGACACACAGCCACTTCCAGTTCAGAGAGAAACTTTATTCCTCAGGGCCAGGGCAGCAGGGAGGCAGGCTCAGCCCTCAAACTTCTTCTTGCGGCCCTCCATTCCACTCAGTGCATCGATGTTCTTGCGCCAGTCTCCCACCTCCCGGTTTTCCTGGGGGATGGGGTCAGAGGTTAGGGGCTCTTCCTGGTTTTCATTCCCTCAAGTATCCTCCACCTTCCCTCCAGCCTGCTGGGCAATTCTACTCTGAATGCCTGTCCAAGTGTCTGGTTCTGGTGCACTTCTTATCCCCTTAGACAATCCCTGCCGATTTTCCCATGCACTTCCTGTCTCCCGCATGCACTTCCTGTCTCCCCCTTCCACTTCCTGTCTTCCTCATGCACTAAATTCCTGTCTCCCCCTTCCACTTCCTGTCTCCCTCATGCACTTCCTGTCTCGCCCTTCCACTTCCTGTCTCCCTCATGCACTTCCAGTCTCCCCCTTTCCACTTCCAGCCTCCCTCATGGACTTCTCGTCTACTTCCTTCATTCCTTCTTTTCCTATTACAGTATCCCCACACCCCACAGCCCCACTTATCTACGGTTTCTCTTTCTGCAATTTCAGTTGCCTGATCAACCATGGTCCAAAAATATTAAATGGAAAATTCCAGAAATAAACTATTTAAAAGCTGGACATATCATCAGAAGGTCAATAGTAGCCTAATGCTACATCACAATGCCTGTGTCATTCACCTCGCTTCATCTCATCGCGTCACACAAGGAAAAGAAGGATGAATACAGTACAATAAGATATTTTGGGCCGGGCGTGGTGGCTC
>NW_012144190.1:485139-498728 GCF_000956105.1 Propithecus coquereli
GCACACAGAGTGGTATTAATATAATGGACAATGGAGCCATAAAAGGGGGGAGGGAGAGGGTGTGAGGTGAAAATTATCTATGGGGTGCAACGTACACTACTTGGGTGATGGCTACGCCCAAAGCCCAGACTCCACCACTATATAATATATACATGTAATGAAATTCAATTTGTATTCCCTAAATTTTTTAAATACAAAAGTAATAGAAATAGAGTGGGCTTATCTATATTTTCATGTATTTCTTTTATGGTTATTACTTAGTAAAAAGAAAATCAACCAACATCCCAAAAGACATCATTTATTAAACAAACTGCTCTTCACAATTCCCATAATAGAAAACATTCTTGAACTAAGAAACCAAGTACAGTACTCCTCCTTTAGTCAGGATTTCATTTTCCATGGTTACAGTTATCCACGATAAACGATGGTCTGAAAATATTAAGTGAAAAATTCTAGAAGTAAATAATTCATAAGATTTAAATTGTGTGCCATTCTGAGTAGTGTGATGAATCTTGCATTTTCTCACAGGATGTGAATCATCCCTTTATCCTGTGTATCTAAACATATATGCTACCCATCCATTAGTAGTTGTTTGTGTTATCAAGTTGACTCTTGAGGTATCCCAGTGCTTGTGTTCAAGGTCAATAGTAGCCTATAACATTCACCTCAACTCATTATAAAGGCATTTTATCATCTCACATCATCACAAAAAAAAGGGTAAGTACAGCAAAATAACATTTTGAAAGAGAGACCACATTCACATGTTTTATTACAGTACCTTGTCATAATTGTTCTATTTTATTATTATTGTTAATCTCTCACTGTGCTTGACTTATAAATTAAACTTTATCATAGGTATGTATGTATAGGAAAAAACATAGTATATATGGAGGCCAATACAATCCATGATTTCAGGCATCACCGAAGGTCTTGGAACATATTCCCCGTGGACAAGGGGGAACAACTGTATGCTCCTATCTTTCCCTTCTTGTCTCCCTCATGCACTTCTTTTCTCTCTCATGGACTTCCTGTAGCCCTCGTGCATTTCCTGACTCCTTGCTACTTCCTCTTTCCCTAATGCACTTCCTGTTCCCCCCTTCTACTTTCTGTCTTCCTCTTGCATTTCCTATGTCCCTCCTATGCTTTCCATTGAGGACCCCTTACCAGCTGCTTCTCCCTCCAACTCTAAGCGCCATCTGTCCTCAGGCTAGGCCCTAGGATTGTTGCCACCCACAGTCCCTCCCCTAAGCACTCCCTTTCCTGGCTCTAATCCATACTCACCTTCTCAGTGTCCTCCTTCTTCACCTGCTTGAGGTGGGCCCGCAGGTCCATGGACTCCTTGGCCCGGGCTCCCAGCAGTGCCTGCATCATGGCATCTGCAGAGATCCGCACCCTCCGCAGGGTGGGCCGTTTAAACTTGCCCCGAAGGTCAAAGATCTTCTGGGTCAGATCTGCGATCTGAGGGTGGCCATATGAGGAGGTGGAGACCCCTCCCTCCGTGTCCCCTGGCCCCACTCTTCCATCCCTACATTCCTGTCCTACCCCTATCCTGTCTTCCAGTACCTAGGCCTCATCCAGTCTCTTCCAAGCTCAGGATTCCAGTCCAAGCTTCTAATCCTGGAACTTGCAGCCCTCCCTGAAGTGCCCTAGCCTCATCTTTCAAAACCACTGACACATCCTGTCCAGCCACATGCAAATCACAATTCCCTGGCCCATGCCTGAGCTCATTTACCACAAACATATTTTATGTTTTCCCACTTCTGGTTTTGCATGTACTGTTCTCTCTGCCTGGAATAGCCTTGCCCGGCCATATTGTACTCATCCTTCGGCCCTACCCCTGCCAGGCTCACGGTTGTCCTGGGTCTCCTGAGATCTGCAACCAAAAGCTGCAAGGGGTCAGGCTGAGACCAGAGTCGCAGACATGTCACCCTACCCTGAAGGCACCCATACTGCTCAGTGCTTCCCACCTCTGTGATGTTCTTGGTAACTTTTGCCTCCACATCGTATCTCTCTTCGTCCACCTTGTCCACACGGGCATGGAGCTGTCGGCACAAGTCCTGGTGGAGGAACATAGTGTGTGCTGTGGGAGGAAGGCTGGAGACCTGGACTCCTGTGTCTGAGTTAGAAGGGGACCCGGAAGCCGGGACTCCTGGGCCTGGGGGAGGAAGAAGCTGAACTTCTAGATATTCTGAGGGAGGAAGGGCAGGGTGCCCGAGAATATAGTCATGAATGAGGAGTAGATTGGAGGAGCCCAGACTCCAGAGGAATGCAAACAAAGGGTGACAGGGGCCAGGAGTCCCAAGAACCTGACAGAGTTGGGGCCGGAGGGACTGACCTCTGGGTTTTGAGATGGTAGCTGGCTGCAGGCTGGATATCTCAATTTCTGAGGGTAAAGATTGTGATACTGGACCCTTGGGTCCTGAGAAGAAGGGGGCTAGTGACTGCATTCCTGAATCCCAAGGAATGCAAAATGGAGACTAGAAACCTAGGATCCCAGGCTGGGCAGGAGTCCCTTGGGAGCCGGTACCTGCAGCTCCGCGAAGCCCAGCCCAGCCAACTCTAGCGGCTGGCAACGGGTGCTCAGAGCGCGCCCCTTCTCTCCGCGACGCTCCTCCGCCTCTCGCTCCAGCTCCTGCTTTGCAATCTGCAGCATCAGGGTCTGCGGAGGGGTGTGGGGACCGCAGCCCACCGGGGTAACAGGATAAAGACCACGCCTGGCGAAGCCGCCTTTGCCCTGCATGGCCCTCTAACCACGGGTCTCGTCGTCTGTCCTCCAGAGACCGGCCCCTTGAGTTTGGTCCCCAACATCCCAAAGCCCCGCCGGTCCCTCTGCACCGCTGCCGACGTAAAGCCCTGCCCCTGACAACCAAGCCCCGCCCACTCCCACCCATCCATCTACCCGAAGCCCCACCCCAAATTCCAAGCCCCGCCCCCAAGCACCTCCGTTCCTTCTCCCGGCTCATCCTTACCTTCAGCTGCAGTTTTCTCGAGGCAGAGATCTTAGACTTTTTCTACCAGGGTGAGATGGAGCAAGAAAGCATCAAGGAGGGGGCCCGAAGGCAAGACGGGGAAAGGGGCTTGAGGACCCCCCACCCCCAGCACGTCCAGATTTGGGCCCGCCTCCAACTTGATCCCCGAGTCTACGGGAAGCCACGCCTTTCAGTCCTATCCACCAATCTGGGGCTCTGACTTTGGCTAGGCACCGGCCACTTTCCCCCAAGCCAGCCCACGGGCGATGGAGCTCCGCCCACAGGCAGCTCTCACCAATCCGAGTCCTACCCTCTACGAAACCCCGCCTCTGAATTCCCACATCCGCGTAGGCTCCGCCCATGGCCAAGGTCCCGCCCCCATCTGAGGCCCTGGCTCCTCCCCTCGTTCCCTAGGAGTCGGGTCACACCCCTAAACCTGAGCCCAGGCGGCCCCCGGGGCCCTGCCCCACCTTGGCGTGCGGCTCCGTGGCGTAGGCCCGGTAGTTGGCGGAGGAGCGGCGTCTGATCGGCGCGGGCGCGGGCGCGGGCGCCGGGGGCAGCTCGCCCGCCTGGGTCGGAGGAGCAGGGCCGCGTCACCACCGACATCCCATCAGCCCTGCCCCGTCCCGTACCCGCTTCTAGGGCTGCAGCCTCCCGCCCCAGACCCTCCCTGCCTCGCCCACCCTGGTGGGGGTCCCAGCCCACGCCTTAGCCCGCTGCTCTTACCACGTCGCCGTTCCTGGAGGGAGAGAAAACGGGGAGAGGGGATTAATAGTGGGCTGAGTCCTGTCCGCCCCTAAGGCAGAGGCCCCTCTGACCAAGAGGTCGGGGCCACCAGCTCCCCCTCCTCAGGTCCCAGAAGTCTGACTCCCAAGGTCTCACCTGATCTGCACACCCAGGAGTCCTACCCTCACCTCCCTTCCCAGGCCAGCGGTCCATCTCGCAGCTATTGTCCCCCCAGGAACCCGGGAGATCGCCCGGCTCCCACTCCCGTGAGGCCTCAGGGATGCAGAGCTCCACTCACTCATCCGCCATGCCGGGGCCCAGGCCGGGGATCGCTGGAGGCACAGAAGGGGACAGGGGCTTTTGGAGGGTCAGTGAGGGGGCGTCCGGAGTGACCTTGAAGGTCCCCCGGGCGTTCAGTCTCCTCCCAGCTGCTCAAGCCTCACTGAGGACACTGAGATAAAGCGCGAGGACAGAGACTAAATATACTGCTGCCCCCTCCTCCCCTACCCAGGATGCGAGATAACGGGGCGCGTGAGGGGTGGAGCCGGCCCGGCTCCAGCTGGATGACCCCACCGCCTTGATGACCTGGGATTCTGGACCCTTCTTCCCTCAGGCCCAGAAAAATTCTGGGCCCCCAGCCCCTCTTCCCTCAGACCCAGGACTCCAGGCCCCCAGGGCGCCCCTCCCTCAGGCCCAGGAATCCAGACCGCTAGTCCTTCACTAAATTGCAGTCGCCACTAGGGCCGGAACTTTGTCTTAGGGTCAGTTTCAGTGCCCTAGACCTGTTAGCCACTCAGTAAATTTTGTTGATTAATTTGAGGATCCACGTGGGTGGGGAGGGGGCAGGTTCTCAGCCTACAGCACTGAGAAATCCATCCCTAGTCTACTTGGAAACCCGGTTATCTGGTTTCTGCTCTCCTCTCTCGACCACTGGGCCCTCCCCTCTCCTTGTCGTGGAGACAGACGTAGGACAGGAAAGACACTCGGACACAGAGGAGAGGACCCCGCTCTCTTTACTTGAACCACTTGGATGCTGACCAGGCCCTGGCGAGGAGACGTTCCCAACCCCGGGTTAGCAATGGGATGCCTGGAGACAAGGGGCGGAAGCAGAGGGCCTGGGACGCAATGTCAGCTCTCTACAAGGGGTTTAGAGTCTCACGAGTGCAATTTCTGAGAAAGCAATCTAGAATTCTAGGAATAGAACTTAGAATCCCTAAAATGGAATTTGAAATTCTGGCAACACCTCTGGGGCTGAATGAGAGTGTTGAAGAGTAAAATGGAGAATTTCAGCAGCGGATTCAGAATTATATGAGTGGATTCTAATTCTCTGGCCAGATTTTGAAGTTAGAGATGAGGGACTTAGTCTCCGGGGGTCAGGTCACACTCTGGGGTTTTGGAGTCTGACTCACTGTTGGGCAAGGCCAAAGCTTCCTGGGACGGAGCCAGAACCTCCCCGAGTGAACACTGAGATTCTGAGGGCAGCTGGAGGGGCGCAGAGGGTGGGGCCGGGCTTTCTAGAGGCTGGGTCAGGTCCCCATGGGGCGGGCTCATTGCTTCAAGAGACGGAGCCAGAACTTCAGGGGGCGGAGCTCCGGAATCCAAGGCTGGGCCAGTGCTGCGCAGAGCAGGGTCCCCGGACTTGCAGAACCGGGCGAAGGTCTCTGAAGGCCTGGCCCCTGTCTGCGGGGCGAATCCAGCAGCCTGAGCTAGCTCCCCGACCCGGGCGGAGAACCTCTGGAGCTGCTCCGGACGCAAGTCCACCAGGTACCTAAAGACAGGAAGCGGCATGTTAGGGACCCAGATTTTAGCACCCGGCCAGGACATTCCCTGCCCTGTGCCCTGCTGGCTCACCGAGCTAATTCCACAATCAGATTCCCTCCGGGGGCCGCGCAGGCCCCAAGCTCAGGGCTGAGAAGATGGACCATCCTGCACAGAGGAAAGGAGGGAGGCTGAGATTAAGGCTCCCAGGTTCTGGGAGAGGATGGGGGCTGGGGACCCAGAAGCTGAGTCAGGAGGAGCCTGTGAAACTGGACCTCTGGGGTCCTGGGGAAGGAAGGGGCAGAAGGTCTGGACTCCTGGGTCAGATGGAGGAGGGGCGAGGGGCCTGGTCCTGAGTCTCTGTGAACACAGCTGTGTCTCCTCTTACCCACAAGCCACGTAGAGAAGCTGGAACCGGTTCTTGTAGCAGCTCTTGTGGTGTAGTGCCTGGGCAGAATCGAGGGGCAGGAAGTGGATAGTGAAGGATTCCTGGGCAGGGGCTCCTGGGGAAGGGCAGAGAGGGGTCACCTCCGGAAGGTGGAGCCATAAGGCACAGAAACCCGGAGAGATACACAGAGAGACAGCAGCGCTGGGCAGACACTCAAAGCTTGGAGATAACACTCCTTGTCCTCCTGAAGCCCTGTTTCGTCTTTTCTCTGAGGTGCGTTCCTGGAAAATTCTAAGAAGGTCAGCCCAGCAGGCAGAGACCCATTTTACAGACCAGCCAACTGAGACTCTAGAGAGAGAAAGAGAGTGGGTGGCCCGGGGACACACAGACATCCCCTGTAGGACAGACACCCAGGGCCAGGTTGGGGGATGGTTAGAAGGAGGCACAGCTAGAATCTGGGGTGGGGGGAAGGTGTCCGAAGGGGAGCTGGAACCCAGCACCCTGTTAGAATAGTTTTGGTCAGCTTAGACCTCTGTGGGTAGGATTAGAATTCAGAACCCTAAGAATGGTGCCAGGATTTCGGAAAGGGAGAGAAACAAAAAGAGGAGAAAAAGAGACGGAACATCAAGGAGAGGTCACCTTCCCAGGCATTGCAAACCACGTCCGTCCACGCGCGGACATGAATACCTGGAGCCTGAAGTCTCTGGCTCACCTGAAGCCTTGGCTCACCTGAAGTCTCTGGCTCCGCGGTTCCAGACGCGCGCTGCTGCTTCTCCTCCGGGTCCCCCTGGGCGGCTCTCGGGCGCCCCCAGGCGGCCACCTCCCGGAACAGCTCTGTCACATTGTGTTGTGTGATCTCGCCCGCAGTCTGAGGGGCAGAGAGGGGGCGTGGCCAGACCTTGGGGCCAGGACCGCGGGGGCGGGGCCAGGATGCTGGGGCGGGGCTGAGAGCACAGGGTGTGAGCTGGCATCCTCGACTAGAGCCCCCGGCGCTCTCGGATTCCCGGGGCTGGGTTTAAGACGTAGAATGGGGGTGGGACGTAGGCTGTGGGGTTGGTGCCCAGGGCGCCGCGGGCAAGGCCTGTTACTTGGAGGTACAGCCCCAAAGCGAGGGGCGGGGCCTGGAGGCGGGGCTGGGGCTGGGCGGGGTTGCACAAGGCCCTTCCCTCGGCCTTCTAGGCCCTTCCCTCGGCCTTCTAGGCCCTTCCCTCGGCCTTCTAGGCCCTTGGCACACCTTGACTGGCTGTCCGTTGCTGGTCCGCAGGAGGCTTTTGTCGTCGGCTTCGATGCCGAAGGCCACAAAGGGCCCCGTGGCGATGTCCCCCCAGTACCCGCGTGCTGCCACGCGCTCCCCGCGCTAGGAAAGCAGGCAGAGAGGAGGCAAGTGAGGTCGGTGTTAAGGTCCCGGAGGAGAAGGAGCGGGCCAGGGCAGGGAGTGGACACGCACGTGGCTCAGAAGGCGACCGGATGCCAGGGTCCGGTTGGGCACGTGGTAGGCGCTGGAATCTCTGAGTTCAAAGGCGACACCTGTGTCCCGCCAGCGTCGGAACTCGTGGGTGTGGATGACTTGGGCCTGGGGTATAGGGAGGGAAGACGGGAGGCCTCAACGAACCTGGCACGTGGGCCCCCAGCCCCCTCCTCCCTCTGACCTACGACAACGCCCCCCCAGTCCCTCCTTCCTCAGACCCAGGACTTGGACCCCCAGCCCCCTCCTCCCGGGCCCCTCACCCCGCGGTCGTGCAGCTTCATGCGCAGGTCCCAGTCGCTGACACCGTGCCGAGCGTCATAGCGGGAGCCCAGGTAGTGGCGAAGCCGCAAGTCCCAGAGGCGGCTCATGGGGAAGGCCTCGGGCCCCTTCTCCCCGCCGGCCCAGAAGCGGAACACCGCCTCCAGGGCGTCCCGCTCGCGAAACTGCGCGGTCAGGGACGCGAGGCGAGAGAGCGAGGGAGAGAGGGATGCAGGGAGAGCGGTGTCTCTTGCTTGACCCTCCCTGCCATCCCAGGAGGTGGGGACAATTCTCCCGTTTCTCCTCCGATGAAGAAAGCAAGGCTCAGAGAACAAACAGAAGCCACCCCCTACCCCTAGGCCAAATCCCACCGTGGGAGTCAGGGAGCTGGGATTCGAACGCGGAGCACCCAGCCTGCTCCATCAACGCGAATGCTTTGGACGGCCCGTTTCCATTCTTCCCGCATCCCAGGCCGTGAGGGGACAGAAGCCGGGTGGCATACCTTGAGGGCGCCGAGGCTGAGCCAGGGCAGCTGCTCCGCCATGCGGTCGGGCTCCGGGACCAGGTGCGCCAGGAGGTCAGCCTGGGCGCGCACAAAGGCGGCCACCGCCGGGCGCAGCAGCGCGTTCCCCCACACCTCCATGAAGGTCTCGCTCCTCTCTGCGGGGCGGGGGAAGCAAGATGTGCCGAGGAGTGAGCCCAGATATCAGATCCTTAATATTTTGTTATTATTCCTTAGTCATATAATGAAAATAGTGAACCCTGGCAAACTAGCCACCCATTCCGAAAACCTAGGTTAGGTGAAGAATAAGTCACGCCTAACCTAGGTCTCCTCGTCTGCTCCCCCGCACCCGCCCAGGCAACCCCAATCCTGAATTTCATGTTTAAATTTCCCTTGGCTTTAAAAAAGGAAAAGGTGATACATAGATATAGGTGTACATGAGATATATTTGTGTTGAGCGTTATAGTGTTAAATTGTTTCATTTTAGTTGTTTAAGAATTTTATAAGGGGGAATTACAGACGCAACTCCTACATCCACCGCAAATACTCAGGGGGAAAAAAACAGTAAAAATTATACAAATAAAAAACATACAATATAATTATTTACATAATACTTACATTGTATTAGGAATCACAAGTAATCTAGAGATGATATAAAGCATATGGAAGGATATGTATAGGTTATATACAAATACCATGCCATTTTATACGGGATTTGAGCATCCCTTATAAAATGGATTTTGGTGTCCACAGTGGTCCTGGGCCCAATCCTCAGTAGATACTGAGGGATGTCTGTATATATTAATACCTTTAATTGTATATCACTCACACACACACACACACACACACACACACACACACACTTAGACATCTACATATACCTATATATAAATTCTTTCATTTCAGTTGTTTAAAATCTTATAGAAGAAACTACATGGCCTTTAGTTAGATAGATTAGTTTAGTTCTAGTTAAACAAGGTGTATTGTACAATGTACTCTGAATGCCCTGGGCTATAAATGACAATGGCCATCTATGATCATGGTAAAGATAATAATCACCCATATCATAAGCCAGGTGCTATTCACTTTTCAGTGAATCCTCACAAGAATCCTATTGATGGAGGAACTTTTAGGATCCCTATTTTATAAATGTGGAAATGAGGCCCAGAAAGGTATAGATTCTGGCCCAAGGCCACAGAGCAAACAGAGCCAGAATGTGAACACCACCTGTCTCAGGCCGGAGACTTTGCTCTAGGCACTAAGCGGAAGTTGTTGTTACAGGGAAATAATCACTTTCTGCCTTCCCAGATCTAGGGGACTTGCTACCTCTTGGGAAGTCTTCTGATCTCTTTTGGCCTTCTCTTATGGTAGGACGTTTTGAAGGCTTGCGCTGTGTCATGGTCTGTTCTGAGAGTTTCATGTAGGTTTTCTCCTAGAATTCTCTAAGTGGCTCTAGGAGGTGCCATATTTAGCCCCATTTTACAGGTGAGAAAAGCTGAGGTCTAAGGTCTCAAATGATGTAATAGGGGACAATGATCAATTTTTTTAATTGTACCATTGAAATGCCAAATTCTCTGTAGCGCAGGGGAGGGGACTTGGGGTCAAAATGCCTAGGTCCTAGCAACTCACCTTGCAGCCCCATCTTCTCAGGCTCCTCCAGGGCTAGGCTGAAGATCAGCATGTGTCTGGCCACAGCTTCCAGATTATTCTCCAGCACATAGAACTGGAAGGATGGACAGAGCAGAACGATTCTGAGAACTGCTTCCCTGGCCCCTAGGAGACCCAGGAGAACCGCCCCTCAGCCCCCTCGTTCCACTAACCCGGGAGTTCTGTACTCTAGCTCCCTCCTTCAAACACAGGAGTCTGGATCCCCAGAACCCTCCCGCCCACCATTACTCAGGAGACCTGGTCCTTAGGCTCTTTCTCCCTCTGAAACTCAAGACGCATGGCTCCAGCCTTCCAGCTTCCACCTCCCTCAGACCCAGCAATCTCCAGTCCCTCCCTCCCGGACCCAGGATTTTAGAATTCCAGTCCCCTCCTTCCTCAAGATCTCGGGATCTGGGTGCTCATCTTCACCGTCTTCCTTTCACGACCCCAGTATCTTAGCTCACGTTGAACCTCCTGCGAGGCCAGAGTGCGGCCCTGGCCAGGGTCCTCAGCAGGTGACGCCCATCCACAGAGCCCAGCAGCAGCACATCTAGCTCGGGGGTCCTGTGCTCCGTATCTGCCTTTGCTTCTGGGTCCACAGGAGGACCTGGCAAGATGAGAGCAGGCTGGGGCTGGTGGCCGACATGGAGTCCCCAGTAGCGGCCCCCTAAAACATGGACTACACATCCCAGCAGGCCTCGCGCCCCTGGCCTAGGTTCCAAAGGGAGCTGGGCCTCCAAGCATTCTGGGATTTGCAGTCCGCAGATAGGACACCGGGACCGCCCACCCGGGAGCGCCCTCCGCCGTTGAAGCCTCGAGAACGTTGGCGCCGCTCCCTGCCAAGGAGTCCTGAAAGGCCGTCTACGCGGGCTGTGAAGGCAGCCGACGTATCAGACCGTGCATGGTGGGACTCACTTTCAGCCTGCAGGTCCAGCGCTGGTGACAGGCCCCACCAGGACACGGAGCCGAAGCCCGTGCCGGAGCCCGCGGGTGTGGTCATCGCCCTGCGGGAAGGACATCCTGCGAATCCCACACGTTGTCTACCCCACTCCCTTCTCACTGCCCCTCACTTCTTTCTCTTCTGCTTCCACAGGACGGCCCCCTCACCTTTACCCTTCGAAATATCCCAGGACGCCCCCCTCTCTCCTTGCTCCGTGCTGCGCTGCTGTCCCGAGCCCCTCCACAACCGCTGCCCAGAGCCCTCGCCCTGTCGCTCATTCGGCCAATGGGAGCGTGAGGGCTTGCCCCGCCACGATCAATTGACCAATGGGAGTGGGCGGGGCCCGCCCTCTACGAACTTTTGGCCAATGGGAGCGCTGAGGGCCGGCTCTCCGCACTCGCGGGAGAGAAGGATGTGTGGACGCGGTTGTCATGACGACGGCGGTGGCAGAAAAGGGGCGGAGCTGGAAGAGACTGGGGTGGAGTCTGGGTCGGTCTAAATTTCTGGGAAAGGGGAGTCCTGGGCTGATTGAAATTTAGAAAGAAAGGAACAGAATCTTGATGAATTAGATTAAAGTGAGGTGGCCTAGACTTTAGACTCTGAGTCACCTTTTCCTCCCTCACACCCTGTGCTCTACCACACACACCTTCCCACCAGGTGGTTAACAGTGCGGTGCTTGGCCAGCTGGCACTGGCTCCCGGTCGCTAAATTTTTAGGGATTTTTTTTTTTTTTTTTTTTGAGACAGAGTCTCACTATGTTGCCTTAGCTAAAGTGAGTGCCGTGGCGTCAGCCTAGCTCACAGCAACCTCACACTCCTGGGCTCAAGCGATCCTCCTGCCTCAGCCTCCCGAGTAGCGGGGACTACAGGCATGCGCCACCATGCCCGGCTAATTTTTTTTTCTATATATTTTTAGTTGTCCGATTAATTTCTTTCTATTTTTAGTAGAGACGGGGTCTCGCTCTTGCTCAGGCTGGTTTCGAACTCCTGAGCTCAAACAATCCGCCCGCCTCCGGCTCCCAGAGTACTAGGATTACAGGCGTGAGCCACCGCGCCCGGCCTTTAGGGATTTTTTGAGCTTATTATTGCACACAGTCATTATGAGAAATTGAATTCTGTAATCTTACAATTAAATACATTACATTAAAATAAGAGTAAAACACACTCATCCCTTCCTATTTTACTGTCTTTTACTATTATCTATGTCCTTGAGTCATTTACATCTATTGTATCTGTATGGAGGAAATACTATTTTATTGCAATATTTTAAAAAATCAAACTGGTAAATTACAGCCGCTGGCTGGCCATTTGCGTAAATAAAGTTTTATTAGATCCAGGGCCATGACTATGGTCAGGCAGAGTCATGCAAGTGCAGCATTTGATCCTGTGTTTAAAATTTCTATATTTCCTTCACCATGGATATTTTTGGCATAGATTTTGATTTTTTAAAATATTGCATTAAAGTTCTAAGTATCTTTATTACTGAAGGGTTTTGGAGGGCTTTGTCTTAAATGTTGGGACCTTCACCCAGGCCCCAGGAAGTATTATATGATGGTGTGTTAGTAGACATCTCTTCTCAACTGCATATCAAGTGACTGCACATTGGTGGCTTGAAATCAGCTGTGTGGGAGTGTTTTCACCCCAGTGGAAATGAGCAAACCACCCACCAGGGCTCCAGAAAGTTGGTAACAGCACGCCAAGCCCCTTCTTGCCTCCAGGTCTATATTCTTTCCATTTTTCTGTCCCTTTAAAATCCTCCCCTGCCCTCCCCTGGAAGAATTCTGCTCATCCTTTCAACTCCAGCAAGGACTCTTCCTCTGAGCTCTGCCTCTGCCATCCCAGCAGAATGGCCACAGCAGTCTGCCCCGTGGCCTGAGAGTGTGACCTTTGGTGTCAGACACACCCAGGTTTACATCTTGCTTCTGCCACTTGCTGGCTGAGTGGCTTCAGCCAGGCAACTTAATTTGGCTGAGCATCTCAGGAGCTAACAATACCTACCTCATAGGATTGAGTGAAGAAAAAAAGGAATCGATGTTCATAAAGCAATTAGCTCAGGGCCTGGCACATAGCAGCATTGAGCGGGTTGCAGTTGCTGTCATCATCAGTTTAACTGGGGTCCCAAGGCCCAGCCTGAGTTGCAAGGGCAGGGCAAGGGCAGGGTCTGAGTGAGACACATCCTGGGATCATCCCAGCACCCAGCACAGGGTGCAGCACACAAGGGGCCTTGGCTCTCTGCCTCCTCTCCTTGCCCAGCTACATGACACACAAGCCACTGACCTTTTCTGAGCCTCAGTTTCCTGCTCTGTGAAATGGAATGGTAACATGCAGCTGGCAGAGGTGCAGCAGATTGAAAGGAGATCTGTCTGCATCCTGAGGACAGGTCTGGGCAATGGGAAGACAGTGCCCATGGGAAATGAAGGCTGAGATCTCAGCAGTCCCTGCAGAATCGGACTCGCCAACCTTGGCCCCTCCGAAGCCGGCTTAGCCCACCAGAGCCCCAGAGCCTGGCTTTCTCTAGGGAGGCTTATGCCCTTGTCCCTATTACCACCGCTCCCCCAACACATTCTCCATGAAGGAGCCAGAGTGATCTTAAACATAAATCAGATCATGCCACTCACCTCTTAAAACCCTCTGGAGGCTTCCTCCTGTGCTTAGACACACTCCCAGCTCCTTAGCCTGGTCCTAGGCCCTGCATCACCTGCGCTTGGCTGTGTCTCTTCCGTCATCCCCACCACACGTCCCCCTCATGCTCCCCTCCAGCCACACTGGCCTCCTGGTTCTTTTGAGAACACACAAGCCTGTTCCAGCCCCAGGGCCTTTTCTCCTGGTTCTTTTGAGAACACACAAGCCTGTTCCAGCCCCAGGGCCTTTTCTCCTGGTTCTTTTGAGAACACACAAGCCTGTTCCCCAGGGCCTTTTTTTTTTTTTTTTTTT
>NW_012144190.1:499318-518557 GCF_000956105.1 Propithecus coquereli
GCCCTGGGTAGAGTGCAGTGGTGTCATCATAGCTCACTGCAACTCCTGGATTCAAGTGATCCTCCCACCTCGGCTTCCCAGAATGCTAGGATTACAGGGTAAGCCACTGCGCCTGGCCTATAATTTCATATAGATGGGAATCCTACCATGTGCAGCCTTTTTTGTCTGGCTTCTTTCATTTGGTATAATATTTTCAAGATTCATACATGCTGAAACACGAATCAATATTAGCAGGGCGTGGTGGTGTACACCTGTAGTCCCAGCTACTGGGGAGGCTGAGGCAGGATGATCGCTTGAGCCCAGGAGTTTGAGGTTGCTGTGAGCTAGGCTGACCCCACAGCACTCTAGCCCAGGCAACAGAGCCAGACTCAGTGTCAAGGAAAAAAAAAGAAACATGAATCAGTGCTTCCTTTTGGTTTTATGACTAAATAACATTCCATTGTATTTCTCCATTACCTTTGCAAACTTCATTTCTTCTTGTCTTTCAAATCACATCCCAAACCTCACCTTCCTAGGAAGGCTGTCCCTGCCTGCGCTTTCTAAATTATTTCAGCCCTTCCTGGTTTTCTTCCCAGTATGGATTGCCATTTGTAATGCTTCAAGAAGAATTATTAAGAATAAGAATAATTATTGCTCTGCTTTCTTGTTGAGACAGGGAACCAGGGACCCCAATGTTATCATCTAAATCAGAACAAATTTAATCCCAAGATTTAGAGACAGACTTCCTGGCTGTGTGATTCTGAGCAGATCAGATTAATTCTATAAAACAGTTTCTTCATCTGTCAACTGGGAATCGCAATCCTGTTTATTACATGAGGTTGCTGTGAGGATTATTATTGGCAGTAGTAACAGTAATAGCAATAACACATAGTGCTATCTTCATAAAGACATCCGACACGCACACACACACACACACACACACTCACACATGAGAAATTGCTGTATTCTTTTGGAGAAAATTTTAAAATATTAGAATAAGATTTTATAATAACCTAGGTAACTGATCTGATTTCCCTTTTCCCATTGGCTACCAGGAAGCTCAGGGGCAAGTTTGTACTCTGCCCCATTTTCTAGCACATGGGGGTAATTTTTGCCTCATTCTCCACTTCACCTGCTACTCAAAGAGCTCCCTTGACAAATTTTACAGATCTTTGTCCACCACCCAAAATCTTGTCTGGGACAAAATTAGGGAGAAGCCAATGGAACAACTATCTTTGCTAAAAACAGACTGGGAGGCAGGATTCATTGAAAGAAGAATGAGGTAAAGTTGGAACCACCGGCTTTCCCTCCTTAACTCTGTCCTTCTCCAGAGATTTTATTCCCAGAGTCTGGGCATATATTTTGTTTCCTTGATGAGAGTAGGTTGCTTGGAGCTCAGGTCTACATCCACTCTAGGTCCCCAGGATTCAACAGAAGACCTTAGGGAACATGGAAAGGATGGGTGGTGGGAGGAAGAAAGAAAGAGGGGGGAAGGAAAGAGGAAAGATGGAAGGGAGTGAGGAAGTGAAAGAGGGAGGGAGGAATGTGAATACGGGTATGAAAATCTGTGTGCGTCATGGGCGAGGGAGTGGGTGAATTCATGAATAAGTAAGGGAGTGCTCCTGGCTCCTCACAGCAAACCTGTCACAGGTATTATTATCACCGCAGTATTTTCAGGTGAGGAAACTGAGGCTCAGAGAGGTGAGCGAATGAATGAATATGTGGATGAATGACGTGCGAGCGAGTGAGAGCATGAGACGGCAGGTGGTGGGTGAGTGGGTTTCCCCCAGTGGGTTTCCAGGGTGAACAGCACTCGCACTGCCCTGGGTGCTCCCATTCCTGGAGATAGGGTTCCCTCTGGGGCACCCAGCCCCTGCCCACCCCCATCAAGGAGCATGGGGCCAGGCCACCAGAGCTGCTGAATATTTATTTGGCCCCAGGAGCAGGGCAGGGATCAGGCTGTGTGGGGACAGCGACTGTGGGAGCGAAGGGGATAGTGAACTGGGAACACGGATTGTCAGAGCAGAGGGCAGGACCGTGGGGCAGCCGGAACCAGACTGCTTCCCCTCCCCCAACCAGGGGTCCCTGGGGCTTCTGGGTATGTGCACGGGAGGTGTTGTTAGAAAGTTGTCACGATCGGCATAATAGAGGGTGAGAAGGCAGGAAAGGATCAGATGGTTGGGGACCGGGGAGGGGCTCGCGGTCAGCGAAGCCTTCAGGGTAGCACTGGGCTTGGCTTCGGCCAGTCTCAGGAGTCTGGGGTCAGCAGCGAGAGTCCGGGCTTGGCCAGGAGCGTGGGGTGAGGATCAGGGCGCAGGCAGCAGCCTCACTCGGTCAGGGGGCCGCAGAGAGTGCCACTGGGCAATGGGCCGCCGGGGGTTGGCCAGCATGTCTGCCCAGTGCCGCAGGCCAGCCCCGCCAGCTGCTGCCCCTACGGCCACCCTCCCGATGGCCTCGTTCTTGCCCAGCTTGTCGTAGTCCAGCACGGTCAGCTCCACCTGGACTTTCTGGGGTGGCAAGAAAGGTAGAGGACACAGGACAGTGAGGAAATGAGGCTCCGGCAGGGGGTCAAATGTCAGCTCTCATTGCTAAGGACATCCTCTCTCTGCAGCCTGAGTACCAAGGGCCTTGCTAGAGGAGCTGGGGACAGGATAGGGAGTGGGGATGGAAGGGACCAGGTCTGCCGCGAGAAGGGTGCTCTGGGACCTTTCTTCCTTCACAAGCAGCTTTCCAAGGAAATGAACCTTCCGGACCTGGCTGCTCAGGGCTTGTTAGGAGCCTCCTTAGGGAACAGCCCCCTAAGAGGGGGTTTCGTAGCTGTGACATGGGTTGGGGCCAAGCCTTAGGCCTGGCCAGGCCTGTCCCTAAAGGGGTCTGGGGAGGTTTCTTCTTCTCAGTAACCATGCTCTGGAGGGCGGGGCATCCCGTCTTGCTTAGTGGGCGGGACATCCCGTCTTGCTTAGGGCAGACAGGATGCCCACGCCCAATCATAAGGAGACTCTTCCTTGAGGGGGTGGGACTTCCTGGGCCTCACAGGAGGAAACTGAGACTGAGACCATAATCTCAGCCCCCGCCCTGGTTTCTACCGAGATGTTAAAAAGTCTCCCCTTTTTAAGGGTCTGGGGCTCTTGGGAAACGGCTGCTCTGGCAGAGGCGACGGGCAGGTCTCACCTGGACTTGGTCACAGGGCACCTCGAAACTGAAAGCCTCGTTGTAATAGGGGTTCAGAGTGTTCTTCTTGATGGTAGTTTTCTTCTTCCGCACCTTTTTGCCGCCCTGCAGCAGGTGGACCTTGACGTAGGGATCTGGGGAGAGGGAGGAGGAGCCTTATAGCCCCCGCTGCTGAGTTCCCGCACCAGCGTAGAGACAGCACACACACCCCTGGGTCTCCTCTCTGTGCCAAAATCGGTGCCTCCCATGGCAGCCTGGGTCTCCCTCTCCCTCAAGAGACCCCCGGCGCCCAGAAACTGTCAGAACCGGAGAACCCGCCCCCACCCCACACCACACACCCATTGTCTTGCTTCCCACACACCTGACAGTCCTCCTACGTCCATCTTCTTCAGGTTTTTAGCCTCCAGGACGATGACGGTGAGCTTCCCGGCCGTGGGGACATAGCGGAGGGAGAAGCAGATGTCTCCTAGTTTCTCTTGCTGAAAGGAGGAGAGGGACCCATCACCAGAGTCCCGGCTCCACATCCATCCCCTCTCCCATCTCTCTTTCCTCCCCCACACCTTGGGATGGAGTGGTCCAGAGTTAAGAACCCAGTGGTACAATCCTAGGAGGGGGATGCACCAATCTATCCCTCTGGAGCAGGTGGAAGATAGTGGCCCGAGGGTCCGGGAGGCCAGTGACTGGCCCAGGGTAGGGGTGGGCGGTGCCTGGCCTGGGGGCGTGGCCGCGCGTGCTCACCTCCTCCCGCGGAGCCGCCTGCAGCTCCCGCCAGGCCTGCACTGGCCGCCCCAAGTCCACCGAGCTCATGGGGACCCGCACCTCCCCAATGGCATCGTTGCGGGAGAAGCGATCGAAGTCGTACACCGCCATGACCAGCACCCTGCCTCCCAGCTCCACGTAGGGAACCTGGATGTGTGGGGGACACCGAGAGAACACAAGGAGAGTAGGATGTCAGCGAGAGAGGAAGTGGGGTGCAGTACATCCAGGTGGTAGGCGTTGAGTGGGGCTGCAAGGGTCCAAGGGAACAGTTGGGGGAGGGTGTCTATGGAACCCCAATTGGAAGGTCCAGGGATCCATGGGGGGAAAAAAATCACTGGTCAATGGAACCCAAAAGGGACGACAGCGCAAGGACCAAGGCAACAGCCCAGGGTTCAGTAGTGCCCCAAGGGGACAACCCTGGGTCCGGTGGGATAGCCCCCAGAGCTGGTAGCTGCCACTTGAGCTGTGGCTGCCCCCAGGAAAAGCCAAAGGGTGAGTCCCAGGGCTCCAGGGACTAGGGGCAGGCTGTGGAGCATGGGACATTGAAGGCAGGAGCTCACCTTGAAGGCGAAGGTCTCCCCAAAGTGTGGGTTCAGTGTCTGCCGATGCACCTTGGTTTCGTGCCGCCTCCGCTTGTCTGGCAGCAGGTAGACCCGCACATAGGGGTCTGAGGAGCCACCCAGGTCCAAGGCTGCCAATCCCTCTGCTTGTAGGATGCCGACCAGCAGCTGCAGGTGCCCAAGCATGGGGGGTGGAGGGGACCCTAGTCTTAGCCTCCCTTCCAGGGCTTCCTCTTGGAAGGGGCTGGAACCCTCCCCTCCAAAGCATCCCCTTCCTTCACACCCACCTGTCCACTCTGGAAGTCATAATCCAGTGAGTACTGCAGTCGTCCTAGCTCATGCTTGTCTGTCACCTGCTGCCCTGGCCCGGATGGTGCTGGCTCCAGCTCCTCCACTTCTGGCTGCACCTTAGGGAACCAGGGGCAAGGGCAGGTGAAGTCTTCCCCTGATAGCAGTATCCTTCAGGCTCAGAAGCCAAGGGAGGCTCACAGATCCCTTGGGCTATACCTGAGCCTTGGCAGGCCAAGTAGAATCAGTGTTTGATTAGTGATGTCTGCTATGGATGGGGAATAGACATGGGAATGTACATACAGTATGTTTGTCATGCCTAGACTAAGACGACAAGTGCTGATAGTGTCTCATTTCCACAGGAATGATGCAGATTTTATTTCACATGCTAATGAATGTATTGGGGTGGTAGTCCAAACAGCCATGTTGATTGGTGATCTTGCCACAGCAAAACATGAAGGAGAAATGGAATGTTTGCTGTGTACTTGTAATTCTAAAGTAGAACAACAAAAGCAGAAGGTGTCTCCCTAATCTAGGCCAACAATTCTTAAAATTCCATGTGGATCAGAATTCCCCCGAGGGCATGGCAAGATGCCTGAGGTCACCTCTTTAGGGACTCTGATACTGTAGCTCAGGTGTGAGATGCAGGATTTGCCTTTCAACAAGGACTTGAGGTGATTCTCATACAGATGGTCTTTGAACAACAGTGGCCTAAGGGATACAGATGGGGGCTGGGTACCAGGATCCTAAATGACATCCCTAATGGATAATAATTATAACAACTATTTCTTGAAAAGAAAGAAGGGGAAATACTTAGTGACCATGAACTTGAGGCTCAGAGAAGGACAGTGAATTCCCAAGGTCACACAGCTGGGAAATGGTCTCTCTGGGTTGGAAACCTAGGGCTGCCTGGCTCCCAGGCAAGCATTCCCCTCTGCACTTAGAGGCTTAATGTTCAGTTCCTGCGGCAGCCTTTTATTTTCCACTCGGACGGCCTCTTCCAATGCATATCTCTTTCACCCTCTCTGTCCTCCACACAGGCGCCAGAGGACTCATCCTAATGCCCATCTGACCCTGTCTCTTTCCTGCTCAGAACATTTCTGTGGCTCTCAATCGCTCTCCATACGTGCTGAGCTCTCCAGACACTTTGCTCCGGAGCACAGCATACCTGTACTCTGCCCCAGCTATGGTGCAAAATGACTCTCTGTTCTCCAAGAATGCCTCAGAATCTGGAAGTCGGGCCTCATCACACACTCTTCCTTTGACTACAATATCCTTCTCTCTGCTCTCAGTTAACTCTGTCCCTTGAGGCTCAGCACAGAAGTCACCCCCACCAGGAAGGCTCTGTCTGACCCTCTGCTCTGGGCTGCTCAGTGCTTTCTCTGCACTCCTATACGACCCTGTTGTGCCCTGAGTATGACACACATCAGCCTGCGTTGTGTCTGTGTCAGTGTCTGACTCCCTCACCAGACCGAGAAGTTTTTGTGAACAGCAACTAGATGTGACCCATTTCCAGGTCCCCAGAGTCCAGTTAAGGGCTAGACACACATCTTATTATTAGATGAGCCAATAAGGGGGGTTTAGGAGAGAAGGGAGCAGGGACTGAGGCTGGCTGGGCCCTTGAGAGGTGCAGGGTGCAGGAAGGGGTAGGCTTGAGGAGCTGGACCAGGCCACACCTTGTCTATGTAACTCTGGCCCAACTCCTTCACTTCCTGAAAGTGGACCTGGGCTTGGGCCTGGCTCTTCTTGCCCATCCGCCTCCGACAGCGCTTCCGGTAGAGACAGAAACAGCAGCTGAAGACGAGGAGGCCTGAGACCAGCACGATGGTGGCCAGGGCCCAGGGGGGCACTGCAAGGGGGTGGAGACAACACATTGAGGCCCTGGGAAGCAGGCTGGCTGACTCAGTCTCCATTACAAATGGAAGCTGAAATCCAGGCCTCGTTTTCCCTCCAGCCATTTCCATTCCATTTTTCCCATTTTCCCTCCAGCTGATTTTGCCTATAAAGAGATATGAGGCTCTAAACCAGGCTGACACCATCCAGATTGCTTGCTTATTGTTCCACCTTTCTTCCCACCCCTACTCTAATTTCTGCTCAAGCCCTGATGCTTTTAGGACAGATCCTGCTCCTCCCTGGGCATCAGTTTCCTTATCTGTAAAAGAAGAGTGAGGCGGACCTTCCAATTCTAAGATCCCTTCCACGCCACACCCCTTGATCCGGTTCTGGTTTTTCTTGCAAACCTGTTCGTTCTCCCACCCACCCCCGCCCCGCCCCCATTTCATTCACATTCCCGTCCAGGATGCTGCCCTAGAATGCCGGCCGGATTTTCCAGCCCACTAGCCCGAGCTCGCCCGTCCGAATCCCGCCCCTGCAAATCCAGGCCGGGCTTTCCGTCCGCTCTGCGCTCGGGTCCCGCTCACCTGGGCCGTGGCTGATGCGGCTGGAGTCCGGCGGCGCGTCGGACGCTGGAGGTCCGGGGGTCGGAGGCTCCGGGAACATGGCAGCGAGATCCGACGGTCCTTTCTGCAGAGGCACTCAAACGCCCTAGCCCCCCAAGTCCCACCCCACACGTCCATTGACTGACTGCTTGCACAGCAGAGAACTCCAACTCCCATCGGCCCCCGCGCGGCCGCCATGCCCGGACCGGCCAGAGCCGTGAAGCATGCTGGGAGCGGTAGCTTTAGCCACCCTGCGACGGAGGCGGCAGCTTGGGGGAGCCAAGGGCGGGGGGGGGGCGTCCAGGACCTGGACAGGAAGTTGGCGAAAGCCGGCGTGGGAACTAGCGGACCGCGTTGCCCAGAGCAACTGCCCGGCTGTGCTTGGGCGGGGTCGGAGCAATGCTGGTTGCCCAGGAAACGGCCTGTTGCCAGGACAACGGGCGGGGCTGACGCACGGACCCTGAGTCCCCGCGGGGCAGGCTCCCTCCCCGCGAGGTCGGTGCCTGGGACCCCCTGGCCCGGATCCAGGGGTCCAGCGAGGGCGTGGAGGGGGCAACGTGTGGTCCGTGCGACCACAGCCGGCTCCTTCCTCCGCATCCGGCCCGTGGAGCGGAGGCGCAGGTTCCCTGTTCCCTCTCCCCATCCTTGCTGGGGGGTCGGTGGGGGCGCCTCTGCTGGGCCCCCTGCATCCTTCCCGGCCTGTGGGTCTCTGCCGTGCGTCCCGAGCTCTGTCTTCACACCTGTTCTCCTGTCCGCCTGTCTCCACCTGTCTCCCGACCCCAAATAGGCGTCTCCCCTATTTCTGTCTCCCCAGGGGGACTGTCTGGCCTCTGTCTCCCAGGGTTTCTCCCCGTCCCCTCCCCCTGCGCGCCCTCCTTCCCCTCTTTGTCTTCTCTTTGTCTTGCCCACCCCTAGCTCGTGTCTCCCCCAGTCTCTACGTTTTCAGGCTCCAGCCCTCCCACTGCCTCTACTGGTCTCTCCCAGGGTCCCCCCCACACCCACACCCACACCCCGTCCTTCTAGGCACCGGAATGAGGGCTCAGGGAAGGGGTCCCCGCAGCTCCTACCTGCTCCGAGGCTGAACAGGACCTCCTGAGACACCGAGGCGCCGGCCCCGCCCGCACGTGGGCGGTGGCGCTGTCCTGGGTGCTGATCGCGGAGCGCGGCGGGGCGGGGGCGCGGCCGAGCCGAGCAGGTCCCAGCGTGGTGTGTCTGTGTGTGTGTGTGTGTGTGTGTGTGTGTCTTTGTGTGTGTGAGTGAGAGAGTGTGTGCCCCTGTTCGGTCCTGGGTAGAAGGAAAGCCCCGCCCTACCCCTCGTCCCGCCCCCACCCGCGAACCATGGTGGCGCCCACAGATGTTTATCCTGATGCCTCAGAATTTTCTGCCTTCTAGTCCAGCCGTTGGCCATCCACACCGCTCCCCATGCCCCAACACACACAAAACACACACCCCGTGCAGCTCAAAGAACTGGGTGCCATGATATCTAGTCCTGAGACCCAGGAGACCCATCTGGAAACCCAAGTATTCAGATGATATTCAGCATAACAGCCCCCAGACATCACCCTCCCAGTTCCCCTAACGCCAAGCCCAGGAGGCAGCCCCCACGCCTCCAGCTCCAGCGAACCCCACCCATACTGTCCAGACCCTGGATACAGACATCTGGACCCGGCCTTGTCTGAGAGACTTAACCATCCAAACCCATATTAACCTGCAAAATCGTGGGTCCCTCTATTCCCCTCCCTGGCACGTTTGCCTCTGTACCTAGATGTCAGAAACTCATTCCTACTCCCACGCCAATATCATTTCCAGACCCATAAATCCACGGGAGCAACCGTTTCTGAGAACAGTGATTTAATAAATTATGGGATGGATGGGAAAATACATGCAGATGGGAGGTGCAGGGAGACCTCAGGCAGAGGAACTCCCTCCAACCCCAGGTTGTAGAAGACTGATTTGTTTTCTGATGTAAACGCAGGGCAGGATCCTGCCTGCTCTTGCTCTTTGGGTAGCCAGAATTCCAGACCCTAACTTCTTCCTCCCTCAGAATCCAGATTCCAGCCTGGTTCTTGCTGCATCCATCTCCCTCAGCTTCCTTCTCCCTCAAAGAACAGGGAAATCCAAGCTGCCACCCTTCTCCTACAAGCAGCCAGGCGTCCAGGCCCCCAGCTCCCACAGGATTCATGAGTGGAAGCAGACCCCTCTCCCCTGGAGAAACAGGAATTTAGGCTCCCAGCCCCCTCCTCTCACAGGGCCCAGGAGTCTGGGACCCCGGCCCTCCACTCCTCCGGGAATCTGGGCTCCAGTGGGGACCCAGAGCTCGAGTGTAGCTGCGCTGCCCACTCAGCCCTCATAGCTTATGCCTCCACCTCCTGGGCCTGGATGGCGGCCGCGTTCTCGTAGATGAGGTTTGCCACGTTCTCATACGTGACCTCCTCCTGGGCCGAGGCGGACTGTTGGAGGAACCGCAGGATGCACTGGTGCAGGAATACGTACTGGGCCTGGGGAGGAGGCATGGAGAATGAGCGGCACCCTCCCCAAGCCTGGGCTGCTCTGAGCCACGGGGTCCCACATCCTGCCCCCCACCTTCACCCTGGGTCCCTCAGGGGCTCCATCACCTCTGTTTGCACCATCAACGGCCGGCTCTCTCTCATCTTCCTCACAAAGCTGAAGGGCGCTACGAGGCCATCGCACTCCAGCTGCCGAAGCAGGACATCCAGGGCAATGAGGGTGCCAGTGCGGCCCACGCCAGCACTAGTGGGACAAGGAGAGGGTCAGATCTTGGGAGCAGGGGAAGTCTGGCTGATTAGAGGAGTCTGCTTTTGGAGTAATGACAACAACTATGCCTAGAGTTCTTTCTGTCCATCAGACCCTGTTCTAAGTGTCTTATGTGCCTTTTTTACTCCTCCCAAGTCTAAGAAGTAAGATCTATTAATACCAATACACCCATTTTACAGATGGGAAAATGAAGGCTGAGTAAAGTGAAGCCTCACATCCCAGATTACTCGGCTGATAAGTGACAGAGTTGGGGTTCAAACACAGGAAGATGAACCCCTGAGATAATCATTTTTAAATTGCTTTAAACATAAAATTAACCATTTTATTTATTTTTTAAAGACAGGGTCTCACCCTGTCACCCAAATAGAGTGCAGTGGCATCATCATAGCTCACTTAAACCTCAAACTCCTGGCCTCAAGCAATCCTCCCCCCTCAGCCTCCCAAAGTGCTAGGATTACAGGTGTGAGCCAACATGCTTGACCCAATTCTTAGAAAGTTTTTTGTAGAGACAGGGTCTGGCTGTGTTGCCCAGGCTGGTCACGAACTCTTGACCTCCAGCAGTACTCCAGCCTCAGCCTCCCACAGTGCTAGGATTACAGGCATGAGCCACCACGCCTGGCCAAAAATTAACCATTTTAATGTGAAAGATCCAGTGACAATTAGCACACTCACAGTGCTGTGCAACCGCCGCCTCTGTCTACTTGTAGAATGCTCTCATCACCCCAACACGAGGCCCCACACCCATTAAGCGGCCACTCCCCATTTCCCCCTCTCCCTTCAGCCCCTGGAAACCACTAATCTGTTTCTGTCTCGGTCGACTTACCTCTTCTGGATAGTTCATATTAATGGAATCATATAATGATATCAGCTCAGCTCTAAAATGGGGAGGGGCGGTGGCTCCCGCCTGTCACCCCAGCACTTTGGAAGGTCAAGGCAGGAGGTTTGCTTCAGGCCAGGAGTTTGAGACCAGCCTGGGCAACATGGAGGGACCCTGTCTCTACCCAAAAACAAACAAATAAGTAAAATGAGGAGGAAACTCTTTCGTCATGCAGATTGTGCTGAGGATGAGCGAGACGGTGGCTGTTCAATGTTCCACGATGTCAACTATCATTGAAACCCGAGCCCCAGTTTCAGAGGCAGTCACCCGGGACAGAGCAAGCTCCCCTCCCCTCCTCAGGCCCCCAGTGTTTGCATTTAGGTGAAACCTGACCTAAGGGCTTCAGCCTAAATATCAGGAGAGCAGTTGATGGGTGTAGCTGAGCAATTGAACGCCAGGGGGCGCATTGCAAATGTTTCTCAAACTCTGGCTGCTTCCTGCTCCTGCTCCCCTTCCTCCTCCTCCCCCTCCTCCTCCTTCTCCTCCTCCTCATTCATACCTTCTCTTCCTTTCCCCTTTCATCTTTCGTTCCCGTCTTTTCGTCCTTATCTTTCTTCTCTGCCACCCCCTCTACAAGCCCCCGGGACCATCTAACACCACCACTGTCTGATCCCGAGGTTCTCGCCGGGGGGAGGGGGTTCCGGCCCCCACCTGCAATGCACAATGGGCGGGCCTCCCTCCACCGCCTGGTCCAGCCACGACCGGAGCATCTTCCAGAAGGCCAGCAAGGGGTCTGGGGAGTGGGGGACACCGTGATCCGGCCAGGCCAGGTAGTGGAACTGACGCACGGATAGGGTCTTCTGCTCCTCCGCCTGGATGGGGCGAGGGAGAGCACGTCGGTTCCGGAGACGGGAGACGTGCGTGGCGAGGGCCGTGGGGGTGGTGAGGGACTTACCTGGAAGAGCTGCAGATCCCGCACCGCCCAGGTCTCCGTCACCTCCTCGCCCACCAGGGTCACCCGCAGGTGCCCGTAGGTGCAGGGCTGAGCATCCAGGGGCCAATAATGCTCACACTTCACCTGGAGGAGGATGGGGGTCAGAAAACAGGAGGCACCTCTGCCTTGTGGCTCTTCTATTCAAGTCTCCCCTGCCCTGGCAGGACCCATGAGCCACTGGTGTGGATCCAGCCAGGGGGACCCCTCCACCCCAAGGTTAGTGGGATCCACTTCGCGCCTCACGTGTGGAGCAGCAGATGGCCTCAGCGTGGGAGGGGCCACACTGAAGATGGTCGTGGCCATACTGGGACAACCGGTGCGGTCTGCACCGGGGTCCACATTGGACCAGTGTCTGGGGCAGGGCCACGGGCTGGAGCTCAGAGGTCGGCGCCCAGGACTCTCCTCTCACCCGGCCAGACTCCATGCAGTTGGTCAGCATGACCAGGGTACGGCTCTGCTGTTCCCACACCAGGCGCCAGAAGTCGCCCACAGTGTGCGGCAGGGGGCCCTGGGCTGCAATGAACTCCAGGGGGCTGTGGAGACCCTGGTTGAGGAAAGCAGGCATGTCAAGGGGGCCTGTGGATGCCCCTCTGGCCCGCACATCTCCAGGCTGGCTGAGCACCCTCCGCTCCCAACCACAGCCTTACAGGCATGAAGCTGGCGTTGATGTAGTCAGAGCCTGGTTCCCCGTGGAGGGGCTTCAGGGACACCCGGGACCAGTCATCTAGGAGAGGCCGGCATGAGCGACGCAGAGAGACCAGTGAGAGACAGAGAGGCAGAGACAAGTTGGAGACCCAGGGACAGAGGTCATGCCGAGATGCAGACAGACACTGGGAGCCATGCAGGGACTGAGAGGGGCTCAGGGACCTCGGCTGGGGGAGGCAGGAAGACTCTCAAGGGACTCACGAGGGACAAGTCTCCCACAGTGGGTAAGGGAAGGGGACCGGGTGGGGTGTGCACCAGGTGGGGGCTGAGGACGAAGGCGGCGGGAGCCTGAGACTCACATGGCAGGACGTTTCTGTAGCGGTTCTTGGCACAGTTCTCTGGAGCTGAGGCCACCACCTGAGAGTAGTCTTGGCCCTCCAGGGCCAATTGCTGGGGGCGGAGGCAGAGGGGGGCGGGGCATGGTGCTGGGTTTTCTCTACCTCTCCTGGAGGAGACCCCCGAGACCCCCCTTACCCTTTCCAGCATCACCCCTTGTTTATCCCTTGCACCCTGGGATTCTATAGCACCCACAAAAACAGAACATAGGTGTACCACCCACCCTAGGGGCATCTGGGAGGATTTAGGGAGCCATGGGGACTTCTTCAGGCAGGTGAGAGAGCAGGTGTGGGGAAAACAGACCCTCGCCAGGGTTGCGGGAGTTACTTTAGCACTGACCCGTCATTATTTTAAGATTTCAAGGAGTCGAAAGATAACCATGCCTGAGAATTTCTGCACCGTGGAACAAGATATGCATTGCCGCTTTCGCTTAAACCCAAAGGGTGCAGGAAGGTCTAGGGTGGGGTCTGGGCCACGCACAGCTGAGCTCAGCCCCTCCGTCCCCACCCACCTGGTACTCGTCTGCAAAGCCCCAATTGCTGTCCTTCTCGTTGTTCCTGACATAGTCAGCGAAGTCTTTGGCCAGGATGCCCTCTGGGAAGCTGTGGGTTGAGGGGGAGGGGAGAAAAGATTTTAACCTCTAATCCTGCTGGGTGGCCAGCAGACACCCTGCCTTGACCAGACAGCGATTCTTCCAGTTCCTCCCCCAAAGCGTCTGCTCACCTGAGGACCAGATCCTCGGGCTCTGCTTTCTCTTGGCTCCTCCTCTTCCTGGGGAAAGGACGTGGGGATGGAAGGCTCAGGGAGCGAGGCCGAGGCCAGAGCCAGCGATCCTCCTCCTCCTGCCCCCGCCCCGACCTCCAGGAAGTCAGTCCTGTGCTGAGTCTCACCTCCTCCTCAGGAAGAACACCAGCAGGCCCACCAGGGTGAAAAACAGGAGGACGCCCACGATGGCTCCAGCAATGACCCCTGCAGGGAGGAGGCAGCGGGAGCCTCAGCCCAGGTCTTGTCTACCGATCTCCCACCTCTGTCCTCGCTGGGCACTGGGGTCAGAGCCTACAGGGTAGATGCTGAGGCTCGGGAGGGGAAGAGCAAACCCTCTGGCTAGAGCCTCGGCCTCCGCTCAGCCTTCCCTCTTCCTCCCTCACTTCCCAGGAGCCTGGTCCACATACGCTTGACCCTTGAACAACACAGGCTTAAACTGCACAGGTCCACTTATACACGGACTTGCTTCCTCCTCTGCCACGCCCGGGACAGCAAGACTGAGCCTTCCTCCTCCTCCTCCTCCTCAGCCTACTCAACATGAAGACATGAGGATGAAGGCCTTTATGATGATCCACTGCCCCTTAATGAATGGTAAATATGTTTTCTCTTCCTTATGATCTTCTCAATAACACTTCCTTTTCTCTAGCTTAATTTACTGTAAGAATACAGTATATATTATACATATACATACAAAATATGTGTTATTTCACTGTTTATGTTATTTCACTGTTTATGTTTATGTGTTATTTCACTGTAAAGCTTCTAGTGAACAGTAGGTTATTAACAGTTAAGTTTTTGGTTTTTTTTAACTTATTTTATTTTATTTTTTTTGTTTGAGGTAGAGTCTTGCTCTGTCACCCTGGGTAGAGTGCAGTGGCATCATCTTAGCTCACTGCAACCTCAAACTCCTGGGCTCAAGCGATCCTCCTGCCTCAGCCTCCCCAGTAGCTGGGACTGCAGGCGCACGATGCCCGGCTAATTTTTCTAATTTTAGTAGAGACGGGGTTTCGCTCTTGCTCAGGCTGCTCTCGAACTCTTGAGCTCAAGTGATCCTCCCACCTGGGCCTCCCAGGGTGCTAGGATGACAGGCATGAGCCACCGCGCCTGGCCGGCAGTTAAGTTTTTGGAGACTCAAAAGTTATACGCAGATTCTTGACTATGTGTGGGGGGCTGTTGTTCAAGGGTCAACTATACATCATATTCTCAGGCGAACTCTCCCCTTCCTTGGCCTACACCAGTGGTTCTCAACAAGGGTGATTTTGTCCCTAAGGGGATATTGGTCAATGTCTGGAGACATTTTTAGTTACCACAACTTGTGGATGGGGGAGCTACTGGTATCTACTGGGTGGAGGCCACGGATGCTGCTCGGTACCCTTCAGTATACAGTACAGCGCCCCCCCCCACGACAAAGAGGGACATAGCCCCAAATGTCTATAGTGCCCAGATTGAGGAAACACATTGCAGGTTAAGAAACTACTCCCTGGGCTGGGTGCAGTGGCTCACGCCTGTAATCCTAGCTCTCTGGGAGGCCCAGGCGGGAGGATCCCTTGAGATCAGGAGTTCAAAACCAGCTTGAGCAAGAGCAAGACTCCGTCTCTACTAAAAATAGAAAAAACTAGCCAGGCATGGTGGCAAGCGCCTGTAGTCCCAGCTACTCCATAGTTTGATGCAGGAGGATCGCTTGAGCCCAGGAGTTTGCGGTTGCTGTGAGCTAGGCTGACGCCACAGCACTCTAGCCCGGGCAACAGAGTGAGACTCTGTCTCAAAAAAAAAAAATTACGCTCAGTGAAAGTGGCCAGTCACAAAGGACCACGTAATGTATGACTACACCTTTATGAAATATCCAGAACAGGCAAATCTTTATAAATGGAAAGTAGATTTGAGATTTCTTAGGGTTAGGGGCCAAGAAATGGGGGAATCAAGGGAGCGATGGCTAAGGGGAGTGAGTTTTCTCTTTGGAGTATTGAAAGTGTCCTAAAATCCATAGTGGCGATGGTTTCGCAACACTGTGAATAGACTAAAAGTTGTGGAGTTGTAACTTTAAGTGGGTGACTTGTATGTTATGAGACCTGTATCTCAATAAAGCTGTTTTAAAGGAAACAGGAACAAAAGACAAATAAACAAAAGAATCCCACGGATTCCCTTGTCAGGGCCTGATGGCCCCTGCGGGCTACTCACCTGCGCTCTCCGTGTGGCAGGTCACCGGGGCAGACTGGGCCCTCATTCCGTCCCACACGGTGCTGATGGTGGCTGGGTAGGACCGAGCCGGCCCGAGCCCCGAC
Organism: Propithecus coquereli; assembly: GCF_000956105.1. Taxonomy (NCBI): domain Eukaryota; kingdom Metazoa; phylum Chordata; class Mammalia; order Primates; family Indriidae; genus Propithecus; species Propithecus coquereli. The sequence continues at coordinate 515,188 of NW_012144190.1, forward strand.
ACAGGCACACCCTGTCCACATGCAGACCTGTCCTGGGAGCCCCGCTGCACACCCACTTCCAACTCGAAGGCCTCGTAGCCCCCCGAGGGGCAGGACCAGGTCAGGATGACCCCATAGCCCCCTGAGGTGCTGGTACAGGATATGATGGTGGCTGAGTCTGGGGCTGGGTGAAGGGAACAAGAGGAGTCAGTAGGAGCCGTCCAAGGGGGCTTCCCACCACCCTCCACCCACCACCAGCACTGGGCATGCCAGTCCTCCAGGACAAGCCAGCCCTTCCTCCCCCAGACCAAAATACCTCACCTTCCCCCACTTTGAATTCTCCCAAATTAACACAAATAGGTCCCTGAAAACTATAACTCCCATGAGCCCTTAGGCTCTCCATAATGCTGCAGCTTATGAGTTCCCAGCCCCATGGCCTGATGGGATTTGTAGTCTATTCATCTCCCATGGCCCTCCAGGTCTGACCTACGCCCAGGGCACCGGGTAAAGGAAGGGTGGGGCATCTCACCTGTGGATGCCTGGAGGCTCTGTGTGGAACTGGCTACATCATTCCTCACTGCCCACACGCTGAAGTTGTACAGAGTCCCAGGTTCAAGGGCCTCCACCTCATACCAAGTCTCGTTGGTCCTGGAGGTCTGATTGGCCCAATCTCCTTGGGGATCTTGCTGCCTCTGGGAGTGTCCCCCGCTGGCCCACTGGACCCAGTATATGTAGAGCTGAGAGTAGGGGTCTGCGGGGGCCTTCCACCACAGGGTGACTGAGTTGTTGTTCTGAGTTATATTCTGCAGATCCATGACTTCACTGGGAGCTGAGAAGTGAGGGTAGAGGCCTGAGGGGGGATATCCTCAAAGATCCTCCTACCTGAGCCTGCTCACCTGCCCTCACAGCAAAGCAGAGATGCCCATTATCCATGGCTCTAGTGACTTAGGAGAGCGAACCACAGAAAAGAGCCACGCACTGTGGGGACCAGGATCTCCTGGGCCCTCTCTGTCCCCTGGCTATAGTCCTGGGTCCTGCCTGTCACCTTTTGGTTCCCAGTGGACGTGAGTCCCTGAAACTACAACTCCCATGAGGCCCTGGACTCCCCATCCATGAAACTACAACTCCCAAACAGCCCATTCCCCAAAGGCAGAAAAGACAGACCCCATAGTTTGGAAAGCCCTGGTTGCAGAGGGACGATGCCCCCAGGAACGAGACCTACAAGTTCAAGCTCTAGTGAGGCTGGATAGGGTCAATGGGCACCCATCATCACCCAAGAAGCTCCCAAAGGCCCGTCATCATTTTCCTTGCCCCATCCCAATAGGTCCAAAACCAGACTGTGTCTCACCGGTTGCTACAGTGAGGGTCCTGGTGTAGCCTCCGACTTCATTCCTCTCTGCCCAGACGGTGAGGTTGTACAGGCTCCCAGATTCCAGTTCCTTTAGGGTGATTCCAGTGTCTGAGGTGTTCTGGGTCCTAGGGTCAATAATGCCCTCCTCGACCCATGAGACCCAGTAGGTGTAGATAAAATAACCCGGGCCCTCGGGAGCTGTCCAGCTCAAGGTGATGGAGCTGTTGGTCTGGTCCTGCACACTGAGACTCTTCACCATGTTGGGGACTGGTGGAAGGGAAAAGAGTCAGGATTTCCATGTTCCCCAGTCCCCAAGAGTCCAGAATACAGTGAAATGCCCTGTCTCTATGCAGCCCAGCGAGTTAAGAAACACTTCCCTGCGATGGGACCTTAAATGGCCAGGGCTCTTGCAGCCCCATGCCCAGTGGCAGGAGACATCTGAATAGGCTCTTCGCTTCTGCAGTGCAAAGCCAGTCCCAGGTGCAGCTATGTCTCTCTTGTGGACTCGGCTATGGGGGTGTCCTGGCTCAGTGAAGCTGGGGAGACTGTGGATTAAAGGGTCAAAGCCTCTTTGCCAGTTCTTAATCTCTCACCGGAACAGAGCGTGGGCACTGAGGCCTCTCACCTGTGGAGATGCTGAGACTCTGCCTGGAGACAAACACTCCATTCTTCTCCACCCACACCCAGAATTCATACAAGGATGCGGGTTCAAGTCCATCCACTGTGACACTGGTGTTCGTTGTGTTTCGGGTCTCATTTCTGCCACCGTCTCCAGTGCACTGGACCCAGTAGGTGTAGTTCTGCGCGTCAGGGCCCTCGGGGACCTCCCAGCTCAGGGAGATGGAGCTGTTGGTCTGAGCCTCCACTCTCAGGTTCCTCACTGGGTTGGGAGCTGAGAATGTAGAAAGAAGATCCAAACTGAACAGGGGTACAGAAAAGAGAGGGGGATGCAGTGGACATTTTTGGCTGTCAGAGTTCCCAGTTCCCCCTCAAGTGTTGCTCCCAGTGGATGTAGGGAGTGTGGTCTAGACCAGTGCTTCTCAAACTCGAATGTGCATACACGTCACTAGGAATCTTGTCAAAATGCAGGTTCTGAGTCAGTAGGTCTGGGATTCTGCACTTCCAGTCAGCCCTAGAGGGCCACTGAGGCTGCCCTCACATGGATCATACTTTCAGTAGCAAGGGTCTGGGCCGGCGCTTTCCAACTGAACTTCTGCCATGACAGAAATGCTCTCCCGCCTTCCAACATGGTAGATACAACACCAGTGGAGGATGGAGTGGAGAGGGGGTTGGGAGCCCTTCATTAAGGTACATGAAATATGCAACGGAATTTGCAATGTTATGCAATTTGGACGGACTTAAATATAAGTAGCCACACGTGGCTAGTGGCTACCATATTGGACAACGAAGGTGTAGAACAGGAGAGCTACCCAAGTCAGGGTGAGAGAGCTGATGGTCTGAGCTTCCATCCTGAAGATGATGGAATACTTTGGAATTAGGAAAAGAGTCAGTGGGTCAGAGTGTCCACATTCCATAGCACATAATCCCCTAGAATTCAGGCAGCATGCCTTGGTCCCTTATACATCCCTGGTCACTAAGAAAGACACACCCTAGTACTATGGTCTAGAAAGCACCCCCCAGACCCTAACTCAGAGGCTGGAGGGCCTGTGGACACTGTTTTCTTGTCTCCTGAACCAAGATATCCCTGGGATATGGCCAGTCTCTCCTGCAGATCTCTGCAGGTCTGGCCCAGCGAGTCAGTCCTGAGGACATTTCGGCTCCCACTGTGCCCAGAGCGGAGGCCAGAGGAACTGACACCTTCTCTCATAGGTTCTCAGCCATGTCCTACCACCTTCATGAAGAACAAAAGGGAACAGAACAGGGAGTGGATGTGGGTGCTTCTCACCTGTGGCCGCCGCAAGGGTCTGCCTGGAGCCAGGTACTCCATCCTTCTCCGCCCACACAGAAAACTCATACAAGGATGCCGATGTAAGCCCACCCACTGTGTCACTGGTACTTGTCATGTTTCGGGTCTCATTT
>NW_012144190.1:520997-522836 GCF_000956105.1 Propithecus coquereli
TCGAAGCAGAGCTCGTCTTGCCTGAAGTCAGCCTCTGCTCTCAGCAGACACTGAGCTTCCTAAGAGCCCAGGTGCAGGTGTGAGACCACCCCGCAGCCTCTGCCAGACCAGCGGCCTCCTGCTTCCCCGGGAATCTCCCGCCCTACGGCCCCAGGACCCCAGCTCCCTCACCCTCAGACTCAGGCGTCCTGCTCCAAGTCCATGCCTCCCTTAGGACCCAACTCCGGCCCTGGGCGGGCACTTACCAGCAGCACCAGGCTCCTCCAGGCCGCGAGGCCCCCGCCAGCCCCGGCCATGTCTGCAGACACTGCCGAGGGACCCAGGAGTCCCAGGCCTGGTCCGTCCACCTGCTGGACTTTAAACCCAAGAATTTCCACTTTCCCGGCCCACTGGTGAGGCCAGAGGGCAGGGCGGGAAGGGGAGGAGAAGGAAGTGGAGGCTTCAAGCGTGAGAGCCCAGCTCCCAGCCCTGCCCCGGCCCTCACCTTCCTTCCTCACCTCTGCTTCTTGCCCTGACATTGGAGACTCCTCCGATCTCGTTCCAGCCCTGCTTGAATCCTCACCCCCAGCCCACCCCCCTTTGTCCCACGAGAGCTCCCTCTGCCGCACCCAGTAGGTCCCCACCTCCCGGCCTCTGCAGACGCCGTCTCCTGCCAGGCGCCCATGCCTGCCTTCTCCCAGAGCCTCCTCTCCTCCTCCAGTAGGATTCCGCCCAGATGTCCCCCTGGCTGCGTCAGAGGCCTTCTTAGCCCCGTCAAGCCCCTGTGGCACACAGCAGACTGTATTTGCATATCCACCTTGCCACCTTCTACCTGGGACCTTGAGCAAGTGACTTAAATCCACAGTGACTCAGATCCCTCATCTGTAAAGAATGGGCACAGCCCCGTGTAAACGTGCTGCAAGGAGCGAGTGAGCTGGTATGTAGAACGTCGGAGGACAATGCCCGGCCCGTTTTAAACACTCAATAAATCTTAGTCATGTTTATTTTTCGTTCATCCCTGGACCTCCGGCAGGGACTTGGCACTAGGACTTTTCAGGGTGTTTTTGATGCCTTACTGATCACACATGCACCCAGGCTGCCTTAACTTCACAGGTACTATGGAAGTTAAAAATACAGATCCCAGCCGGGCACAGTGGCTCACTCCTGTAATGCCAGCACTCTGGGAGGCTGAGACGGGAGGATCACTTGAGCCCAGCAGTTCGAGACCAGCCTGAGCAAGAGTGAGACCCCATCTCTACAAAAAATAGACAAATTAGCTGGGCATCATGGTGGGTGTCTGTAGTCCCAGCTACTCGGGAGGCTGAGGCAGGAGGATCGCTTGAGCCCAGGAGTTTGAGGTTGCTATGAGCTAAGATGACGCCACGGCACTCTAGCCCAGGAGATAGAGCGAGATCATGTCTCAAAAAAAAAAAAAGAATACAACTCCTGGAGTCATATGCCTGGTTTTTGTTCTTACTTACGTGGTCTTGAGCAATTCATTCAACCTCTCTATGTCTCTGTCTCTTCGTTTTTAAAATGGACTTCAAATACTATCTACCTCAGATACAAAGCAGCTACCTGCTTCTGGCCAGTTCTGGAGACATAGATATCTCCAGGTCCCCAACTGGAAAAAACGTTGCCCATTGGTCAGGTCAGTGGAGTCTGATAGAAGGAGGTAGGGGTCTACGGCCATACCACCCTGAATGCGCCCGATCTCATCTGATCTCAGAAGCTAAGCAGGGTCGGGCCTGGTTAGTACTTGGAAGGGAGAAGGAGGTCGGGGGCCTCTCTGGGGTTAATTGTCACTATGTATCAAAGGGTTTGGAGAACAGTGATTGACATGGGAAACATCTTCCTGGT
>NW_012144190.1:523611-524352 GCF_000956105.1 Propithecus coquereli
GTGGACTTTGCCACGGTGCATCTTGAGCATCCTCACAACATGGCTGCCAGCTTCTCCCAGAGCGGACGACCCAAGAGCGGAAGTAGGCAGAATGCCTTTTACAGCGCCGCCTTAGAAGGCACACGCCATCACTTCCAGTGTATCTTACTTGTTACACTGGTCACCCTATTCAGTGTGGGAGGGGACAACACAAAAGTGTGAAAACCAGGAAGTGAGGGTCATTGGGGCCATCGCGGATGGAGTTAGCTACCGAGACATATTTGCACATAGTAGTCATTCAATAAAGGTTTGCCGTGTTTACTGTTTTCTGCAATATCCACTCCCATTTGTCCAGCACATGTTACAAGGGGAAGGAAGGAGAAGAAGTAATGCTTATTGCACAGCCCTGGGAGCACCTCAGCTCTTGGACAATGTCCCCACTGCAGAGGAGGAAGCTGGGGACCAGAGGGGCCAAGACAGGAAAATTCAACTTTTGCCTCCAAGGATAGACTTCGCTTCCCCCCATACTCTTTCCTCTTACACGTCCACTGATCTGTGTGGATTCATTTATGTGCACACATTACCTCAGGGCATTCCTGAATATCCTACAATTGGAATTGTAGGAATTTTTATTTTTTCCTTATGTTTTTCTGTGATTTAAAATTTTCATTAGATAAGCCCATTTTGCCTGGGCATGGTGGCTCACACCTGCAATCCCAGCACTTTGAGAGGCCGAAGTGGGAGGATCTCTTGAAGCCAGGA
>NW_012144190.1:524809-531433 GCF_000956105.1 Propithecus coquereli
CCCAGATACAGCTGGCCACTCCCTTCTATGTGTGGAGCTTAACTAAGCAAATCTCTTACTATCATACTCCTAACTTTGTTTGTGGCTTTGCCTATCTTTCCTTTCTTTCATCAGAGTGGGAACTTCTTCAGGGTAGAGACAAGTCTGTTCATCTCTGGGGACACAGGGCCAACTCCACACCCAGGCGCCTATGAAAACTCCGGAAATATCACTTAATCTGAATGCGATTACGCGCGTCAGGTTATCTGAGTCCACACTCAGGGATCCGGGGCTGCTTTTTCATGCCCGCTTGCTGCACTCCCTCTTTCCCTGGACTCGAATCTGGGATCCGATCTGTAAGCTCGTGCTAGTGACCCAGTCCGGACTCCCAGCCTGGTTTTCCAGCCTGCCCACCCCACTGCTCGCTCCTCCACACAATCCAGCCCCTGTTTTTCTCCTTCCTGCCGCATCTGTGGGGAGCCAGGGTGGAGAGAGGCAGGAAGTAGCAGGAGTCCCACGCATCAGATGGCAAAGCACCCACGTTCTCCTAGCTCCCTTCTCTTACTGGCTGATGCAAGAAACGAGGTAGAACTCTGGGGGCCCTGGGGAAGGGAGCTTCCTGATGGTGGGCTGGCCAACACGAGGCACGCTTGGAGTGGTGACCGTCACTTGCATGGCGGAGGATGTGCACATGCACGCACGAACAGGAAGAGCCCAGACCTGATGTTAAAGACCTAAGAGCCTGGACTGCAGATGGCCCTGCGTGCCCGGAGGCTCCTGCACTCTGAATCAGCGTCTGGATGGGCTTCCGCGTTGACACCTATCCTCACCCACTCTCTACCCCTCTCTGTCCCTCCTGCGGCACATACTGCTCGCTGGGCGTCTATTCGGGGGTTTGAAGGCTGAGATGACAGTGGGGAACAAGGATGTGGCAGCCCCACGCCGCAGGCACAGAGACTGTCCTGCCACTTTCCCTTCTCAGCCGCAGCTGACACCCATCCTCGCTGCCAGGAGCTCCTCCCCGCCATCGGCCCCCGCCCCCGGGAGCTGTCCTTGGTGCTGACCTGGTTCTGAAAGTGGGTCCAGGAAGGCTGGTGCTGCCCCTGATGGGAAAACCCAGCAAACCCACAAAGTGCAGGCTCAGGGGAGAGCACAGTACACGTCCTTGGCGAGCACCACCAACCCAGGGCCAAAGCCTCTGCCCGGCACTCACGGTGAGCCCAAGCGGTGACACGGTGATTAGAGCACAGTGACCGTTGTGGGCTTTGCGGGATGGGCGAGGGTGCGGATGTCCTTAGCATCCTGTAGGGAAAAAATCCCATGTTTTTCCAGGCGGGACCATCAAGACATTTCTGAGTTTTGAGTAAAAGCTATGAGAGAATTCCACCCCCCAGCTGCTTAGAGCCCAGGAGTCTAGGCACCCCTGCTTTCCCATGAAGACAGTATGTTCATTTGCCACAACAAATACTACAGACCAGGCGGCTTTAATAACACAGACTTATGTTCTCACAGTTCTGGAGGCTGGAAGTCCACGATCAGGATGTGGGCAGGGTTGGTTTCCCGAGGCCTCCCTCCTTGGCTTGCAGACAGCGGTCTTCTCCCTGTGTCCTCCCAGGGCCGTCCCTCTGTGTGTCTGTGTCCTCAGACACCAGTCAGATTGCATGCGGGCCCACCCTGATGGCCTCGTTTTCACTTAATTACTTCTCCAAAGACCCCATCTCCACAAATAGTCACATTCTTAGGTACCGGGGTTCAGGACCTTAACATACGAATTTGAGGGGGGCAGAAATTCAGCTCATCACAGCAGGGGTGACCTTTATGCCCCCTGAAGAAGACATATTTCTCTAGGTGGGTTCATCCATGGCTTGTTTTTATTCCTTGAGTCTTGAGTCAAAACTGTGGCAAGATCCCGCCCCCACCCCACTGCCTGGCACCCAGGGGTCTGGGCTCCACGTGGCTCCCCATGGAGGCTTTGGGGCCGCCCGTCACCCTCCAGGGACCCTCCACTCGTAGGCTGCGGCTGCTGATGTGCGGCGTGGCGGGGAGCCCAGCGGCGGCGTCCTGAGTGCTCCGAACATCGAGGTGGGGACCGGCAGCTGTGTCTGTGGCCTCGCAGATGCCCTCAGCCCTCTCTTCCTCCACCCCCCGGGGGCTCGGCCGGCCCCTGCAGCAAGCACAGGATGCCCTGTGCGGAACACATCAGGCCTGCAGGGAAGCAGAGAGGAGATTCGGGAGGGGAGACTCACGTGGACTCACCTCACTCGGGCACCCACCTGGAAAAGCTGCGAACCTGCTGGACCACTCACCGCTCCCTCTCCTTTGTCCCCTGGGCAGAGCCCACCCCCCCACCGTCCCGTCTTCCCTTACTTCCCGCATTCCTTAACCTGAGGGTGGGACTTGCGGAAGGACATGCTGGCCTTTTGACTCAAGAAGATGACTCCAATTTCTTTCTTCCTTGTTTTCCTTTCTTTCTTTCTTTCCTTTCTTTCTTTCTTCTCTTTCTTTCTTTCTTTTTCTTTCTTTCCTTTCTTTCTTCTTTCTTTCTGTTCTTTCTTCTTTCTCTTTCTCTCTCTCTCCACCTCTCTCTCTTTCTCTCTTTCTTTCTTTCTTTCCTTTTTTCAGTAGCAGGATTTCAGGCATCTTTATTCACAGCAGAGATTTTTGGTCAAGGGAGCCTGCCTTTGAAATCTATTACATAAGGGCTGGGAGCAGTGGCTTACACCTGTAATCCTAGGACTCCGAGAGACCAAGGCAGGAAGGATCGCTTGAGGTCAGGAGTTTGAGACCAGCCTGAGCAAGAGTGAGACCCCATCTCTACTAAAAATAGAAAAATTTAGTTGGGTGTGGTGGTGCGAGACTGTAGTCCCAGCTACTTGGGAGGCTGAGGCAGGAGGATCACTTGAGCCCAGGAGTTGGAGGTTGCTGTGAGCTAGGCTGATGCCACACCACTCTAGCCCAGGCAACAGAGTGAGACTCTGTCAGAAAGAAAGAGAGAGAGGAAAGAAAGAAAAGAAAGAAAGAAAGAAAAAAAGAAAGAAAGAAAGAAAGAAAGAAAAGAAAGAAAGAAAGAAATCTATTACATAAAGAGGCCAACTCCTGCCCAAGTCCTGACTCTCCTACAACAGCAATTGGCCATATCATTTCCATTTCCAGTCAGGCAGCATCTTAGAGAGGCAAGCTTCTTGGGGACATGTCTCATCTTTGCCTGTTCCCTAGAATTAGGAAGTGCACAACAGTGAGGAAGGCAGATAGTGGGCGCCACCCTGCCACACCCATCAGGGCATCCAGGTGTGGGATGAGGCAGTGCAGCCCTGAAGCCTTTCCAGAACTCACATGTGTGTCCCTACCTCTCCCTCCTTGTACATTATTTCATTTTATACATATTTACTGATCATCTTCTATGGTGAAAGTGTGAGTTGAGGGGTGGAGCCACAGTGGAAAGCAAGGAAGGCTCAACCCCACATCACCCAGGGGGATGCAGACAGATCAGCACGACTCTGCCCCTTCGTGGCCATTTCTGGGTCTCTGGGTTCTGGCAGCTCCTTGGGGCGCTGTCCTCGGTGCTGAACACGAGTTTGTTGAGGGCGGTGCGCTGGGCAAGTCTGTAATACCTGGGGAAAACCCAGCCTCTCCCTGCTGTAGGGGAGCCAGGATCCAGAGGAAACCACAGCACAGCTCTTCTCATTCCTTCAGCAAGCCTGGACTCCACGGAAGAATAGACAGTGATGCCCTCCATCAGCCGATTTTATGACAGAAGGGAGGTTGGCCTAGGGCAGTGGGGGAAATCTCCGCCCCGTCCCCCCAGAAAGTGAACTCGTCTACATTCATGACCCTGTGTGGTTTATCAGAGCCTTGAGTTAAAACCAAGCCATGATGACACTTGCAAAAACCTGTTCCCTTCATATTTCTGACGATCTCCTACAAATCAACCAGGAAAAAGCAGAAGACCTAATTTTTTGCAATGGGCAACAGACATGAAGAGACATTTTACCAACAAGAATATCCCCCTGATGCACACACAAATGAGAAGGTGTTCAACTTTATCAGGCAGCATGGAAATTAAAACCAAAGGAAGTAGCAGGACAGACACCCCATCAGAAGAGCTAAAATGAAAAAGGCAAACAACTATTTGGAAGCTCACGGGGCAAACAGAACTTCCCTACATTGGTGGTAGGAGGATAAATTGGTAAACGCTTTGGGAAACAGTTTGGCAGTAACTACTAAAGCTAAGGGCACATATACCATCAACTCAGCAATCCCACTGCTGGGCAGATTCTCAAGGGAAGTAACTGCTTGTATCCCCCAAAAAAACATGTGCAGGAATGTTCACAGTATGTTTATTCATAATAGCTCCAAACTGGAAGCAACCAAATGTCCATGCTGAGAGGGATGGATCAATAAATTGCGGTGTATTCATACAATAAAATACTACAGGCAATAAAAATGAATGACATGCAACATGGATCGATCTTTTATCCACAATGTTGAGTGAAAGAAGCCAGACTCCAGTAACTCCATACTGTATGATTCCACTTAGCTCAAGTTCAAGGACAGACAGTGCTAACCTGGGATGATAAAGACCAGGTTGGAGGTTACTGCTGGGGAGGGGCAGGAGGGAGCCTGCTAAGGTTCTGACAATGTTCTATGTGCTGATTACCATGTGTATACATGGAAAGAGCTCTGCTGATATGTATGCTTCAAGATTCATGCAATTAAATGTAAGTAAGCTATATCTCAATTAAAAGGGGGAGCAAAAAACTACGGTAGGATAGGACTCCCGGCCCCTTTCCCCCTTCGGACATGGGAGTTCGGGCTGCTGTGACAGTGCCCTCTCAGGACTCGGGAATCCAGGCCCCCTTCCCCATCCCCACTCAGGTTCCGGGTTGAGGGCTCTGGCTCCTCACACTCCCAAGCCCTCTGACGCAAAGTTCCTGGACACTGACGTGTCCCGGCACAGCCCCAGGTCTGGTCTCTCATGCACGGAGCCAGCCACGTCCACATCCTGCCAGATGTTCTCCCGCCAGTTTGCCACCCCAGCCTGGGCCGGTGGTGCTGACTTCAGGAAGTGCCGGAGGATCTCGTGCAGGACTGTACATTGGGTTTGTACGAATAGGGGAGAAAAGTCTGGGTGAAGAAGGGCTGACCCCATGTTGGGAGGCCCTGCTGGGCATGCCACTCAGGGGACAAAATTCTGAACCTGCCTTGGCCATTTTCCTCTGTTCTCTTTGGCTCTATGGTCTGAGCCTCCGAGCAGGATTCGCTTTCTCTGAACCTTACACTCCTGTACCTAAGGATGGAGCCTGCTTTGGGGTACAGGGGTTCAGGGCGAGAAGGTTTACAAAGTCCTCGATGACGGGAGATGTTAGATCATCAGAGACAGGGCTCATCGTTGTCCACTTGGCCGTCACAGAATCCACGTTACCTGGGTGTTAACCTGGAGCACTGCTGATGTGAAAACCCCACTCCTGGTACTAATTCCCAAAATTCTTTTCAGAACCTCTGGATACCAAACATGGGGCAGACTCACACGTACACCAGCCTGGGTGCATAGATGTCTGGGGGTGAATGTAACAGTGTCCCACAACCCCAGGAGTAAGCAGGGGCATCCACCAGACCCACATGGAGACCGTCGTCCCCAGCTCCTCCCACCGGCGGCCTGGAGAACACCCTGCACATCAGCGATGAGCTGTGTGGTTCTGGTCATGGGAGAAGCAGAGATAGGCTGGGGGACTCTGGGAAACACGGTTTGGTGAATGAATTAACCACACCCAAGGAGGTCTGGCCTTTGCCCTCAACTACCGGGAAGTGATGCCTACACCCCTAAAATGTCCTGCCTTATAGGAGTGTCCTGTTTCTGGGAAGCCTTGGGCCACACCCGACAGTCTAACAATGTAACTTATGACGGAGGCTTTGGGTCACATGGCATCTGCTCTGCCTCCAGGCGGCTGGACACTGAGCTCAGCCAAACAGAACTTGAACCACGCCTGTGTGCTCACGCCCCCAGCAAAGACGCTGGGCACACGGCTCGGGGGAGCTCCCCTGGCTGGCACCACTCCGCGGCTGTCACACATTGCTGCCGGGAGCAGTTAGCGCCACCTGTGACTCCACAGAGAAAGCACAGCTGGAAGCTCCACGCATGGAACCTTCCTGGCCCCCGTGCCCTGTGCCTATTACCCTTGCTGATGTCACTCTGTGTCCCTTCTATGTAACACACCATAACTGTGAATATGGCCACTCTCACTGAGCTCTGTGAGGGAATCGTCACATATGAGGATGGTCTTGGGGACCTCCTGGTTTGCAATGGCGTCATAAGTGAGGGGGGGCCCTGTGGACTACTCCTAACTTTGCAGGTGGTTATGAATTTCAGAGAATATAGATAAATATATATATAGATAGATAGATAGATAGATAGAGAGAGAGAGAGAGAGAGAGAGAGAGAGGACAGTCTGTCAGTATCTTGGGGGGTTGGTTCCAGAAATGCGCACAGATACCAAAATCCAAAGATGCTCACGTTCCTTATATAAGATGGTGTAGCGTTTGCATATGACCTGCACACATCCTCCCGTATACTTTATAGATTACTTATAATACCTAGATTACTTATAATACCTGATACAGTGTAAATGCTATATAGTTACTGTATTG
>NW_012144190.1:532918-572403 GCF_000956105.1 Propithecus coquereli
CTCCCGGCCCCGCACCCAGACTCCCCCCTTTCCCTCTACTCCTCACGGCTGCAGGAACTTCGCTCTCCTCTCCGCTGTTTGAACCCACACCCTAACCGCAGCAGTCTGCTGTCAGAGTCCCTAAAGGCAGCTCGTGGGTGCGGACGCCGAGGAGGGTCTCAGCGGCTCGGCCCTGTCATGTCCTCAGAGGCAGCACCTGAGGCCCCAAGAGCAGCACCTTGAAAGGTCACCCAGGCGGAGGACCACAGCTGGGTTCACGCTTCCTTACCTCTCAGCGCCCACCCCTTGTTACCTATCCCCTCGCCCAAGGTCCCTTCACCTTCTGGTCCCCTCGCCCCCTCCTCCCACACCACATGTGACTGGGAGTGGGTTCAGCCGTGTCCCCTAAAAAGAAGTCCCAGTCCTAACCCCCGGTACCTATGAATGCGATGCTAGTCAGAAACAGGGTCTCTGCAGAGGTAACTAAGGGTCTTGAGAGGGAGCCGTTCTGACTTAGAGTGGGCTCCAAAGCCGTGACAGGTGCCGAGGGGAGCAGAGGACAGAGACGCGGGGGAGACCCAGGCAGACGGAGGCGAAGACGAGTGATGCAGCTACGAGCCAAGGGATGCCAGGGCTGCTGCGATCACCAGGAGCCGCAGGAGGGCAAGGATCCCCCGGGAGCCCTTGCAGGGAGCGTGGCCCCAAACACACCTCGACTTCGGGCTGCCTGAACTATACAGGTTTATCTTCTCTCACTGTGCCCGGTTTGCCATACTTTGTGACAGTGCCCTAAGAAACCACTCCAGTGGCCAGTCTTACCGTGGTCTCAGTTCTGTACAATCCTCACCTGGAACGGGGGCCCTGGGGAGGACCTGGTCTGGCACCAGGCCTAGTTCGCCGGGAGGCCCCAAGAAACGCCTGCCATTATTAACCGTGATCCTGACAAGAAGATCCTTCCCTGACCTCTCTCCCAAAATAATGGCAACATGGACATTTCCACATCCGCTTTACTCAAGCAACAAAAAGCAGACTGACAGCAGCGGGGAGGGGCTGGCTGACCGACCATGGGGGCCGACAGGGAACACAGCAGCAGGCAGGAGCTGGGGAGGGCCCAGGGTGGGTCTGGCTGCAGAGCCCAGAATCTGGAGTCAGAACTGAGGGAGGGTGGCCAGAACCTGGCAGCAGACTTTGAATTCCACAAATGGTCCCCAAACATCTTGAGATGGCCCAGTGGAGTCAGGAAGCTTCCCGGGCGAGGGCATTTCTCAGGCGGGGTCGGCGTGGGGGTCCTTGCAGGAGGGCGGGGCATGGACGCCAGCCCGGCTGGCTCCCGAGTCAGTCGGTCTTGGGCCCCGGGCTCCCAAGGGCTGACAGCGTGATATGGAGCTGGGCGGCATAGTAGGTGCTCATGGTCACCAGGCGGGCGTGGGGCACGGGCTGGGCGAAGGTGTCCCAGGCCAGCACGGCGTCAGAGACAGCAAAGAGCAGGGCACCCCAGCCGGCAGTCCCGCCCCGGGCCAGGCCCCGCCACAGCATGACGCTCAGGACCAGCTGGTAGGCCGCCATGGGCAGGACCATGCCAGGCTCGAGGTGCGGCTGCAGGAAGCTGTGCCATAGGACGGCGGCCAGGATGATGAGCAGCAGCAATCCTGGCCGCAGGGGCGAGAAGCCAAAGGCCCAGGAGTAGAGGACGTGGGCCAAGGCGAAGGCAGCCACGCCTGGTGGTGGAGAGGGGACAGCGAGGGCTTTGCTGCTTCTTCGTCTGTCTCGGCCACCACTCAGGGCCTGAGGGAGGGACTATCCCCAAGCACCGGTCCCGGCCTTGGCAGAGCCTCCCAGAGCTGCCCTCAGCTTCCCAAGTGGCTTAGAGCAGTGGGTGTGACCTTTGAATGCAGTGTCTATCCTTGCTCTGTGCAAAACCCCACCCCCTGTCCTTACTTGGCCTCCACAGCCCCATGCCCTCCGCCTGCCGGCCACTCTGCTCCGGCCACCCGGGCCTGTTGGACATGCGCACCTGGTACACCTGCCCCGGGACCTCTCCGCCTGCCACAGGGCCCTTCCCCAACGGGCACACGCACCTCCTTCCAGACTGCCCAAACCTCACTTCCTCAGCGAGGCCTTCCTTGACCACCCAGCTTATTACGACCTCGTCTTTATCTTCCTCCACGCCACCCCCCACCTTCTGACCTGACGCCATCTGACCCCACCCCCTCGCTGGACTGTGAGCTGCCTGGGTCCCACTGCGTCCCCAGTGCCCTGGGCCATGAGCTCCAGGGGAAGCCTCCCTGCACCCCAGGCTCCTCCACGGGACAGCTGGGATGCTCCACGACAGGGTCCCCGCTTACCAGGGAGGAAGGCCCCAGGCCAGATTAGGCAGGCGTCCCCCACGGCCGAGCACACAAGGGCTGCCTGGAGGAGCCAGACGTAGTCCCCGCCCGAAGGCACAGCCCACAGGAACGCGGCCAGGCAGAGGACGGGCAGGCACTTGACCAGGGCGCTGACCCAGGACGGCTGGTCCTCGGGAATCCAGAGCAGGAAGTAGATGGAGCAGGTGAGGAAGAAGGGGCTCAGCCACCTGCAGATGTTCAGGGGCTTTGGGGGGAGGAGGGGTGCTGCTGAGCCACTGAGCTCAGCCCCCATTTTTGAGGGTCAGGCCCCGCCAGACTGCAACTCAAATCTCCTGGCTTCTGTCCCACCCCACCCAGGACCCAAAGCTGCCCAGGCTGGGCCTATCCAGGGACCAGGCTCTTCAGTCTCCTCAGCGACCCAGTCACCCAGCTTCCTGGGGGGCCCCAACCAACTCTCCAAGGACACAAGCCCCAGGCTGCCCGGGTGCCCAGGAGCCCAGGCCCCAGCCGCCCCAAACCCGCGGAGGCTCTCACTTGGACTAAGCAGTGGACCCTCAGGGGCAGCCCCTCCTTGCCAGCGTCCATGTTGGCCTGTGGCGGCCCCAGAGCAGCCTCTGTCTGGGAGCTGCTGGCTTCCGGGGGCGGAGGGGAGAGCTTGTGGTTACACGTTAACCTGAGGAACGTGCTGAGGACTCTTTAACCGGTAACAGGGCCCAGGGAAACGTCACTCCCACTCTGGGGATGGCATCGCCTGGCACCCACTGATTAGGCACCTGTCAGGACCCAGGGGTCCCTCTGCCCCAGCACACTGGGATGTGGCTTCCTCCTGTCTGCCTAGGGATGAGGCCCACAAATGACCTCCCGTCGTCCTGTGCCCAGCCCATCTGGAAGGGACAGGGTGCAGAATTCCAAAGGCCGCCCCTTCTGGGGAAGCCAGGGAGGGAGCTGGCCAGCAGGACCACACTGGAGGGATGGGAAGGGGGTCTCCCTCCCTGCTTCAACCTTCCCTCCACCCCCTCAAGAACCCTCTGGGCTATCAGTGACCTCCACCAGAACACTGACTCAGTGGACAAGGACGGACATGTGAGTGCTGAGAGCTTTCGCTGTTCTTGCCAGCTGAGCCTCAGGCAACCTGCAGTGGCTCCCAAACCAACTGTGACCCATGGTAATGACTGTCATTGTGCCCCAGGGTAACCAAGATGAAGGTTTCCCAGAACACCACTTACCTGCAACACTCACCTGCACTGCCCACCTGGTCTTTACTTCAACCCTCCTGTCTGAAGATGTGGCCCTACTGCGTGCAGGTGTCCAGCCTCACCCTCAGGCCTGGCTGCTGGTGCAGGGAGTGGGCTGCTGGGTGCCCTCATCACCCATGAGGCAGCTCCTTGCTTCCCCCCAGGGGACCGGCTCAGGGAGCTGCAAAGCAATCCTCCCCCAGCGGGCCTGCCGGCAGGTGAGACATACGCCTGGCAGGAACCCTCCGCAGCCAGCACCTGGCCCAGCCTGGGGCCTCTGCTGCCACGGGACTCCCTCTGGCAGGACATGGCACCCAGTGACTTCCTGGCCAGTCCTCAGCCTACAGAGGGGACAGACTGGCTGGGAGGATCCCTCCAGCCTGTATGTGTAGCCCAGGCACACGTGGGGCTTAAACAGGGGCTCGAGGGGCCTGGACTGACAGCTCACATGGACCAGGTCCCTTCCTCCCGAAGTCCCTGCCTGGTTTGAACACAAGTTACATCCTCCCTCATGCCCCAAGGCCAGGCCTGGGCCAGCCGTCAAGATTTAGGAGCAGAGTCCCACAGAGGGGCTAGTGAAGGTCACCAACCACAGAGAGGAAACTGCTCTCCCCAGGTGACCGCAGCAGGCGCGGGAGGCCCTGGAGCTGGAGTACAGGGACAGCGCAAACTCACCCCAACCTATCCCAGAACTCAAGGTCTGACCAGCAGGAATCGTAAACTGTCTTCCTTTATTTATATTTGCAATATGAAATAAAAGCTCGGCACGAACGCACACACACTCACGCCAGCCCGGGAGGAGGGAGCTGGGACAAGGCCACTTGGCAATGGGGCTGGGACTCCAGGCCCTTGGGGCACAGGGGGACCCAACCAAACCCCGATTCAGGACCCCTGGGGATGTTGTCATGAGGCCCCTGCTCCCCAGAGCTGGCAGGCCTGGGTGAAGTGCAGGGTCTGGGCAAAGGCACAGCCCCTACTCGGCCCCGCTGATGCCCCCGTGCTCGCCGGGCCATCCCCGGAGCTGGACCTGAGCTGAAGGGCCAGATGTGGGTGTGGGCGTCTGCACCAGGGCACAGGGCAACCGGTGCGTGACGCCGACGCCAACCCCCACTGGGACGGGACAGGAGGGTTGTGCTTCGCGCCCCGGCCCCGCACAGCATCCTCGCTCCTCTCTGCGCTCCTCCCTCTCTCTATATAACATATAATATACGTCTCTCTCTGCTTTCTATCAGACTCTCTATATCGTTATTCTAGGAGGCAAAGCTCCCAAACTTCTCTTCTCAGTGCAAATGGGGGTAGGGGGCCGTCTCCCTGGCACCAGCCTCCTGGGAGTCCAGAGAGAACGTAGGGGTTGGGGTGATGAGGACAACGGGGGCCATGGGGGACCCGCCCTGCCCCCACCCAGGAGGTCCATGAGGAGGACGGAGGATCTGGCCGCCGCGGCCAGGCAGCTACCTGGGAACAGAGGGAGATGTCGCCTGAGGGTCCAGCAGACCCATCCCCCTGCCCGGCCCCTGGCCGCGGCCACACTCACTGGGGGCCCAGGGACGCAGGCCCTCCTGAGACGGAGCCACTGGGCATCGGAGGAGGCTGCAGGGCACTGCCAAGGAGAAAAGGCACACCCCAGAGTCACTTCCTGCCCCGCCAGCCCCACCCTGCCCGCCTGCTGCCCATCTGCTCACCTCTGGCTTTGGGGAGGCCCCACGGGCTCTGGGCTCTTCTCCCCCTCTGTGGTCTGGGGGACTCCGAGGGCTGGGACAGAGGTAGAGGGGTCTCTGGTTGCACTGTGGGCAAGAGGGGATGTGGCTGTCAGTGCCACCCCGACACCCAACCCTTGGCTAACGCCTCACACCCTGTCACCGCCTGAGTCATCTCACTCTGGGTATGCACCTGCCACCTGCCCCACTGGAAGGGGCCTACTAGTGGGGCTGGCACTGAGTAGACGCTCAGTGACCGCACAGTGCCCACTAGGATACAGATCAGATGGCAGAGCACGGGGGAACTGCATGGCCCTAGGCTGGGGGACAAGCAACACCCTCATCATGACTCACATCCGGCCGCCCTGGTCACCCCCAGGAGCTGGTACCCATGTAGGAGGCACTTGAGGCTGGCCAGACGCAGCCACACGGGGGTGTCTTGCACACTCCTGACCCTCCCAGGGGCCCTTCCCAACCCCTAGGGCTGCAAGGGGCCCTGTGAGTCCAGGCTACTCAAAGAAACAGCCTGTAGGGTACAGGGGCCCAACAGAGGCTGGGCCTGGGGGGTCTTGCAAGAGTGACCGGGAGCAGCTCAGGGACAGGATGAACCGAGAGTCCACCTCACCATGGAGGAAAAAGGCTTCTCCTGGCACCCGCTCTCCCTTCAGAAGCTCCCCCACCCCCATCACCTGTCCGAGGAGCTGGGGGTGGAGCAAATCCCGTGGAGGGTGGCCTGGAGGTCCCCGATGCTGACCAAGGCCTGGCAGGGGGCTGTGGAGGAGGAGAGACCATGACTCAGCCCCTGCTTCCCAACAGGCTCAGAGCTGGCCAGGCCACTCTCTGCCTGGGCCACCAGTGGGCAGGGTACAAGCAGAGGCTCACCTGAGGGCTCCGCTACTTTGCTGCCATCTGTGGCTTCCTGAGGTGCTATGGGGGGAATGGGGTCCTGAGACCTGCCAAGTGAGAGGGGCAGCCCAAGGGGGCAGCTGCAGTCAGCACTTGAGCCTCAGAGAGGACCGGGACGCGGCAACAGCTTCCCAGCCGCAGCCATCCGCCAGGTCCCATGCTCACCTGAGCTGCAGGGCATCATGGACTGGAGGGCTGACCAGGCTCTGGGCAGGGAGGCCCTGGGGCACGTTCGGGGGCCCCTGTGGGGCTGGGAGCCCAGAGCACAGCTCCTCCTCCCCAGAGATGTGGGGGCCAGCCGGGGCGTCCGTAGGCACTGGGTCCAAGGTGGCTGTCCAGCTGGGGCCTAGGATGGAGCAGGCAGGACAGAGCGTGAGCTTGGTGGCATGCAGGACACCCTGCACCAGGCCACAGCTGCCCCCTGACTCACCTGAGGGTTGAGGGCTGGGGCAGGAGGGGCGGGTGGTCCCTTCATGGGCTGCCCGGCTGTCGCCCTCCTCATCCTCCTCATCCTCATCCTCTTCCTCATCCTCACTGTCTGTGCTGCCTCCACTCCTGCCCAGAAACCACCTGGTCGGCTGGCAGTGTGAGACAGGCCAGCCGACACCCGCCCCTCCACTCCCCGCAGCCCAGGACCAGGCCCAGGAGACATCTGCTGGGGGGCCACGGCAGGGTGAGGGGGCCGGGGAACCCGGGAGTGTGAACATGCAGGGAGGGGCTGGGAGATGCCAGCAGGTGAGAGTCCCAGGCCACATCTGAGAACACATGTGGGCGAGGGCTGCGGCAGCAGAAAGGATGCAGTCATGCCCCCTCATCCACGCAGGACGGGCCCTCGGAAGTGCACGGCAGACCGCAAGCTCACCAGCTCTCGGGTCACCTCCTGGCCATCACCAGAGCCATCTACCTCACAGGCCTTCCCACCACCTGCACCACCCTTGGCACGGAAGGGCTGACTTTAACCCTCTTCCTCCAGCTAGCAACTCCAGGAAGGCAAAGACGCTTGGCTTTTGCCACTACCGTGTCCTCAGCCCTGAGAACAATGTCTGCACCCACAGCTGCCCCAAACTACTGGCTGAATGCTGACTGACACACAACTTGCAGCCGTGAAGAAAACCCAAAAGAACCTATGTATTCATCAACTGGGGAAGGGGTAAGCAAACTCCAGTCATGTGTCACTTAACCATGGGGATCTGTTCTGAGAAACGCACTGCCAGGCAATTTCACCACTAAGTGACCATCACAGACAGCACCCACACAACCGTAGATGGGGCAGCCTGCCGCACACCAAGGCTGTGTAGACACAGCCTATCCTTCCAGGCTACAAACCAGTAGAGCACGTTACTGTGCTGAACGCTGCAGGCAACTGTAACACAACAGTTAAATATCTGTGTATCTAAACATATCTAAACAGGCAGGGCGCGGTGGCTCACACCTGTAATCCTAGCACTCTGGGAGGCCGAGGCGGGTGGATCGCTCAAGGTCAGGACTTCGAGATCAGCCTGAGCAAGAGCGAGACTCCGTCTCTACTAAAAATAGGAAGAAATTAATTGGACAAGTAAAAATATACAGAAAAAATTAGCCGGGCATGGTGGCGCATGCCTGTAGTCCCAGCTACTCGGGAGGCTGAGGCAGGAGGATCGCTTGAGCCCAGGAGTTTGAGGTTGCTGTGAGCTAGGCTGATGCCGCGGCACTCTAGCCAGGGCAAAAGAGCCAGACTCTGTCTCAAAAAAAGCAAATAAATAAAATAAACATATCTAAACATAGAAAAGGTACAGTAACAACATGCTGTTATAATCTTATGGAGCCACCGTTGTACGTATGGTGTCATTGACCTCAATATTATGTGTGCATGACGGTACACTATTTCCAAAATGCTGAACACGTGTCTTAACAGTGTTACCAACTACTTTAACTGGAAAATAATACATCTGTACGTGGTTACTAAAACACTCAGCAATCAAGGAATATAAGGGAACTCCCTTAACCTGATAAAAGGCATCTATAAAAACTCACAACTAACAGCATACTTAAATGGTGAAAGCCTGAATGCTTCCCCCTAAGATAAGGAACAAAACAAGGATTCCCATTCTCACCACTTCCATCCAACATGGTACTGGATGCTGGCCATAGCACTCAGGCAAGAAAAGGAAATAAAAGGCATCCAGATTGAAGGGAAGAAGGAAAACGATCTCTATTCGTAGATGACTTGATTTTGTATATAGAAAATCCTCAGGAATCTACTACAACTACTAGAACCCGTAAATGAGTTCAGCTAGGCCACAGGATACAAAATCAATATACAAAAACTACTGTATTTTCATACACTTGCAACAAACAATATGAAAGTGATTTCAAGAAAATTCTATTTACAATGGTATCGAAAAGAATAAAGTACTTAGGAATAAGTTTAACAAAAGAAGTGCAAGTCTTATCCTCTAAAATCTAGAAAACATCATTGAAAAACATAAAAAGACTATATAAATAAACAGGAAGACATACTACTGTTAAAATGGTAACAGTCCCCAAACTGACCTACAAATTCACCGTAAACCCCACCAGTACCCCACATGGCTTTGCTGAAACAGACAAGCTGATCCTAAGATTGATACGGAATCTCAAGGGATCCCAAATAGTCAAAATCATCTGGAAGAACAAGGTTGGGAGACTCGCACTTCCCATTTGCAAAACTCACTACAAAGCAACAGCAGTTGGGACAGCATGGCACTGGCATAGAGAGACACACAGAGCAGAGGGCAGAAATAAACCCGCACACATACGGTCAAGTGATTTTCTACAAGGGTGCCAAGATCATCCAGTGGAGAAAAGACAGTGTCTTCAAAACTGGGTTCTAGGAAAACTGATTATCCACATGTAAGAGAGTAAAACTGGATCCCTATCTCACACCATATACAAAAATTAGCTCACAATGGATCAAAAATCAAAAAACCAGCACCATAAAACTCTTAGAAGAAAACGAAGGGGTAAATTATGTTGTTGGATCTGGCAACGACACACGCTTGTGCATAAATGACGCGAGTGAGGAGGGTGTTGGCAGCAGCCCCGCATATAGAGGACAACAGGTACTGGGCTGGTTGTGCTCCTGACCTGGGTGCTGACAGAGTGTCCACTTGGCCACATTCTTAGGATGTGTGCTTGTCTGTACACACGTTACATCAACAGAACAGTTAAAACAAAACACCCTAATTTCCAAATTAAAAGTCACGAGGCGAAAGCTCACAGCTGCAGATTGCGCACTGGTGTTCACGCTGGCAAATCTACACGCACTAACCCGCGTCATCACAGAGATGCCGGTGCCAAGACAGTATTAGAGAAAAATCAATGTCACATCTGTGCAAAAAACTAATCACAGCCTAACTGGGGAGGGACGTCATCTCTCATTTTACTGGAATTAGAGAGAAGCTACTTCGGACTGTTCTACCCCGCTTTTGGGAAAATGTGCATTAGAGCTAACACAGGGAAAGCAGCACAGTGGAGGGATGGGGGAGGGAGGGGGCAGGGGATATTCTAGATGCACCAATACCCAGCCACACTGTCCTGACTGTTGTTGCTTCATAGTAAGTTTTGAAAATTGGGAAGTGTGAGTCTCACAAGTGTGAGAACCTTGTTCTTCCAGATTATTTTGACTATCTGGGATCCCTTGAGATTCCGTATCAATCTTAGGATCAGCTTGTCAGGTTCAGCAAAGCCATGTGGGGTACTGGTGGGGATTACTGAGAATTTGTAGGTCAGTCTGGGGACTGTTACCGTTTTAACAGTAGTACATCTTCCTATACCTGAATGTGAGCTATCTTTCTATTTATTTATGTCTTTTTGCGTTTTTCAATGATGTTTTCTAGATTTTAGAGTGTAAGACTTACACTTCTTTTGTTAAACTCATTCCTATTTTATTCTTTTTGATACCACTGTAAATAGAATTTTCTCTCCGAAGGACCTGCCCATGTTTCCAGCCACAGATAATGCTCATCCTTTTCTTTCTGTAGCTTAACTCATTTCAACTGGATTTCGATCGCTCAAAATTGAAAGCACCTTCAACTAATACACACACCAATACATCTTCCTTGTTTTTCTCATTCGCTTCAGCCTCGGTCAGCCCTGCTGTGTAGTGGATGCTTGGAGAGGGGCTGGGGGGACTCACTGAACGCCAGGGGGCTGGCCCAGGCAGGCCCCCCTTGCCAGCTGACTGGTCTGCCAGGCGCTGTCCTCTCCATCGGACTCCCCTGAGCCCTGGCCATCCTCCTCGTCCTCCTCCTCCTCGTCATCAAACTGCTGGATGCGGTCCTTGTAGCATATCTCGAGCAGGTTGGCGTTGGGCTGCAGGGAGGTGGGGGAGGATGGGCTGCACTGCCGGCAGCCCCCGAACCTCCACCCACACAACCGCAGGATAGGGCGGCACTCACGTTCTCGTCATCCGCGTTGAGGGAGAAGGTGATGTTGGCTGTCTTGTCAAAAGGTGCGCTAGAGAGAAGGCGGAGGGGCAGTGAGGGGCGGGGCCCTTCTCTGCTCTTTGCTCACTCCACACATCTGACCTTCACTACTCATGGATTCCGCATCCACAAATTCACCTATTCCCTAAAATATATGTTACCCCAAAACCAATACTTGCAGTGTGTAGGGTAAATGCACCTTCCCACAAAGGCCACATAGTGCCCTCCGATCTCAGCCTTCGGAAGAACCTGGAGGGTCTGCCTCCCACTCTGGCACCTGTGCTGGGCGGCCTCAGGAGAGTCACTTAACATTTCCGAACCAAGGAAACGATCTACCCCAATGAGTGGTTTTAAGGATTTAAAATCATCATGTGTGTGAGACGTTTACATATATACACACATTCCCCTAGGAGCAACGGTTCCAGTTGTGTCAATCCAGCTTTCACGGCCACTTCATACATCAGCCACTGCAAAAAACGATTCCAGCCAACACGGTGCTAGGCCTCCACTTACACTAGCAGCCATGTGCAACTCAAGCAGAAATCAAAGAAAAATGCAAGTGAGTCCTTTTTACTTGCCCAAGTCAGGGTGTGTTGATGTTGTGGCTGTTGCCATCTCTTGTTTGCAGTGAGAGTGCGCAATGCTGGTGATGGTGAGGGGGCTGGCCGGGCACTACCCTTCTGGAACACAGCTGACGAGACCTAGCTGAATGCTAACATGGTTCGCTGAGTCAACGAGAACTCACACGAGCCAGCGACGATCAGGGCATGGGGCTACAGCATGACAAAGCACCTTTCCTAACCATAAGACGCCTATGTCTGTGGCTGAAATTCTAAAGTACAGGCAAAAGAATCATTTTCAGAACTTAAGCGAAACGCCACCACTCCTGACGCAAGGTAGGGCCCACACGAGGTCCTCAGCGCTGAGCTTGCGCAGCTTGTCCCGGGAGCACTGCACCGGCATAGCCCACCAGTCCTTGCTTCCAGCCTCCCAGTGTCACAAACACACCGACTTGGGTGTCCATGAACCTGCACCTTTGCTCAATTCTCTCTCAAACAGCCTCACAGAAATGCCAATTCCTGGATTAAGAAATTAAATCCACACATTTAACTATCCACACACTTAGCCAAAAAAGGACTCATCAATTCCGACTCCCACCAGCACAGCCGGCGGCTTTGCCACCATCCCCTGCTTGTTTTGTTCTTAGCCTTTGCTCGCTTTTTCTACCGGGGTGTTGGTCTTTCTCCTGTTACGGGTTGAGGGCACTTTATGTTACGTGGGGACCATGCTCTGGCTCATGTGTTAGGGACACTTCCCAAGGGATCATTTGTCTCAAATTCACGAAACATTTTGCCACAAAGATCAATGGATCATGGACGGCTGCAATTCCTGACTCCTGACTCTAAGCATGTGACAGGTGAGCCCCCCAGCAGCATCTGCAGCCCCAAGATTATAAAAATATTCATCCATTTCCCACACTAGAACTTCTCCTTGGTTTAGTTTTATTTCATTTAAAGTTTTTAGCCCACTGGAATTTGTCCTGGAGGAGGAGGTGGTAACAGTTCCATCCCAAAAGGGTGGCTGGTCATGCCAACGCCCTCCACCACAGTCTGCCCGTCCCTGGCCAGCATGCGGTCGGGTTTCCTTTCTTCTCCAGGGATCTCAGTACCGGCCTCTGATCAACAAGGCCCAGCGCTGCCTGAGGCCCCCACGCTGGGCACAGAAGCAGGAAAATGGGATCTCACGTCTGCGCCTAGGGGGCCTCTGCCCCAGCTGTGGACGCAGAGAGGCCACAGCCAACCGCAGCTGGTCACAGTGCCCCTGGCGCTGTGCTGCACGGGGACCATGGGGCAGCCGTAGGCAGGCTCAGTCTCCCGGGCTATCAATGGCATAGGGTCCCTGCAGCCAAGGGCAGTTTCAGGCATGCAATGGGATGGTAGCTGAGAGGCGCCCACAGCAGACGCAGGCAGCACCCCATACCCCCGCCTCTGGCCTCCCTCAACCCAGCCGCCCACGCCAGCACCTCTGCAGAGTCCCAATACAGGCAGCCTCTGTGCCCTACCCACTGCCAACGGTGTACTTTCACTTTTCCCAGTGACACCGTGGACTTACTTTCCACAAGTCACCGCCCTTACAAAGATGGCATCCCCTACGCTGTTCACCCAGCACCTCCCTCTGCAGCGTCAAGGCAGAGGCCTGCTATGCCCAGCCTCACAGTGGAAGTTCCAGAACCTCACCTCCAGGGTAGATGGTGGCCACTTGGTCAGGCGTGGTTAGCAGCAGAGGCTGAGGAGCCGCACCCGTGGGCTGGACGACCCCTGCCTTCTATGAGGTGCCCACTCGGCCCTAGCCCTGCCATAGCCCTGCCACCCTCCAACCTCCCACCCAGACTGCAGGCTGTCTTCCCTTCATTGCCGCTCTGCTGTCACAAGCTTGCTTGTGCCAATTCATTTACAAAGTGTTAGCAAATTTTAATTTTTTTATCTAACTATAAAAGCAATAGATGCTTACAGCAAGAAACTGAGAAAGCAAAATTTCATAATCGTAACTCTCAGACGTGAATGTTGTTATGTTGTTTGCCCAACAAATAAACACAGAATTGGTGGTTGCAAAAAAACCTTTCGTCACCCCAAGGCCTCCAGAGGGAGGAGAGGTAGAGCCCTGTGCTCGGCAGACCTGCCCGCCCAGAGAGCATGTACAGAGGCCGGCTCTGCACCCACAGTCCCCGCGCCAGGACCCACAGGTCTGCTTTCCCCCCACAGTCCCATGCACCTCCCCGGCCCGGGCGCTCCAAGGCTGAGATTGGGGCTCGGGAGCTGCTCTGAGTCCCCAGTACTGGGGACATTTGTGCCTTCACTGCAGAGAGGAAAAAGACTCCACAGCTGGGACTCATCTAACAGGAGGCTGTGGCCAGGGCGTGCCCAGGAGGGGAGTGACTGCAGGCTGGGCTGCACCAGGCACGCAGGTGCACGTGGCGACACAGGCAGGACAGGGCCCTGGCCTGGGGGACACTCACTTCACACTCTCCTCCTGCTCCCCAAACTCCTCGTCATTGAAGCCGAAGTGGTCAATGAAGGATGAGGTCATGCGCTGCATCTGGAAGTCCATGAAGGCCTGTGGGGCACAGAAGTCAGGGGTTGGAGGGAGCTGGGCTGGCCGAGTCCCGCCCAGCACAGCCCCAGGCCCACCTGCTGCAGTACAGCCTCCTCGGGGAAGTTGAACTCCTTGAGCCGGTCATCCTCATCATCACTGGAGGAGTGCAGGTGGTGGGTGTTCACCTGGGGGGTAGGGGTGTCAGGGCCTGCTGGAGCCCCCCGACAAGGGTGGGGAAGGCAGCTCTGAGGAGGGAGAGGCTGAGACCGGGCCAAGAGAGAGAGTAGCAAGAGGGACGCAGGAGGAGGAGCCAGGACTCACCAGGTCCACCATGTTCTTCTTGTTGGTCTCCGCCAGGGGCCCTGCCACGAACGCCTCCCACCGCTCCTGCTGCTCGCTGGGCAACTCTGCTCGGATAGGGAGGGTCGAGGATGTGGGGCGCCCCTCAGCCTCCAGCCTCCCCCGACCCCCGCCCCAGGCCAGGCCCGGGCCCTCACCCTTTAGCAGCTGCCCCAGCTGCTCTGCGTTGGGCCCCTTCTCTGCATTCTGCACCAAGGCATTGGCCACTCTCGTCAAGTGGCCCATGTAGCCTTTCCGCGGGCCCCCCCCAGACCTGAGAGAGAGTGGAGGCCACAGCTGGACACCAGGGCCGCCCAAGCCCCTGGCCCGTCCCCCACCGCCCCATTCCCAATGCAGCACAAAGGCCAGCGGGGACGCACTGCACGCGGTCGTTCTCCTCCCAGGACGTCAGGATCCGCTCTACCAGGCAGCACCGCTGCAGCAGCTGTGGGAGAGCAGGACGTGGTGGCCTTGGGGGGCTGCACATGGGGGAGCTCGGCCCGCAGCAGGGTCCCCTCCCAGCAGGTGCCTCACCAGGCCCATCCACACGTGGTGGGAGGGAGGGAGGGAGGCTGGGCCCGTCTCCTAAGCCTGCCTAAATCTCTGCTGTTTCTACCGGGAGCACATAGCACACGCACACACACACCCTCACAGCCCCTCAGCTGCTCACAGGCCCACCCCACCTCGCCCCCTAGCTCAAGCTGGGCCCTCACGCCCCTGCTGCTCCCCAGCCCAGACACACACGTTGAGGGGGCGAGGGGTGGGACACAGGGGAGGGTGGCCCACAGGGATGAGCCCCAGCTCACATGTTTCACAACGGGGTTCTGGATGGGTGTCTCAGGGTTGCTGTCAGGAGGGGGCCCCAAGCTCAGCATGGTGCTCACACAGCCCTCCACTTGGGCGTGCAGGAAGTTGTTGAAGACGTAGTGGAAGAAGAGGTCCTATGGGAGACACAGGCTGGCACCAGAGAGCCTCAGCCCCAGGCCCAGTCACAGCCCCTCCCAATCTCACTCCATCCCATACCAGCATGGTGTTGGGCACGTCCAGTGCCAGGAGCTCCTGTGTCAGGGCCGTGTCATTGGCGCTCAGGGCACTGGCTAGGAGCTTGACCACATGCAGCCGCGTGTTGCCCAGCGGTGGGTCCAGGCTGCCCCATGTCATCCGCAGCGGCTCCAGCTGCAGGTGAAGGGAGGTTTGGTTCCCAAGGGCCACCCTCCCTGCCACCCACACCTCCCCGAGGACTGTGACCCCCCGGTCCTGACCTTGGGTGGTTCAAGCAAGAGCTGGTGGAAGCAGCCCAGCCGCGGGCGCAGGGCATGCAGGGTGCCCACGCTGGATGCGGTGCTATCCAGGGCCCCCTGGGCCAAGAGCTCCAGCTGCCCATCCGCACTGCTGAAGAAGTTGTTCATGGTCACGGACTCAGACCTGCGGCAGGGCAGGGTTGAGGGCAGAGTGAGTCCCAGGCAGCCTACACGCAGTGAGCGTGAGGAGTGTATCTGGAGGGAGAAGGGCACGCCCTCGGGTGCTGCTCTGATCTGGCACTCTCTGGACAGGCCAGGCCAGCGGGCAGAGAAGAGCAGGGCTGGCTGAGTGGGGCAGCGAGCTGGCCTGGTGGCAACATCCGCAGTCCCCTGTTGGGGGGACAGGTGAGGGGTGTGGGGCTGGACAGAACCCAACGGCTGAGTGCCCTGCATGGTAAGGGTTGGCTCAGCAGCCTCTCAGTGCACACCTGGGGTCCCAGCCCCACCCCAGCCAGCAGGCAGTGGACGCAGCCTCAGTGTCTTCACTTGTCAACAGGACAAAAGGACTCTTTTCCCACCCAGTGCTGACCACTGTGAGAGGGGACACACCCGCCACCACGCGGTGAGGAAGCTGGGCACTCTGCACAGTGGACACCACGACATGTCCTGCCTGAGGCTCTGAGGGTCTCAGAGCCTCACCCCATCCCTGCCCACCCCCACACAGGGCCGGAGGGCCCCTCACCTTGGCCTCCTGGGCTCCAGCAGGGTCAGCAGCACCTGGATCCCGCTGACGAGGACAGAGGGGCTCTGCTCCCCCTCGAACATGTTGCTCAGGAGCTGCTCGATTGTCTCCTGCCTGGGGGATGGGTGTGGTCAGTGAGGAGCCAGGGACCCAGGGATCCCCCAGGATGCTCCCCCTCCTCAGGCCCCGGCACCCACTTCTCCAGAGTGGCCAAGAGCTGGTCTGGCTCCGGGCTGTCCTGAACTTGGATCATCTGTTCCCGGCTCAGGCGGATGATGTCGCACAGGGACTGGGACGCGTTGGAATGTTGCTGGGAGGAGACAGGTGAGGACCCCGGTCGGGCCACTAGGCCCTCCACAGCCTGGCATTGGGACCCCCAACGCACTGAACCCTCCAGCCCCAGCCCCTCCGGGAAAGGGAAGGATGGTCACATGTGTGTCACGGAGGACAGCACAGAGGCACCAAACACCAGAGGGAACAGTTGCTGGAGAAACTGGGGAAGGATTCCCAGAGGGGAGACATCCACACAGGACCCCCCACCCATGCACACAGCAGACTATCCGCAACAGCGCAGACATCTGTTGACTGGTGAACAGATAAACCAAACCTGGTATAGCCACACTGGAATATTACTCAGCCATGAAAAACAATGCGGCCCTGACACACACAACCACATGAATAAGCCTCGAAAACATCGTGCGGAGAGAAAGGAGCCAGACACGGAAGATCACGTGGGACATGATCCCACTGATGTGAATGTCCAGAACAGGCAGCTCCACGGAGACAGAGCAGTCTGGGGGTTGCCAGGGGATAAAGGGAGTGGGATGTTGGGAGGGACTACTAACAGCTAAAGAGATTTTTGTTGTTTGTTTGTTTGTGAGACAGGGTCTTGCTGTGTGGCCTGGGCTGGAGTGCAGTGGTGTCGTCACAGTTCACTGCAACCTCAAACTCCTGGGCTCAAGCGATCCTTCTGCCTCAGCCTCCCGAGCAGCTAGGACTACAGGTGCATGCCACCACACCCCACTAATTTTTTAGTTTTTTTGTAGAGACCAGGTCTTGAGAGGTGTGTGGGGGAGTAAAAAAAAAGAGAGAGAGACTGGGTATCACTATTTGCCCAGGCTGGTCTTGAGCTCCTAGACTCAAGTGATCTTCCTGCCTTGGCCTCCCAGAGTGCTGGGATTACAGGCGTGAGCCACCACACCTGGCTGCAGGGCTTGTTTTTTGGAGTGAAGAAAAATATTCTAAATTCAACACAGTGATAGTTACATAATACTGTGAATGTACTAAAAGCCTCCGAATTAGAAATTTAAATGGGTGCTGTATGCTATATAACTTCTCTCTCAGTAAAGCTGATTCTAAAGGAAATAAAAGAGGCGTGCAAGCAGAGCTGAGTCTAACCCAACAACCAGCTGCCAGGGATTGGCCTCGTGGCCCCCAGACCTCAGGGCCCCTCACAGGCGCCTGCCACATGGCTCACAGCCCCCTTCCTGCTGCAAAGGCCTGAACAGACATCACCCTCCCTGGGATGGGCCTGCCAGGGGGAGCCCCAAGCCCTGTCTCCATGCTACAAATCCACGAGCCTCCTGAGGCCAAGACCATCACTAGGACGCCTTGCTCCCGGTGGCCTCAGAGCCTGAGAAGACCCAAGGCCAGGGGAACACACAGACTCAGGCCCCTCGAGCTACTGGGAGCAGTTGCTCTCAAGAGCAGGTCTGCTGGGTGAGCTGACAGGCAGGGAGTTAACCGGGCAGGGGAGATGGAGAAAGAGCCGCCAGGCCCAGCAGCCAGCACAGGCCAAAGTGGGGAGGGCGGGAAGTGAGGCCCAGGGCCAGAGACCCCTCCCCTCAAGGGATTATGTACCAAGTTCCTGGTTCATGGAAGAAACCTTCCACGTATACAGACCCTTTTCTCACAGGGTGTGGACAAGCCTGGTTCTCAAAGCTCCTTTTTCTCACCAATTCCTCTTTTAAAAGGAGGTAGAGTGGGCATGGCGAATGGACTTGTAGGGGAGGCTGCAGGGGCGCCAGTGACACTCACGTTGTCATCCTTTGAGGGGTGGATCTGCTCAATCAGCCGCTGGACAATCTTCTCCTCGTTGAGCCACTGAGGGCAAGAAGACAGGCGCTCCATCACCGCCTACCTCCCCTCGCCCCAGCCCCCATGAAGAGGGGCCGCCCCACTCACGTTGACAACGTCCTGCCGCAGCTGGGGCTGCTCCACACAGGTGAGCAGGCGCAGCAGGAGGTCCATGATGGCTGAGGTGCCAATGTGCTGCAGCAGCAGGTCCACGAAGTCGTCCTTCTTCCGCAGGAAGGACACGAGCTGGGGGCACATGGGCGGTGTCTCGCACAGAGGCCTGGCCTACACCCCCCACCCTGGGCCACGGGCCGGGAGAGCCAGAGCACCTCATCCGTCTTGCGGTTGATGAGGATGCCCATGACCTTGCTGAAGAAGCTGGCCAGCAGCGGGTTGAGGCTGCCGCTGCTCTGCAGGAAGCCGTAGAGCCGGTTCAGGAGCGACTCGTCGGCACCCAGGGCATCGTTGATCTGGGGCACGTCAGAGGTCAGGATCTCACAGGCCACACTGGGGTACCTGGGGGAGGAGTGTGGGGTGGGTGGGAGGCTCCACCCTCTCCCCTGCACTGGGCACTGGGGGAGACCCATGTCCAGGAAGGGGATAGAGCACAGCACGGGTGGAGGGTGGGGCCAGGGAAATGAGGTCCCTGGGCAGGCCTCCTCTATCATTCCGCACCCAGCCACCCCTTCCTGGGCTCCCTACCACCCCAAGACTTGACCCTGGGCTTGAAGCTCCAGTGTTTTCTGACGCCCCACTAGCAATATCCATCCCTTCTGCGTCCTTGACATCTTCCCAGGTAGCCCCACACGCTGCCCCAGCTCAGGTTCCCTCTCTCCTGGGCCACCTGAGCTTTCTCCTCCCGCCCAGCCCCACTCTGGGAGACTTTTTCCAACTTCCAAACTTATCCCCTGCCTAAAACACTCACATGGTGCCCAGTGGCTCCCATGACAAGAGCTGCCCTGTCCAGCATCCCACCAAAGGTCCCACAGGACCAGAACCTGCTCTAGGTCTGACTGTAGGGGATCCCACAGTGCCCCCTCCCCTGGAAAGTGGGATCCTTGGGGCAGGGCACAGACCCCAGGGGCCAGCAGGGCACAGATATCAAAATGGAGGCTCCCTGAGTGTCCTCCTGCTATCTGGTGCACGAGAGCACAGTCCATGGCCCACTGGACGCTGGTCGAGTGAGGGTGGATGAGCAGGACAGAGGCTCTGGGCAGAGAGAGGTCAGAGCAGAGGAGGGAGAGAAGACACACAGGATGGGTGGTGTCTGACAGACAGACACGGGCAGCACAAGAGATACTGCCGGCCCTGCTGGAGGTCCTGTCAGCATCAGCAGGGGACCTGCTAAGCCCTGTGCTCCAGGGTGGCAGCCACCTCCTTGAGTCCCCACTTTATAAGAGGCAAAGTAGGGAGCAGCCCTTGCCCTGGCCTGGCCTCCATGCGAGAAGCAGCGTGCACAACCTGAAGAGCGGGAGCCCAGCACCAGCAAGCCAGGAGGCCAACAGGAGGTTCTCGCAGCAGCCCAGGAAAGGCCACAGAGACCAGGGAAGACAAGCCCCAACTCCCTGACAGGGCTGGGCCCGCCTGGTCCCACCTCCCCTGAGGCGAGCACCTGGAGCACACCTGCCCTTACCATCCAGGGAGCAGCAGGCAGGAGGGGGTGGCCATGTGCAGAGCTTCCCCCACGCCAGGGGCTGGCCAGGCACCAGGGCGCACGGGTGGGCAGATACAAAGGAGACATTAACAGAGAACCACAAGTGAAGAAGATGCTGCCTGGAATGAGGAGATGTGCTTTAAATGGCACTGGGAGCCCCACAGCTGTCCCACGGTGCAAGGGTGAGCGCTCAGAGCTGAGGACACAGTGAGCTGAGGCTGATCTTGGTGGGACCTAGCTACTTAGGCTCAATGAAAGGAAAAAATGATTTTTGCATGCAACAGTCTGGATCAATCTCCAGAGAATTATGACGAGAAAAAAACCAATCCCAAAAGCTTACCTATTATATGATTCATTTTAAAACATTTTCAAACAAAACTGTTTAAATGGAGAACAAATCAGTGGCTGCCAAGAGTCAAGGCTGGGGTGGAAGGGAGGCGAGTGTGGGTCCTTGTGGTCATGGAAGTGCTCAGGATGGCACTGGGGTGGCCGACACGCAAACCCACGAAGGTGAGGAACGTAACGTGTACACGCACGCACAGAGAGTACGAGTAAAACTGGGAAACCTCCTTTTAACAGGCGGACAGTGTCAACATCGTCACCCTGGCTGTGATGCCCTAGCGGTTTTGCAAAGGTACTTGGGATCTCTGTTACTTCCCACAGCTGCCATAAAGATTTCAATTGGAAAAAAACACCAGGGAAAAAAGATGGGGGGGACAATTAGCAGATGTAACAAGATTGGCAAAACACTGCTCCTTGTTAAGGCTGGGTGAAGGGTCCGCGGAATTCACTCTAATCCGTACTTTGGGGAAATTCCATAACAACAAGCTTTTAAGAAATGGCATGCTGAAGCGGTCTGGAGCCCAGGCCTGGTCTACACCCAGGTGCTCATCGCCAAACCGGAGGTCCTGGTATCAGCTGTCTCTGTGAGGCATTCGTGGTGAAAGTGTGTGAGATGCCGAGATAGCACAGGCCAGCCTGGAGCCAGGGTCTGGGGTACAGGGTAGGGACTCACTTGTAGCGCAGCCGCTCCTCGCCGCTGGCAGGCGGCTCCTGGGTGACCCAGGCCACCATGGCCTGCAGGTGGGGCGGCTGGAGCAGGAAGTCCAGCAGCTTGCGGTTGACGACCTTGCACTCCTGCAGCACGTCCTCCTCGTCCAGCAGCTCAGGCAGGCTTAGGTCCTCCCGCTCCAGCAGCGTGTCCAGGTGTGAGCTCGTGTGCAAGTCAAACTTCCAAAACATGGCGCCCTGCGGGCCCGGGGCACAACCAGCACCACGTCAGACGCGTTCATGGGAGCCCCCACTGGACGAGGCACTGGCCACCTGCCTCGGGAACAGCCTCTCCCCGAGACCCGGTCCTCACCCTCAGGTCAAGCCCGGCCCCACCCGGGGGCTCAGCACCTCTATCACACACGCACACCAGGCCTCGCCGGCTTCCCCCCGGCCCACCCACCCCCTCCAGCTCCAGCCTCCATGCTGCCTCCCCTGAGGTCCAGAGAGTCACTTCACACCCAAGGCCGACTGTCCTGCCCACCTCTCAGCCTCAGGCCTGGTAAAGTCCCCTGGTATGGACCACACAGGGCCTGCAAGGAGAGGCTGCACATTATGCATAGAGTGATCTCTGACCCCGTCGCCCATGAGGGCCTTTGTCCACTGTCTCCATATGTGGGCAGGGACATCCCAGGGGCAGAGCCTGAACCTCTGGCTTCACTTCAATCTGTATTTGCTGCACAAATTCAAATGCCCCATGACCTCCAGTGCACGGCTGCTGCCCAGCCCAGCAAATCACCCAAGGCTGTGTGGGAGGTTCAGGGTGGGGGCAGGGGGAAGAGAGGAAGTCTGTGCTGTCTCCAGGCTGTGGCTGTTGCCTGGACACCACTTACACACAAACACAACCCAACCAACCTCTCACCACCCAGCACCAAGGCCTGGGACAAGGAAGAGGAAAAGTTGTGGGGGTGGGGGGCAGGGTGGGGGATGCTCCCAGAATAGCCACTGACCAGGGCCCAAAGGAACCCAGGAAGGGATGAGCAGTCTCTGCCCGGGAAGAACAAAGTGGGCTACCAACACCTGGCTCTGATCCTGTCCCTCTCCCCTGGAGGACAGCATGTGGCCCTCACCTTGGCCAAAGCCCCCACCCTGCACCTGCACAGGTAACTAGCGGGCAGTAAGAGCAACACACACGGAGCATTAACCACACGCCAGGCAACGCTGTTCTGAGCCCCAGACCTGTGCTCTCAGCTGCTGTGCTCTGAGGCTCCGATGCTCCCGGCTCTGCACGTGCGCTGTGCACATGACGTCCAAGCTCACAACCGCCCCCAAGACACCGTCATCATCCCACCACACAGGATGAGGGGCAAGCGAAGCCCAGGAAAGTCAGGTGGCTTCCCAGTTCTTCACCGGCCATC
Source organism: Propithecus coquereli (assembly GCF_000956105.1). Classification (NCBI taxonomy): domain Eukaryota; kingdom Metazoa; phylum Chordata; class Mammalia; order Primates; family Indriidae; genus Propithecus; species Propithecus coquereli. The sequence continues at coordinate 555,082 of NW_012144190.1, forward strand.
TGGTCCCCAAGGACAGCATTTGTGGAGCTCTCACTACAGGCAAGGGGCTGACCAGAGCTATGCTCATTACCTGCCTCCTGACAACTGCACAACTGCCTGAGGCAGAGGCCTCTGCCATCCCCAAGTCACCCCGGAGGACACTGAGGACAGAGCAGGGTACAGGAGGTTGGGCTGCCGCTTCCACAGCCCCCACCCGTCACTTCGCAGGCACGCAGATGCTAGTCCGCCTCCTGCAACACACTTCTGCGCCTTCTCTGCCCAACCCCCTCCTCCCGGGGCCAGCCATGCCCTCTGCACAGGCCTCCCTGAGTCCCTGACCTGCCACCTTAGCACCCACCGGCCACCCCAGGACCCGGGCCCCAGGGAACAGACAAGCACAGATGGAGCACCAGGCCCAAGGAAGAGACACCAGAGCTCAGGGAAGCAGCTTAGGCTGACAACAGGGCATCCTGAGTCTCCATCCCTCTAAGATGCCACGAGCACCCAGCTCTCCTTCCTGCCCTGCCTGAAGTTGGGACTGACACACAAGCCTCCCCTGCCTCCTTGCTCAGCCACCCCTGCCTGCCAAGTGATCACCCCGAGGCTCGGCTCAGCTCAGGTCAGCACTACCGCGACCTTTCTCCCAGGCTGCCGTCTGCCTCGGTGACTCTGTATCAATAATCCTGGTGGGAGGCACTAGCCAAGGACAACTGAAGGTAGAGTGGAGGGAAGAGTTCTGTAACCAGCAACAGCCGTGAGGGCAAGCGGGGCAGGAGGAGACGGTGGCAAACTCCAGGCCTGAGACCGGGGACGGGGGGCATTTGAGAGCCCCCACTCCTCTGGGGTCTCCTGGCTCCTAGTCCACACAAGCAGTGACTCACGCAGTACCCCCACCCGCCTGCTGTTCCCATGATCACCCTTGAGCACGAACTTGAGCACCTCGTGTTCATTCCAGCCAAGAGCCCTGCAACAGCTCCCCTGGTCCCGCATTCAGGGCCCCGAGGCCCAGCCCCTGCCCACACCCAGCCTCCTCTCTGGCTCAGCCGTGCCCCTCCCCCATCCTTTCAGCTTGCTGACTGACCTCTGCACCAGCTCTGACCCCAGCGCCCTGGGAGGCCGTGCCCAGTGCCACCTCCCCAGAGCAGCCTCCGTCTCCCTGTGCTCCAGGGGCCACCCAAGGCACAGGGCTGGGTAAACGGGGGCATTCCCTGGACACATCAGACAATGCCACTGTCGGCTGCCCTGCACCTCCACCGTGCTGACCACTCCTCCAAGGACCTCACGGCCATTACCTCCACTGCCTCTCACGACCACCCACAGGAAGGAACCGCCAGCCCTATTTTACTAGGAGGAAACTAAGGCACAGAGAGGTAACTGCCCAAGCCCAGATCTGGGGGTGGTGACCACTGGAACTGGCACTCCGTCCCCAGAGTGAGGAGCGCTGTCCCCAGCACAGGGCCTGGGCGGAGGACGCTGAGACACTTGTGGGATGGGCAAGCTCCAGCCCAGCTGGCCCCAGCACGTGCTCTGCCTGAGCGAGCGGTCCTGGCTGTGGCCCACCCTGACCTCACTCTCACCCAAAGGAGGAGCTTCCCCTTCCTGGTCCTTGGACTTGGCTGGACGCTGGGCTCCTGGTCTCCCTTGTCCCTGGCACCTAGCACCTACTCAACAGCCCCCTGTGGACAGAGGGTCGGCTGCAGTCCTCAGGCCCCTTGAGGCCCAGCTGTGACATCACAGCCCACACCCAGCTGTCGTCACTGTGAGGCCTGAGCTCTCCCCTCAACCCGACACCACCAGAAATCTAGGGGCTTCCTCAGGGCCTCCCTGCCCTCCCCCATTGCAATCCAGGCACTGCCGATGGCCCCCAAACATAACCAGAACCACCCTTCTCTACCCGCATGCCCTACACCCCAGCAGGCCCTACACCCCAGCAGGCCCTGCCCTCTCTCCAGAGGCAGCACACAGAGCCCCCCAGTCTGTGCCCGGGATCCTCCGCAGCCTCCCGCCGCTCTCAAACACCACCTCAAAACCTGGCCTGGCTCCTCCAGCCCCGCTCATGCCTGCCCCGCACTCACCCCAGCCAAGCTGGCCTCCTGTTTCCAGAACACTCTAAGCTTGGGTCCACCTCAGCGACGCTGTCCTAACAACCGATTTCTTCTCATCCTCTGGGTCTCTTGCCAAGCGTTCGCCTTGCAGAGGGGCCTTCCCTGACCAGCCTGGCCGAAGCAGCCCCCGGCCCCGCCTTTGTCCACCACTCTCTCATGTCTCCCTGGGACATGCATCCCGACCTGCACAGAGCTTGCCACTGTCTGGAAGCATCTCTAGGACGCAGTAACGACATGCTTGCGATACACACGCGCTGAACAGATGGCTCTACGGCCCCTCTAAACCTTCCTCACTAGGTTACCGCGAGCACCTGGGGGCAGCACCTACCTAGCACAGGACCTGGCACTGTGGCCATAAATGCTCAAAAACATTACCTGAAAGACAAACCGTGTTTTCACAAGGCCTCTGCCCAGGCAGGAGGCTGACACACCTGTCAGGGCATCGATAAAGGGAAATCACTCCCACCCTGGCCCCAGCCACTCTTACGGGCTCCCTAAATCACGAGGCGGAGAGGGGTGCAAGATCACCACGGCAGGCAGGGGAGGGGTGGGCTGGCAGGTGCTGGGTGTGTGTCTCCCACGTGTGGCAGTGAGGACAAAAGCACCACTGCTTCACAAGGATGTACGACCTTCTCCCCTCCTTGCTCTGGGAACCTCCTCCAGCACAGCGGTAACTCGCCTCTGTGCCCAAATGCTAGACTTCCTCAGGGGACCCTTCCCAACTTCCTATCTCACTTGAGAAATGTGACAGGCTGAGGGCGTGCCCGTGTCACAGATGAGAAAACCAAGACTCAGCAAAGGTGACTCGCCACGCACGGTCGGTGGGAAGCAGGAGGCTCTGGGGCAGGGCGGAGGGGTGTGGATTTCCACCAATCACTCGTGACTGCCGAGTTCCGGCCACCGGCTGTGCTGAGTGAAGCATGCGGACACGGGGAGCAGGCAGCCTCTTTCTACACGGGGGACTGTCACCACGCACAAGGAGCCACACACTACATGTTTCCACTTATGTGAAACATCCAGAACAGGCAAATACATAGAGACAGAAAGTAGATCAGAAGTTTTAGGAGCTGGGGGGATTAAGGCAGTTTCTCAAAAGGAAAGTTTCCTTTAGAGGTGATTTTAAACAGTTGTAATATCAATTGAGGCAATGGTTCCACAACACTGTGACTGTCCTAAGAACCACTGAGTTGTACGCTTTTTTCATTTCTGAGACGGGGTCTCACTCTGTCACTCTAGCTGGAGGCGCAGTGGTGCAATCATAGCTCACTGCAGCCTCCAACTCCTGGGCTCAAGCGATCCTCTCATCTTAGCCTCCCAAGTAGCTAGGACTGCAGGCACACGCCACCAAACCTGGCTAATTTTTTAATGTTTTATAGAGACAGGGACTTGCTATATTGCCCAGGCTGATCTCGAACTCCTGGCCTCAAGTGATCCTCCCACCTCCGCCTCCCAAAGTGCTGGGATTTACAGGCGTGAGTCACCCACCATGCCCGGCCGAATGCTGCACTTTAAATGGATACAGCATGTGGCATATGAATTATATCTCCATAAAAAACTGTTGCCAAAAAAAGAAAAAAGCTGCCCAAGGCCATCATGGCAGGGCTGGGCTCAGGCCTTGTGCTGTGTCCAACCACCCTAGAGCTGAGGAGACATCAGCTGGTCTGGCAGAACGAGGCCACTAAAGCTCCACCCTGGGGAGCTCGCCCAGGCACCCCTTCCCCGCTCCTCACTCCCAACACCCCTGAGCTAAGTGAGCCCCCTCCCCAGCAGGGGCGGTGCAGGGACAGAGCCGAGCCAACATCTGTAAAGAATCCTGCACCCGCACTTTCCGACGCTTTGTCTCATCTCCCCACCACGACAACAGAGTGAAGAATTCTTACTACTGCCCTTTGATAACAGAGTCCCATTTCGAAAAGCGGCCCAGAGGGGCAGAGCCAGGACCCTGCCCAATCCAGACAATGTGCCCCGGTTTCTAGACAGGAGGCAAAAGCTCTCACAGCTGTGGCCTGGCCACTCGCTTCTAAGATACTTGGTTAAAGGGTGCAGGCCATGGCCACCACCCCCAAAACCCCCTACCCTTGCTACGACCTCACCAACTTCCCTCCCACAGCCAGCTTCCCAGAGAATCAGGGCGGGGGCTGCCGGACCAAGACAGGAGGATGCTGGCTGGAGTGTGGCGTCCAGGAGCCTCCATTTGAACCTTGGCCCCAAGAACCCAGGCAGCCCCTTGAACTCTCAACCTCAGGTGGCTCCTCTGTAAATCTCAAGACGAAAGGATCCAATGTAACTGGAGTTCAACACCCTATAAACGTCAGTTCTCAGGGTAAAAACAGACTTAAGATGCAAATTCAGGAGCAAGAAAAAAACAAAAAAAGTGAGAAAAACTTTCCCCCACCACAAACTCTCAATCCACTCCGGCCTCAAGCCCTGACTCTCAGCCGCCATCTTACAACTTAATGAAACTTGCTGGAAACCCCGGCAATGAGGAGAGGTGGCTTTCGTTCCCTCTAACTGGGTGAACCTGGGCTGGGCACTTGGCTTCTCTAAGCTTCATTTCCTCATCTGTGAAATGGGGACACAGCCCATCGGGTCAGGTTCCTGTGAAAACGAGCTGAGTTAAAGCAGGTGGTCCTGATACAACAGGTTCTCGGCAGGTGTGAGCCCCTCCCAGTCTGAACGTAAGGCCACATCCCAACACTTTTGAGCAGGACAGATAGGAAACAGTCACTATCCTGAGGGTGACGACACTAAAAACGGAGCAGGAGACGGACTCTACCCGATTGCCTAAGTGATTCAAGTACTTTTTCCCTCAGATCATTCAAATACTCTGGCAGGCGCCACACACCCCGCCACCCCCGTTCTCTGCAACTTTCAGCAACTTCAAGAAAGCGGAAGTGACTACCACTGGTTTTTAGCGACCGTTTGAAAACCATGACTCTGGCTGCAAACGGAAGAAGGGGAAATTGTAAATGAGAAAGGAAGCCATTAAAAACGAAAACTACCTCTGCTCCCTCCGCCAGCTCTGCACCATCGCCTCTGGGTTCTTGTTTTGTGGTGTTGTTCTAAGGCCTTCAACACCACCTGCCCCTCAGGAGCCCCCCAGCCCCTTCCCCAGCTCACAGACGGCCTAACTATGGCTCTCACAGAGCTGTCCCCACGGGCGCTGCTGCCACTGTCTGTCCGACCATCCTTGGCGAGGAGTGAGCCGCCACCAGCAGCAGGCTGGCCAGCACCCAGCTCCTTAAAGGGCCCGAGGTTCAGAGGATGGCAAGATCCCCTCCCTCCAACTTCCCCCAACCCACAGTCAGCTCTCAGCCACATCTGAAAGGAGGTTGGGAACACTCAATTCCAATATGGAGTGATGGTAATGGCAACCCCACTAACTCGAGCAGGACCTATGGTGTGTGCTGGTTGTAGAACCCAACACCACCCCAGCAAGGTAGGCACTGGGGACACCCATTTGGGAGAAGGGGCCACTGGGGCCAAAGAAATGGGACCTGGCGAAAGCCAAATAGCTTTGGTCCCATTCTCACGATGAGCTGGGACTCTCCCATGGCTTGGGAAAGCCTGGGGGAGGGTCCCCAATTAGAGGGCACCCCAGGAACCTCCCCCTTGGATGGCAGAACCAACCCTCCCAGGGGAAGTGGCAGCTCTGGTCCAATCCTGGGGGAGGGGGAAGTAATTAGGAAATAAGAAAGTCTAGGGACACTTGGCCAAGGACTGGGGAGGGGACTTGAGCACTCATACTCAGAACTTGTCTCCCAAATTAGTCACAGATTTAAAGGAAAAGACCACTGCGCAGATTTTGTAGCCCTTGGATAGACAGAGGGGAAGAAGGAATGTTACTGTGTGATCCAAAGTCAAAGGCCTGAGTTCAAATCTTAACCTCTCCAAACTGAAACCTCTGTCTGGCCTAGGCCAAGGACCTAACCCCACGGCACCCCAGTTTCCTCATCTGGGAAATACCTTGCAGATGAAGTTAATGTAAAGCAGCACTTCCTGGAGAAAGATCCACAAAACCTGTGTGCAAAGGGAAAACCACGGTTTGGCATGGAAAGGAGGGCGTGTCCCCAGCAAGCCAGGTGCTGACAATCCCGGGAAGGCCTCTCTCACCTCATCTCTCCCTACAACCCTCACCGGCGCCACACCTGACTGCTCAGCCCTGGCAGGGCCGCTCCTGCGCCTTCCCTGAGCTCTCCGAGCCTGACAAGCTCCTCCTGGGTCCTTCAGGCCTCCACAAGCCACCACTTCCTCCAGGAAGCCTCCCCGACTCTGGTAGGGGCCTGCTCCACACCGCTTCCACAGTATCTGGGCCTCGGCTCTGTGACAGGATTTGCCTGTTCAGTCATCTACCTCCCCCCAGAAGATGCCAATACCCCAGGATCTTGCCTAAGGCCAAGCTCACAGTTGAAGATACTTGTTGAATTAATGAAAACTGAAGCCAGAGGAGGAAGGTGATCTGCTAAGGTGACCTGGCCACACATCCTAAAAAAAAAACTGGGGAGAGGGGAGGACCAGAAGAGCAAGTTTTCCTCTAATAGAAAGAAAGAGATGACCCAACAAAAGCCAACCATCAAAAAGACAATAGTAAATCACAATACACAACTCACACAACACAGCTACCCAGGAGTGCAACAGAGCACATAAGCCCAAACTGTACAAAATACCCAAGCATTAGAGCAGGGTTTCTCCTCAGCACTACTAACCCTCGGGCTGGACAGTTCCTTGTGGTGGTGGGACTTCCCTGTGCACTGGACAGCAGCCCTGGCCTCCACCTACTACACACTGGTAGCATTCACCCCAGTTGTGACAACCAAAAACGTCTCCAGCGGTTTCCAAATGGCTCCCGGGGGGACACAATCGCCCACGATTGAGAACCACTGCAATAGATAATCTCGAACCAAATAGTAATCCTAAAAGCTACTGATTCCGGAGCACGTACTGCGTCTTGCATCTGCCACAAGCGCCTACGAACACTGCACTTAATCCCGCCCTGTGCACTTAGAACCGCCCTGTGCGAGCACTCCTGTTGTTCCCATTTACAGCGAGGAAAAGGAGGCACAGCACACCTGGACAATCTGTCCAAGGTCTCACCACTTGGAGAGGCAGAGCGAGGACTCGAACCCAGGTCCCTGTGACAAAAGGCCTCGCTCTAAACACTTAGCCTGTACTGCCTCCTCCTGATGCCAAGCCCAGGGATACAGTCACATGGTCTCATTTAATTTAAGCAAAATGATACATGATAGGCAAAAGCTTTTTTAAGAAAACAGAGCACAACACTTTAAGCAGCACAAGCAACACCACTGGACCCGCAGTGAGTGCACACAGCAGGGTGTGGCGAGCATTTCCATGTGTTTTGTGCAGGTCACTGCACAGGCTCCACGCATGACGACGCGTAACGTGTTCCTCAGGCAATCTTCAGTTCTTGCTCCATCTGCCATGGGCACCCACGGTTAGAACCTTGCCCTCAGGTCGGACACAACCCCACTGCAGTGTCCCTACAACTGTGAACCCAGTACCACACCTGACAGACAACGCGGCTTCCTTTCCAGAAACATCTTGCCTTTCAGGCGGGTGTTAATGGTAACGTCTGCATCCTCAGCACAGACGCATCTTTCTGTGTGTAAAAGAGCAACCAAGAAAGACCCTAACCAGAGATCACTTTGTAAGGCCCTGGGCAAGCGCCCCAGCCAAGCTATTCTGCCCCTCGCCCTCCCAACACATCTGCACTCATGGCTCCCCAAACGTCCCCACCTTGACATATTTGCACGTGCTGTTCCTTCCCACCGGAAGGCCCTTCCTCCCACTCTCCATCTGTCAACTCCTACTCATCCTTCCTAGACAGAGAAAGCCACCCATCCAGCCAGTCTCACCAGTCCCTCCTGCTCCTGCAGCGCCCTGAGTTACCTCTATCACCACACACAGTGATTGTGACTGGACCACTCTGCTTTTGTCTCCCCAGGGACCGGCCCCTCCTCCAGGGCAGGCCAGCACTGGGTCCCTGCCCTGCCCTCAGCAGGCCTCATCTCACTAAAAACCAGGATCGATTGGTGGCTGCTCCAGAGAACGCTGGCGCCCAAGCCCCTCCTCACAACAAGCCAGAGACAACTGGGGACAGGAGAGCCACAGTCACGGTGAAGGGAAAGCCCCACTACTCCAGTCGGCCCGCCCCAGGGGTGAGGCAATGGAGCCTAAGAAGGCTGGCGAGAGTGAAGGGGTGATGGGGGCGAGAGTGCAGAGTCTATGGAGGAAAAGAAGAGGGTAACCAAAGGGAAGGAAGACTCCTGGGGGGACGCGGGCAGTGGGCCAGAGGAGTAAGAGGGAGGAGCTGAGTCTGAGGGTGTAGAAGGGCACCGTGGCAGAAGAAACTGGGGAGGGGAGGCTGGAGGGAGAAGGGGGGTGGGAAAAGACTGAGAGACGTGGGGGGACTGAGAGGAACAGACTATGAGACTCGGAGGGGAGTGAGGGGGAAGAGTCCGAGAGACTAGGGAAGACTAAGGGGGAAGAGACGGGGCAAGGCGGGGAGAGGGGAACCCCAAGGAAGGGGGCATAGGATCCGAAGAAGACAGAATAAACTCGAAGGGCGCTGGGGAAGGAGAACGAGGGGCCTGGACTTCTAGGCAGGGTCCCGCGATGCGGGCCGCTCACCTGCGAGGGGGGGCGGTGGCTCCTCGCACTCGGGGCTCATCGGGGCACCCCCCCCGCCCCGCCGCAGCGGATCTGGCCCCCGCTCCGGGGCCCGGTATGTGGGGGCGGGGGGCGGCGTCGGGGTCTCGCGCAGGCGCCGGGGCTAGCGGGGCCCGCGCACGCGCCCACGGGTCGGGGAGGCCTCGCGCGCCGAGTCTCGCAGAGTTGATTGCGGGTGCGGTGGGGATGTCACGAGACCCGCACAGGCGCCTCCGGGGTCCGCGCCGAGGCGGATGAGCTAGGTCGGCGAGGCCCGCGCAGGCGCCTCAACGGGAAGGGACGGGGGAAGTCGCCCCGGTTTCCCCGGCTCAGCCTGGCGCCCCGCGGGAGGGGAAAGCGTCCTCCTCCGCAGTCCGAGCAGGCCGCAGAGCTGAACAGCGACAGACGGAAGCCGAGGCCTCCTGCCTCCACCTCCCTCTTCCTCAAACCGAGCAGGTCTCTGGGTTCTGCGGTCCGCCTCAGGGCCTCCGACGCCCGGCTCCCTCCGCCACTATCCCACAATCCTCTGAGCGCAGGAGGAGACAGGAGGCCCCGCCCTCCCGCGGCCGTCTCGGTGCGCAGGTGCGCGAGGGGCCGTGCGGCTGGGCCCCGCAGTGCGCCTGCGCGCTGGGCCCGGGTGCGCCCACTCCGGCACCCCCACCGCCGTAGATGCGCTTGCGCCCGTTTGTGCCAACGGTCTCGCCCGGAATAAACCCAGACGACTCGGTGCGCAGGCGCCGCCGCTTGTCCGGCGGCCAGTTTCTCTCCGACTCCGTTCCGCCGTCCAGTGAGCATCCTGCTCCAGAATTTCTCTTTTCCATTCACTTCGTTTGGAAAGCCTTTCGCTATTCTGTCTCCTCCAATCACATTCCTGCCTTGGTCCCGGAATCGAGCTTCTGCGGAATCCATCCCCGGCCTTCCTGCCAACCAGCGCTGGCGCTTTTGTCCCGCTGCCAGGTCCCTCTCGCCAGTCTTTCTGTGAGCCTCAGGAGGATCTCAGTCCCACCTCCAGGCCGTTGACCTGGCTGTGTCGCTATTGTTCCCAGTTCTGCACAGTGTCCTCTAATAACATCAAGTGGAAGGGTCCTCCTAGACCTTAACATCAATATTTATTAAGGTCCCATCTGGCTCTGAGCCTCAGTTTCCCCGGCTTTCAAAGCTCTCCTCCCCGCCAATGTTAAAGGCCTACTGTAAGAATTAAATGAGTAATTGTGTGTGAGAACTTTTACTTTTTTTTTTTTTTTTTTGAGACAGAGTCTCACTCTTTTGCCTGGGCTAGAGTGCCGTGGCGTCAGCCTAGCTCACAGCAACCTCAAACTCCTGGGCTCAAGCTATCCTCCTGCCTCAGCCTCCCGAGTAGCTGGGACTACAGGCATGCGCCACCATGACCGGCTAATTTTTTCTATATATTTTTAGTTGTCCGATTAATTTGTTTCTATTTTTAGTAGAGACGGGGTCTCGCTCTTGCTCAGGCTGGTCTCGAACTCCTGAGCTCAAACAATCCGCCCGCCTCGGCCTCCCAGAGTGCTAGGATTACAGGCGTGAGCCACCGCGCCCGGCCTGACTTTTACTTTTTTTAACCTGCAGACTGACCTTCATTCAGGGACATTTTCTTGAATTATATATTCAAGTATATTTTCCTGTTCTAGTTTTTCGTTCTTTCAAGGATGCCAGTCATGCATTGTCCTTCACATCTATTAGCTTCTCTTTCATTGCTTTAATCTCTGTCATCACCAGCATTCACCGGTTAACACTTGTCAATGATTCGACTTTTCTGCCATGTTTCTTGTGGTCCGGGCTATTTCTAGTCTATTTGTTGCACTTGGTGTTGTTTGGTTACTGTATTGGTTAGCTATTCTGCATGACAGACAACCTCAGTGGCATGTATCATGTTCACAGCTTGGAGTCGCAGGTGTAAAGACTGATTAGACTGGTTCCTGCTCCCCATATCGCTCATGCACCATTGGACTACCCAGGGCACCATCTCATAACGAAAGGCAGGCACATCAGCCCAACTGTGTTAGCACATTTCAAGCCTCTGGTCACTTCACATCTGCCGCTGTCCATTGGTCAAAGCAAGTCACATGGTCAAGCCTGAAGTCAACGGGCAGGTGCATACACTCCACCCACCATGGGGTGGGAAAATATATTTCTCTCATGAAGGTGGAATGGGAGGAAGGGAACATCTGCTGCACAATCTAGTTTACCACAGTCCTCAATGTGTTTCCTTAGGTTTGCTAGTCTTCTTTTCATCTTTGAGATCTTGTTTTAAAATGGACCCAGGTTCCTATTGTTACATAGTTTGAAGCAACTGTGAGTGTATTAGGGATCTCCAGAGAAATAAAATCAATAGGATATATGTAGCTATGTAAAAAGAAATTTATTTTGAGGGATTAGCTCTTGCGGTCATGGAGGTTGAGAGTGCCATGATCTGCTGTCTGCAAGATGGAGGCTCAGGAAAGCTGGTGGTCTATATCCAGTCCAAACCCGAAGGCCTAAGAACCAGGGAGCCAACTGGGTGTAAGTCCCAGTCTGAGTCCAAGGGGCTGAGAATCAGGAGCTCTGTCTGATGTCTGAGGACGGAAGATGGATGTTCCAGCTCAAGAAGAGAGAGCAAATTCACCCTTCCTCTGTCTTTTTGTTCTATTCAGGCCCTCAAAGGATTGGATGAAGCCCACCCACATTGGTGAGGGAAGATCTTCTCTTCCCAATCTACTGATTTAAAAGCTAACCTCTTCCAGAAGCACCCTCACAGACACACTCCAAAATAGCATTTTACCAGCCATCTGGGCATCCCTTAGCCCAGTCAAGTTGACACTGAAAATAAGCCATCGCAGTGAGGCATTTCCTTTTCTTCTGTAGGGATCTTTTGTCTTTTGCCCGACATATGGCTTCCTTGTTTTTTCTCTACAATATGATGGCATAGTTGCCACACTGTTTTAATACATAGGCTCAGGAACTGAAGGGTAGGCAGGTGGCCATATTCAAACACCAAATGGAACCTGGAAAGCTGAGGAAGCCGGTCTGCAAGAAGCTGGGAAGCTGTGGGGGCTTTAAGGACTGTAAGTCTGGGTGTCCACCCTGTCAGAACTCACAGACAGTGATATTGTTTATTCGAATTGAAACCTCTTAAAGTGTATGGTGGGAACATTCATTCCCCATTGTTCACCTTTTCACATGAAGGAACTTCTATTTAGTATCTCTCTACTGGCCTACTTCCGGGAGAAGAGGAATGATTGGATGGGCATTGTAGCTCAGTCCTCCAGCTCTCCTTCCAATCGGAGCCAGGGTGCCCACAGCATGCCTGTGCGCTGGCCTGCTCCCTGCCACCTAAGGGAAGACCTGTGCTTTCCCAGCTGCCTGTGACCAGGAAGTGTCTAATGCTGGGGTAAAGGAACAGCAAGAGCAAAACTACCTTCTCTGATTGCTCTAACGGTAATAAAGGTGATTTTTGATCTCTAGTTCTGAGATCCTGCAGCTACCTCTCAATTTATCCTATATTTTGGAAGAAGGATGAAAAAATTCAACCCAAATCCCAAATCAATTCAAAAGTCCCGGATGTACAGGTACAATCCGCACCAGGAATGAGTCTGGCATCAAATGAGGCTAGGAAACCAGGACACAAGGAAGAGGAGCACACTTTGGAATTAGCCCAGGTTTGAATCCTGGCTGTGTGAACTTAGCCAGGGATTAACCACCCTGGGCGCAGCTTTCTCTCTTGAAAAACGGCATGGGACTCTTTGCTGCAAATGACAAAACTCCCTTTAGCTAAACAGAAAAGAAATTTATTCACGGAGATGACGCAGACTCCCCCAAATCTTTGAGAAAACTGCTGAGTCGTTTTGGTGCTTTGCAGTCAGGAATGAAGCCCACGCCCAACCACAGGCCTGCTCTGGGACACAGAGCGCCTCCACCACCAGCACTGGGCTCAGACACTACTGCCAGAATCTCTGCCTACCCCCTCCAGAAGCCACGTACATCTGCTCCCACCCTGGGCAGAACGGACCGTGGGCTGAGGCCTCCTCTATGGCTACCTCTGACAGCCAGACCAGTGGTGGGTTCTGATTGGTGGAGGACCTGCCTAAGAGGGGGTTCTGATTGGTGGAGCTTAAGTCACATGACCACTGCAAGGGAAGCTGGGAGAGAAAATGGCTTCTACCTTAGAGAGGCTCAACCCTAAGGGAATTCAGGATGCCAGGTGGCCAAAAAAGACATATGCCCCCACACTCTCAGGAAAGGCCAGGAAGATTAAAGGAGACAACGGCTCTGTGGATGATAAAAAGCAACACTTTTTTTATTCCTCTAGTGACTCTCCAAGTCCCTTAAGCTCATGTCCCTCCCACCCTCCCCCACGCACCCTCTAGAGGAGGGGACAAAGGCGGCAGTGAAGGAGGAAGAAGAGAAACACCTTTATTGGAAGAGTAGTGTGGACATGAAAAGGGATAAGAGTGAGAGAGCAGGGGCTGTGGGGGTCCGAAGGGCTGGTGCCTTTCTCAGCGCCCCCTCCAGGGGGCTGTGCAGAGATGAGCTGACACACCCTGGGCCCAGTCACCAGTGAAGCCCTGTGATCTCTTGGGAGAGGACCTCCTGGGTGGAGAGGGAGGCAGGAGGCTTGGGTTCCCACGGAGCGGGGGACCCAAGAAGCCACCTGGTTTCATCGATCCATGCTGTCATCCGTTGGGCTGGAGAAACATGTCTGTAGCAGCTTTTCACAGAATTCTAGCTCTTCCTAGATTGGGGGAGGGCAGAGTGGGAGCCTTGAGTGCAGAGGCCAGACCCTACTTCCAGTAGTCTTGGCACCCAGAAGTGGCTCCTCTTCCCTCCTGGCTGCCCAACCTTCTCCAGCCACTGCTCAGATCCATGATTCAGTGTTCCTCTTCTCACTGGCATCTGAACTACTGAACTAGAACCTGCCCATGTCACCCCATTGGTCTGTCCTCACATTAGCCCCCTTGGGCTCTTTTTAACTCATAGATAGAGGCCCCTGTCACTCCCTGCTCAAAACCCCTTTCATGGGTACAAACCCTGGAAGCCAAGAAAGAAAGCGAGTGTTGCCCAATTTAAAAAGAAAAAAGAAAGAGGTACTGATAGGTTGAAACACATAAATATAAACGATAACTCCATAGCAAAAAAAAAAAAGGAAACAAAAATGAAAGAAAAACAAGTTGAGAGTAAAATATTTGTGATACATATCATAAATGGCTAACGTACTTAACACTAATAGAACTTTTAAAAAAAATCAATTGCGCCCAGTAGATAAGTGTTGAAAGGATATGAGATAGGCCTCAAGGGTGGGGCCCCCCATCACTTGGCCCAGGGTCTGGCACACCAGAGGCTTAAGGGATGTCTGAGGGATGAAGGCAGGACTCACATGCTCCCCACCTGAAACCACAGAATGACCTACACCCTCCCCGGCTGAAACCCCAGGCCAGAATGGTCCCAAGCTATCCCTGTCCCACAGCTTACAGACACTTATCTTCATGGTTCCTGTGATAATGTCTGGGTGAACAGCTGGGTTTGGGTATCTTGCCTCTCTTGGTCACCCCTACATCCAGTGCCCCTCTGAAAACACTTGACAATGTCCGCAGAGAAATGGACTCAATACAATGGACATCCCAGGAGAGTGGGCACGTTTGCTGGGCTCTGCTTTCCTGGTGCACCAACATCTGGGCAGTATGTACTTCAATGAATGAATCAATTACTTAACAGCTGGTTAACTGAACTATTTGAATATTCAATTAGTTATGATTTATCATTTATTTGTTACTTATCTATTTACTTATCTAATGAGTTATCATTTGTCTCATTTTATCTATTTAATTAAATATCTAATGACTTGTTATGTATCACTTGATATTATCTAATTAATAATTGGTTGTTATTTACCTTTTGTTATTTGTCAATTTAATGAAATATTTAATCATTAATTATTTGAGTGATATGATGGAAATAATTATATTATGTAATTTGGCTAATCATTCAATGATCCCAACGCTTTGCTGTCCCCATCCCCATCACGCTGACATAGCACTGGGCAAGTGGGAGGCATGAAATGTTTGCTGAATGGACCACAAGTAAATGCATAAAAGCCTGAACCAATAGACCCTAGGGTCCCCAATGGCGAGGACAGGCTGGCTCCTCCCACCTCACACCACACCTGGTTCTCCTTGCGCCCCATCCTCTCCCCCAACCACCGCACCTGGTACTCCTCGTGCTGCTGCAGCAGCTGGCAGCGGTGGCGGAGGAGCTCCTCCAGGCCCAGCTCAGGCTCCCGGCACTCACGCACACCCTGTGGGAAGTCTGTCACCAGGCTGCGGGGAAATGAGAGCAACCCCTTAGAACGTCCCTCTATAGCCTCACTGCCAACACGCCTGCTGAACACTGCTGCCCCACACTGGCCCAGGGATGATGATGAGGGTGCTTTTTGGCATGGTGCCTGCCATAGAGTCGACTCTCAGAACCCGCTCGCTCAGTAGCTCCATTCTGTCACTTGTTTAGACAATAATACACTTGCACTGTGGGGGCTGAGGAGCATGTAAGAAAGACTCTCCCCCCCCCCAAGCCACTGTGTCAGCCCGCTACAGGTGAGGAAACTGAGGCTCTGTGATTCCTACTCCTCTCTGGCCCTACATCCTCGTGCCCACAGGGAAATTCCCAACTCCTGAGTCCCTGGGGAGGAGGAGACTGGTGGGCTGATTCCTGAGCCACTCCCACCATGGAGAACCCACCCCAGGCCCCATCCTCTCAGGGCCCTAGCGCACCTGCACAGGGCTCCAAGCACATGCTCGTGGAAAGGGCTGTGTTCTGTCCGCACAAGGGCCACCAGCTGCTGGACCATCCCCATGGAGCACAGGGTCCCTGGGGGAAGGGCTGAGGGGGTCAGAGCAGCAGCCCCACTGGTCTCCTACACCTACACCCTCCCTGGGATGTCTGCTCCCCCCATTTCCCCATGCCTGCACCCTCCCCAGGGCATTGCTTCCCCCACTACTGCCCTCCCTCAGTGGCTGCCCCACCTTTGTGTTCAGGGTGGCCCACAAGCAGGTTCTGCAACAGGAATGCCGACTTGACCTTGAGCTTCTGCACCTGCTGCTGCATGGCCCGCATCAACACGGAGAAGCCGTCCAGGCGGAGGAACTGCAGCAGCCCGGCCTCCTGCTCCCGGACAAGGCCTGGGGTGGGGCAGGGCCTTGAGCTCACTGTCACTACCAGACCACCACCACCATCATCACTATCACCATGTTGTCACCATCAACATCATCACCATCACCACCATCACCGCCATCACCATCAATTTCCACAGACCTGCGCTATACAAGCAGGTCCTCAATCTCCTGGGCTCAAGTAATCCTCCTGCCTCAGTCTCCCGAGTAGCTGGGACAACAGGCATGCACCATGATGCTCTGCTAATTTTTCTATTTTTACTAGAGACGGGGTCTCACTCTTGCTCAGGCTGGTCTTGAACTTCTGGCCTCAAGCAATCCTCCTGCCTCGGCCTCCCAGAGTGCTAGGATTACAGGCATGAATCACCCCACCCAACCTGCATTATCTTTTTTTTTAAGTATGTTTTTGAGATATAACGCACAATCCATACTGTTCACCCTTTTAAGTGTACAATTTAGTGATTCACAACGTTGTGCAACCATCACCACTAACAACTCCAGAACATTTTCATGACCCCTAAAAGAAACTCCATACCCATTAGCAGTTACTCCCAACTTCCACTCCCCCAAAACCCCTGCAACCACAGATCTACTTTCTATCTATCTGGACTTGCCATCCTGGACATTTCATATAAACAGATTCACAAATATGTGATCTTTTGTGTCTGGCTTCCCTCACTTAGCATGTTTACAATGTCCATTCACATTGTAAATTTTTCTTATAATTCTTTCTTTGGTTTTTCTTTTTCTGACATAAAAAGAGCTTAGACATTCACATTGTAAATTGTATCAGTACTTCATTCCTTTTCGTGGCTGAATAATATTCCGTCATATGGATACATCACATTTTTTTAATCCATTCCTCTGTTGATGGGAGCGTTATCTCTTTCTAATTCTCACAACTATCCTAGGGTGGGTGTTCTCAGAATCCCATTTTACAGATGAGGAAACTGAGGCCCAGAGAGCCAGGCTACAGAGCAATGTGTGACTTTTATCTTGAGGACAATGAGAACTCTGGAAGGCCTCAGAGCTGGCCAAGAGCCAGCCTGTGGGTGGCACTTCCAATGAGGCACCAGCTCTTGGGTAAGCTCTAGACCTGTGCTGTCCAGGACGGACAGAAGCTACTTGGAGCCTCTGGCTACTAGTACCTGACATATGGCCAGTGGGAATAAAGAACTAAGTTGTTCATTTCATTTAAGTTCAATACATTTAAGCTCAAAGTAGAAAAGTGAAGCAGTGTAAAATATTTTCCATTAAATACAATTTTGTTGCCTTGGTACAACTATACTTCATGCCCTCCGCTGAAAACTCATCGTCTAAATTGAGAAGTGCTTTATTTGTAAAATGCACAGTAGGTTTTGAAGACATAGGACAAAAAGACATAAAGTATGTCATTAATATTCCGTACTAAA
>NW_012144190.1:573085-574898 GCF_000956105.1 Propithecus coquereli
ATTAGCTGGACAACTAAAAATATATAGAAAAATTAGCCGGGCATGGTGGCCCATGCCTGTAGTCCCAGCTACTTGGGAGGCTGAGGCAGTAGGATCGCTTGAGCCCAGGAGTTTGAAGTTGCTATGAGCTGATGCCATGGCACTCTAGCCGGGGCAACAGAGTGACACTCTGTCTCAAAAAAAAAAAGTTATGCTTATGCAGCGCTAAAGAGAAACGAGCCGTCAAGCCAAAAAGAAACATGGAGAAAGCTTAAATGTATATTACGAAGTCAAAGAAGCCAATCTAAAAAGGCTACATTCTACATGGTTCCAACTATGTGACATTCTGGAAAAGGCCCAACTATGGGGACAGTAAAAAGATCAGGGAGGGCCGAACAGGTGCAGCACAGAGGAGCTGCAGGGCAGTGAAGCTCTGCCTGATACCGTAGTGGTGGACGGATGTCATCACATGTTTGTCCAAACCCACAGGATGTGCAACACCAGGAGAGAAGCAAACTACGGCCCGTGGGTGGTAAAGATGTGTCCATGTAGGTTCACCCATTGTGACAAACGCACCACTCTGGTGGACTATGGGGGAGTCTGTGCGCATGGGGGAGGAGCTGTATGGGAACCTTCCGTACCTGCCACTCAATTCTGCTGTGAACCTAAAACTGCTTTGGAAAACAAGGTCTTGATCCTCGCTCTGGCCCTCTCCCGAACCCACCACCCACTTACACACAGCCATCGGACCCCTCCCTATCTATCTTTGTGGAAGCCTTTCCCTGTGCAAACAAAGAGCCACCTCTAAGTGGCCTCCAGGGATGGGTGGGGAGCACAGCTACCGTCACCGCCTCAGGCAGCAGGAGCAGATGGGACGTGCCCTGCAAAGGCTCCTAGCACAGAACTTACCGAATGGTAGCTGGACAGCCACGTGATGGCACTGAATGGTACGTTTTAAAATGGTCACGTGCATTTTACCTCGAAAAGAATAAGGCATTGGAGTTCCCGTGGCTCTTGCCTGCATCTTGGACAGCTTTCTGTGGGGACACCAGCCACCATGCTGTAAGGACACTCAAGCAGCCCGAGGCCTCTTGCCAATAGCCAGCAAAAACTTGCTAGCCACAGGAGGTGCCACCTTGGAAGCACCCCTACCTGAGACGGGTTCATGAGGGTCAAATGAGGTGCTACCTGCACAGGCTTAGTGAGGTCAACCGTTCAGGGACTGGAGCCCCTGCTGACAGCTGAGCATGCCCATAAAAGACACAAAGCCAGAAATATTGAGGTGGGCCACTCCCGCACTCGCAACCCACAAAGGACAGAGGCAGGTCAAGGTGCGGAACAGTCAGGATGGTCTGCTACCGGTTATGTACAAAGGTACAAAGGAAAAAGTGGAAGGTACACACCACACACATGCATACATCATGCATCTCACATACATACATCTCACACACACACACACACACACATACACACCACACATGCCCCCTACACACATACACCACACACACACACAACTCACATCCACAAACACTACACACGCACACACCATACACACCCCCACATGCACACAGTTGTGCTTATAGATTCATTAAAATCTCTGGAAGTAGAAACTGGTGTGAGAGTGGTTTTCTCTGGGAAGGGGATGGAGTAGGTCGGGGACAGGGGCTTTTCACTGCGTACTCTTTACACCTGTTGAATTGTCAGTGATGTGACTATCTGCAGATTTTTAAAAAATATTTACTGACTTCTTTTTCAATATGAGTTATTAAAAGAAACTGTGAGGCCGGGCGCAGTGGCTCACACCTGTAATCCTAGCACTCTGGGAGGCCGACTC
>NW_012144190.1:577473-579251 GCF_000956105.1 Propithecus coquereli
ATTTATTTATTTATTTGAGACAGGGTCTTGCTCTGTTGCCCAGGCTAGAGTGCAGTGACGTCATCATAGCTCACTGCAACTTCAAACTCCTGGGCTCAAGCGATCCTCCTGCCTCAGCCTCCAGAACAGCTGGGGCTACAGGCATGTGCCACCACACACAGCTAATTTTTTTCTATTTTTTGTAGAGATGGGGTCTCACCACATTGCCCAGGCTGATCTTGAAGTCCTGGCCTCAAGCAATCCTCCCACTTTAGCCTCTAAAGTCTGGAAATAGAGTCTTTAGAGAGATGACTAAGTTAAAATGAGGTTGCTAGGGTGGGTTCTAATCCAGTCTGACTGGTGTCCTCATGAGAAGAGGAGACTAAGACACAGACACACACAGAAAAACCACTGTGTGAGGACACAGGGAGAAGGTGGCCATCTGCAGGCCAAGGAGAGGGCTCAGAAGAAGCAGCCCTGCCAACACCTTGTTCCTAGACTTCCAGCCTCCAGATCTGTGAGCAAATAAATTTGTTGTTTAAGCCAGAAAGCCTGTGGTACTCGGTTATGGCAGCCCTAGCAAACTAATACACCAGGTAGGCCGGGAGGGCCAGGTCGGCTCCCACAGGGACCTGCCTCCAAGCCCTGGCTGTCTCCAAGCACCAAACCAGGGGTCCTCCAAGACTGGCGCAACTCAACTCCATCAGCATTTAGGGCATTAGGGTCCCAGGCTCCAGACCACTCAATGCCAGCACTGACCCCCCATCTTTGTGACACTCAGAATGCCCCCTGAAGGAGAACCACACACTAGATCAGGGGTCAGCAAGCCATGGTCCACCGCCTGTCTTCGCAAATAAAGTGGTACTGGAGAGCGTGGTGGTGCCTCAAAAAGTGAAACACAGAGTCCCTGTGATCCAGTAATTCCCCTCCTAGGCATAGACCCAAAGGAACTGAGAGCAGGACTTGGATACCTGAACAGCACGTGCACAGCAGCAGCATTCACGAATGACCAAACGTCCATCAGCAGAGGAAGGGATAAATAAAGCCTGGTCTACCCATACAACAGCCACAGACAGCATGAAGCTGACATGTGCTGCAACAGGAACAGACCTTGGAGACGTGAAGCTCAGTGAATGAAGCCAGACACAAAAGGCCATGTTATGGGATTCCACTGACATGAAATGTCCAGAACAGGCACATCCACAGAGACAGAAAGCTGATCAGTGGTTGTCAGCCTGGAAGGGGGCAGGGAGAATGGAGAGTGACTGCTTTATGCATACAGAGGTCTCCTTTGGGGGTGATGGGAAAGTTCTGGAACTACAGGTAATATTGTACAACATTGTGAATATACTAAATACCATGGAAGTGTAGTACACTTTAAAATGGTTAATTTTATGTTATGTGAATGTTACCTCAATAGATAATAATAATAGCTGAGTGCGGTGATTCGCACCTATAATCCCAGCACTTTGGGAGGCCAAGGCAGGAGGATCACTCGAGGCCAGGAGTTCAAGACCAGCCTGAGCAATGTCTTGAGACCCCGACCCTCCCAAATATAAAAAATTAGCCAGGTGTCATGGTCGACACCTGTAGTCCCAGCTACTCAGGAGGCTGAGGCAGGAGGATCACTCGCTTGAGCCCAGAAGTTTGAGGTTGCAGCAAGCTTTGATGATGCCACTGTACTAGCCAGGGTGACAGAATGAGACCCTGTCTCAAAAAATCGTAATAATAATAGTAAATAGGATAAATGGTCATGTGGGAGAATATTCCCCTCAGCCCATCTTCATCAGCATTGCACA
>NW_012144190.1:579301-581448 GCF_000956105.1 Propithecus coquereli
ACCCAAACCCTCCCTGTTCTCCCAGCCTCTGCACCCTGGGGCCGCCATCTGCCCATCTGATGTGGAAAGGATACTGAGAGACCAGGGCCCAGGATGCACAGGGGCGGGGAAAAGAAAGGGGGTGTTGGGACCCCTCTCCCACCCCCCACTTCAAAGCCCACATAGGCTGCTGCAGGTAAGAAACAGCCGACCTCAAAGAGATCAGCACAGCGTTGCCATGTGACCCAGCAACTCTGCTCCTAGGTATGGACCCAAGAGAAACGGAAACAATGTCTCCATGAAGACCTGTGCGCTCTCGTGTTCACAGCAGCACAGGAGCCCAGGGACAGAAGCGACCCAGATGTACAACATCAGACGGCTGGACGGACACAGTGTAGCACATCCATACGGTGAGGCATTACTCAGACACGAAAAGGAGCGAAGCACCGACACAGGCTGCAGCGCGGATGAGCCTTATGCTGGGTAAAAGCCAGACACAAAAGGCCACGCAGTGTATGATTCCATTTGCGTGAAACGTCCGGGACAGGTGAATCCTTCCAGACAGTGGATGCAAGCTTGCAGGGGCCGGGGAGGAAGCAGCGCGGCTGCTGATGGGTACACGGTTTTTATTTGGGGCGAGGATGAAAATGTTCTGAAATTACATAGTGGTGATGGCTGCACAACCTTGTGAGTATACAGGAAGTACTAAATTTATACTTTAAAAAGATGAATTGTATGGCCTGTGAATTATATCTCCATAAAACTGTTTTAAAAAAACAAACACACACAGTTAAACGGGGGGCCTGGCATAGCACAGGCACAGACCAGCATCCAGCACACGGGAAGAAACCGCCCGGGCTCGGACCTAGCTGTGTGTCCTCGCTGGGCCTCTCCAGCCTGACCCCTCCGCCGTGTGGAGGGACTGGGTCGTCACTACCTCAGAGACGTGCGTGAGGATAGAGCAAGTTAACACCCGGCACAGAGAGAGCGCCCCAAAGACCAGTCCCTGACCTGGCACCTGTCTCCCAGGGGCAGCGTGGTGGAAGCACAGGCCCGCTCTGCCCCGTGGAGCTGCACAACCCTGGCCAATCCCTCTGTCCATGCCTCAGTTTCCTCCTCTGTTAAGTGAGGACGAAAAGGGTCCCTACTTCACAGGGTTGGTAGGATACAAAGGATTCACGTACAGCAGATCTCGAGTGAGGGGCTCTCTGCGATGCCTAGAGGCGTGTTTGGCTGTCATAGCTGGGGGTGCTAGTGTATCTCTAGCGGGTAAAGACAATGTCCTACAGTACAACTCCCAAGACAAAGAACGAACCGGCCCCAAATGCCAACAGTGCCAGGCTGCAAACCTGTGCTGTGTGCAAAGCACTCATGCTGGGCCAGGGCAGCATCGCTGACCCAAGGCTCCTGTGCCGGTCCGTGTGCTCTCCAGCTAGCAGGGGTTTTGGGCAAGCTCACCATTCTGTTCCCAGCACCCAGCACAGAGTCACACAAGTTCAGGAATAAATGAATAAAGGAAGTGCCTTTCCCTCCGCCCCCAGCAGATCCCTGCAGGATCCACCTCCGTAGGTGCCTCTGGCTGGCCCCTCTCCCAAGAGCCCAGCCCGCCACCCCAACACTGCCACCCCTCGCCCCCTCAACACTCACAGGAGATAGCGAAGAGGGCCTTGACGCGCACTGTGTCGCAGGCATCGCGGTCGAGCAGCCGCAGCAACTTCCGCAGGGCGCCGAGGCCTAGTACCTGCTCCTGGATGGCCGCCACGTTCTGACTGCACGTGCCGATGAGCTGTGCCGCCCGCCACCTCAGCCCTGCGGCCCCTGCCTCCAGGTATCGGCCCACGAGCAGGTGCATGCCAGACAGCTGGCAGAAGTCTGTGCGGCAGAGACGAGAAGAGAGAGAGGCCGGCACTAAATGTGTCTCCCCCTCCAAAAAATTTGACAGGGTGACATCCTAAGCCCCAGTATCACAGGATATGACTGTACTTGGAGAAGAGGCATTTATTCATTCATTCATTCATTCATGTATTTGAGACAGAGTCTCACTCTGATGGGGTATATATGTATGTATTTATTTTATTTATTTATTTATTTGAGACAGGGTCTTGCTCTGTTGCCCAGGCTAGAGTGCAGTGACGTCATCATAGCTCACTGCAACTTCAAACTCCTGG
>NW_012144190.1:583228-591607 GCF_000956105.1 Propithecus coquereli
ACACACACACACACACACACACACACACACACACGGAGGGAGGAAGGGAGAGACAGAGACATCAGGAAGGAAATGGTGTCTTTGGCTTTAATTCTCATTTGGTTACTAATAAGGTGTAAAAATCGCTGCTGCTGGGATTGGAGACTCAGCACAGTGCTTAGCACATAGCAACTGCTCAATAGATATTTCCTGAACAAGCGAAAAATGAATGAAAGAGCAAAGTCATTATAAGCCATCCTGTGGATTGGAGGGGAAGTTCCCCGCCCGGGTAAGTCTGGGAAACACTGGGTAAAAGCAAGCTGGAGGGGGCTTTGCTGCAGGTCTTCTCAGAGCATCGAATGAGCTCGCATACATCGTGGGTCTCCTGGAATAGAGGAGGGCGTCCCAAACTCTCACCAGCCCCCATCCAAAATGAGAACACCCGACGCCCATGCACTACACGCTGTTCACTCTGCGCCTGGTGTGAAGTGCCAGGTGGCTCTCTCATCCCAGCCTCCTGAGCCCGTGGACAGAGGTGGTAACCAGGGGTTCAAAGAGCTTCAGGGACACGCACAAACTCACACTGCTGCAGCACAGCCTGAACCATGTACCAAGCAAGCGATGTCCCAAATCCACATCCTTAACCACCACACCATTCAGCCCCTCCAAATGCAAGTGGGGTCTCGCTCGGCACCCGCCTGCTCAGACCTTCTGTTTGCTCTGCTGCATTTGGAACAAACCCACAGCATCCCCCTCGGTCTATGAGGCCCTGTACGTCCCAGTGTTGTTTCCTGCCCCGGCTCCTCACGCGCTCTGCTCTGCCCCAAGGGACTTGCCGCCACCCCTGAACACACCACGTTTCCGCCTCGGGCCTTTGCGCTGGCTGTGCTCCTGCCTGGAATGCCTTTCCCTGAGATCACCCGGCATCTCACACCCTCACTTCGGGTCTCTGACCAAATGTGACCCTTCCGGGAGGCCTTCCCTGCCCACTCTGCCTCAAATCACCTTTTCTCTCGTACTCTATGGAGTGGCAGTAGACACACAGAGGACTAGGAGAGAAATGGCTGGTCTCAGAGTGTATCCAGGAAGTGGTGGACAGAACCTGCCACTGGGCTGGCTGCATGGGGTGAAGAAGGGCATCTTCGAGGCCGTGGAGGGGAAGAGCTGGGAGGAGGCTGGGAGGCCAGGAAGGAGCCTGGTGGTGTGGTCCCCTAGAGAAGGGACAGGGCTGAGGTGCAGGGGGAGGTGGGGGCAGAGGGGCAGGACACCCTGGTGTGGCTGGGGTACCTGCGGCATTGTCCATGTTCTCACACAGGTCTGCCAGCAGCTCCAGGGCCCCCTCTCGCTCCTGCTGGTCGGCGGCCAGCTCGGCCTCGCCGGTGGCAGGGGGCATGGGCTGGGACAGCACTCGGAGGCAGTTCTTCATCTGCTCCACCTCCTCCCGCTGGCCCCGGAAGGCAGCCGACATGGCCTCCTGCAGCCATTGACGCCTCTAGGGGATGAGGGTGGGGAAAAGAAGCACACATCTAATCAGTAATTAATTAGGGAGCAATGGCCATTAATAATGACAGCCAACATCTGAAGACTGACTGCTCCTTCAATCAACAAATATCTACTGAGCATCTTCTATTTTATACAGAAGGTCTCGCTCTGTCACTCAGGCTGGAGCGCAGCCGCCCAATCATAACTCACTGCAGCCTGGGTTCAAGTGATCCTCTTGCCTCAGCCACCCTAGCAGCTGGAACTATAGGCACACGCCACCAAGCCCGGTTAACTTTTCAATTTTTTTTTTTTGTAGATACAGGGTCTCGCTACGTTGCCTAGGCTGGTCTTGAACTCCTGGCCTCAAGTGATCCTCCTGCCTCATCCTCTCAAAGTGCTGGGGTCACAGGTGTGAGCCGCTGTGCCCAGCCTGAGCATCTTTTTACTCAGACTCTTTCTAAATACTAGAGACACAGCCCTAAGCCAAGATAGACAAAAGCCCTTGCTGTGAGCTCTCCATTCTGGTGGGGGAGCAGATAAAGAAAATAAGCAAAATATGTACCATATGATATGGTGATATGACAAGGGCCACCGGGTCAAGCGGGGGGTGGGGTGGGGTTGGGGAGTCCTGAGGTGGGGCTGCAGAATTAAATGGAGTGGTCAGTGAGGGTCCCAGGGAGGTGATGTGTGAGAGTAAAGCAGTAGGTAAGGGAGCAGGCCAGGCAGACACCTGGGAGAGAACATTCCAGGCAGAGGAAACAGCCAGGAGGCCAATGTGGCAGAAGCAGAGTGAATGAGGGGGAAGGGACAGGTGAAGGGAGATCGCTGGGGGTCTCGTGGACTGTTGAAAAGACCTGGGAGGCCCCTCCGCATGAGGTGGGGGAGCTGCCAGAGGCTCCCAGCAGAGGATTGGTGACACTTCTGTTACTGTTGAGGACAGACTGAGAGGAGGCAAGGGCCAGTGCAGGGAGACTCTCGAGAGGCTCGGTCTTGTCGAGCAGGCAGGACAGAGGGAGTGGGGAGGAATGGCCAGGTCCTGGACTTTGTGTGAAAGAGCCAATATGATGTTCTGAGATAACAAGGAGTGAGGCAGCGAGGAGTCAAAGATGACACCAAGGCTTTTGTCCTGAGCAACCAGGAGGAGATGGGGAAGATGGTGGGAAAAGCAGGTTTGGAACAGGAGGAGTAGAGATTAGAGATCATTCCTGAACATGCTAAGTTTGAGGGCTCTATGACAGGTCCAAGGTAAATAATAAATAGTCCGCCTAAAGTTCAGAGCAGAGGTCCAGACTGGACCAGGATCTCTCAACCCCAGCCCTATTGACACTTTGAGCCGGATAGTTCTTTGTTCTTTCTTTTGGGGCGTCCTGTGCACTGTAGGATGTGGAGCAGCATCCCTGGCCTTCACCCACTGGATGCCAGTATCACCCTCCCCCCTAGCTGTGACAACCAAGAATGTCCCCACACATTGCCAATTGTCCCCTGGGGAATAAAATCATTCCTATGGAGAACCACTGGCCTAGCAATATAAATTTGAGACTTGTCAGGGTAAAGCCTCACACGTGAGATCACAAAGGAAATGAGCGAAACCAGGTAAGAGTCCAGGCGAGGTGGCTCATGCCTGTAATCCTAGCACTTTGAGAGGCCAAGGTGGGAGTATGGCTTGAGTTTAGCAGTTCGAGACCAGCCTGAGCAAGAGCAAGACCCCATCTCTACAAAAAACATAAAAATTAGCCAGCCGTGGTGGTGCATGCCTGTAGTCCCAGCTACTCAGGAAGCTGAGGCAGAAGGATCGCTTGAGCCCAGGAGTTTGAAGTTGCTGTGAGCTATGATGATGCCACTGTACTCTAGGCTGGCTGACAGAGTGAAACCCTGTCTCAAAAAAGAAAAAAAAGAAAGTAGATAAGAGAAGAGACCCAAAGACTGCGTCCTGGTCCACTCCATTATTAAGAGGCTGGGGAGTGAGGAAGTACAAACAGAAGACAGAGGAGGACCAGAGAGTAAGGATGAAACCAGGAGACTATGTTGTCCCAGAAGCCAAACGAAGAGATTCAAGCAGGCAATAATCAAATGCTATTAGCTCAAATGAGATGAGAGCTGAAAACTAACCACTGGAATTTGGTTTCTTTCGGCCAGGCCAGGTTAAGTACTCATGAGAGGGCTCCTTAGTTGTAGACTGAAGGTCAGATCTCGAGAGTGTCTGAGGGGACAGTCCTAAATAAATCTGGACAAGCTGTTCCATGTGTCTGTGCCTGTTTCCTGTCATGAATGTTCGATGACATCATGTATGTAAATGGATTAGCACAATGTTTTGTATACAGTAACTGCCAAATTAAACAATATAAACATTGCTATTCATCTTCAAAACAACTCTATAAGGTAAGTATCATTATTATCCCCACTTTACAGATGAGAAAATTGAGGTACAGAAAGGCTGTGATTTGCCCAAGCTCACACAGCAATCGGCAAAGCCTGAAGTCAAACTCAAGCAGTCTGTCTGCACAGCCTGTGCTGCTTTCACGAGAACAAGCTGCTGCTTTCCCAAGCGCTGCCTAAATGCCAGGCACTGTGTGCAGCCCTGCTAAAATTGGACCCTCAGAACTACCCTGTGAAGTACTGTTATAATTATCATCAATTTGCAAATGAAGAACTTCAGGCTCAGAAAGATTAAGTAATACACCCAAGGTCACACAGGTGGACAATGCTGAATCCAGGTCTGTGGCTCTGGAGATCTGTCCCCTCAGACACTCTTGAGATCTGACCTTCAGTCTACAACGACCCCATCTAGCACAAATATAGCCTGTTATGTCTCCACACCTGGACTACTGCCTCCCACCCAAGATGACCTCAGCTTATAGCTCCCCAAGCTACACTTCCCAAGACACTCTGTCCCCAGGCCCCTCATCTTCTTGGGTCCCCATCATTTACCTCCTCGCTCATGGGTTCTGGAGGGGGGTCTGGCTCTTCAGAGCCCGCCGTGATGGCCATCTGCAGCAGGCCTTGGAGGTTACGTGGGGGCTGGGGGTTGCCCGAGCCCCCTGCAGAGGAGCCGCCGCCACCCCCTGACGAGCAACCCTGGGAGGCCGGGGGCAGCGCCAGCGGGAGGCGGCTGCCCCTGGAGCCTTCGTCCGCCATAGGCCGTTTGTGAAGAAGGGAAGAATGTGTTAGAGGGAGAAGGTGGTCACCGCTGAGGCAGCTCTGACGTCCTGACTGGTCAACTCCTGAAGGTCTGCTGAGAAGGTGGCGTTTTAGGGGAGCTCGGCGCCCCCCCATGGCCCCAAACCACTCTGCCCGCACACCCCTTAACCACAGACCCCTTTCCTTCCTTCATACCAACAGGACCCTTCCCCAAAGGCATAAGACCCTCCTTCCTCCCTAGCAATAGGCCCCACCCACACTCCCTGGCAACAAACCCCCCTCCTCCATCTCCACTGCGTTTCCATCTCTTAGCAACCCCACCGCCCCGCCTCTACAGCAACAAGCCCTCCTTTTGGTCTCCTTAGCAACAAGTCATCTCCTTCCTCTCAGAAGACGGACGCTGGAGCGGGGCGGATCTCACCTACCCGGGTCCTCGAGCCTCCGCCGCTCCTAAACACAAAGTCGCCCGCACCTGACTCCACTGGGCGCCGCCATCTTGACCGGAAATACGCAGCTCTTACGCGGAAGTTCCCGGCACACCCACCCAACTTCGGGTTGTGGAAGTGGCTCAGGAGGCTTGCCGGGCTCTTATGCCCTTCCCACCTGGTTGGATACTGCACTTGGCCCCGCCCCTCAGGCGCAGGCTACAGGTCTAAGCCCCGCCCCCAGCCCAGTTCTCCCACCTTAGAGTCTTGGCCTCCTCAGGCGAAGTTCCATCCCTGTCCTGACGTAGAGGCCCCGCCCCCAGGTCTGGCTCCACCTCTAACTCCGCCCACATTCATGTTTCCCGCCCCTGTTCTAGGCTTTTCAGCCTCTCACAAGTAAGCCCCGCCTCTTCCTAAGCCCCACCCCCAATCCCACCAGGGCCCCGCCCACCCCGTTGCGGGCGTGTGGCGATGGTACCTAATCCTTAGGCAGATTTGAGCCTTGCCTCCCAACTCTGATTTTCCTCTCCACTAGGGCCACCACTCCATCTTCTACTGGAGCCCTGATGTCTCCCTTCTACTAGCTGACTTACGCAGCCTTAAGTCCACCACCACCCCAGCCTCAGTTTCCCCATTCGTCAAATGGGGCTGCCGTGTGGACCGTTCTTATGACCCCCTCATGGACTCTTCCCTGTGTCCTGCCAGGCGGAGAGGGGGGAATTCTCCAGGCCTGGAGCCAGGAAGCAAAATGCCCCAGAGCTAGTGTCAAGATTCAGAGCGCCAAAGGAGCGAGGTTGTCGGGGAGGCCTCGATGCACGGATGCACCGAATATGGAACTTAGGTCTGGGAATGTCCTGGGGCAAGCCTGGGCTGTGGTGGTGTATGCCTTGAGCTGGGCTTTGTCTTGGTCCTGGTTAGAAGGCTTTTTCCCTCCCAGAAAAGGTTGGGCTCAGCTTCAGGTGGGCCTACAGTCACAAATGTATCGAGCACCTGCTGGGCTTTGATTGCACCATGGCATGTTTTGGGCAGAGATGGGAAGACCAAACAGATAAGTTGTGAGTGTGAGTGCACGTGGGTGCACACGCACGTGCGTGTGTGTGTGTTTGTGTGTGGTGTTTGTAGAACTGTCATATCGGGTGGTTCTGTGTACGGGGATGCCCTATTATATTAGTTTTCTATTGCTGCTGTTAGCAAATTACCAAATACTTGGTAGCTTAGAACAGCACACATTTATTATCTTACAGTTCTGGAGGGAGAAGTGCAAAGTGAGTTTTACCCCTCTAAAGTCAAAGTGTCGGCAAGACTACGTTCCTTCTGGAGACTCTAGGGGAGAATATGTTTTCTTGCTTTTTCCAGCTTCTAGAGGCCACCCTCATTCCTTGGCTTGTGGCTGCATCACTCTAACCTCTGCTTCCATCATCTCATCTCCTCCTCTGAGTATGCCCCTCCTGCGTCCTTCATACAAGGACCCTTGTGGTTACACTGAGCTCATCCAAATAACCAGGATGATCTCCCCCTCTCAAGATCCTGAACTCAATCATATCTGCAAAATCCCTTTTGCCATGTAAGGTAACATATTCACAGGTTGTGAGAATCGAGACGTGGACATCTGTGCACAAGTCTATCTATAATACATGTGCACATATATTATATATAATGCCATATTTGTAACATAGATGTATATGTAATGTGCAATTGTCTATAATATATTATATATGTGAATATATGAATAATATGCTACCAGCCTAGATGAAAGCTCTCACATCTCTATGAAAGCCATAGGCTTTATAATGACCTATAGGGAGGATGATCATATATTATAATATTTCATCTGTAGCAAGACACTGAGAACAAAAAGGGGCCCATTAATAGTTACAGAATACCAGGCATAACCCAAGACATAAGGTCATGCTGCTTCTAAGATCTTATATGACCCACTTCCTCACCTCATTCCCCCCTGCACTCCCTTGCTCACTCTCCGGCCACACTGGCCCCTTCAATGTTCCTACAACACACCAGACACGCTGCTGCCACAGGACCTTTGCTCTTGCTGTTTCCTCTACCTGGAATGCTCCTTGCCCTTTATCCTCATGGCTCAAACCCTGATTTTACTTCCTGGCCGCCTTATCTAAAACTACACCCCCCTCAACAAACACTTCCTAACCCCCTTTACTGCTTTAGTCACCTCGTTAGCTGGAACCATGACTATCTAACATACCATATATTTTGCTTGGTGGTCTTGTTGATCAGCTACCTCCTCCACTAGCATGGAAGCCCCACAGGGCAGGGATTTTTGCTGATTTACTTCACTGCCATGTCTTACCAACTGGAACAGTGCCTGGCTCAGATTTGGCACTCAGTAAAGACTTGTGGACTGGAGGTTGTTGAATAGGGGACTTGGGAGTCTCACCAGAGCCAAAAAGCTCCTGGATACACTTTACAGGGGACTTCGGAATTAAATGGGTGCCCAACACCTTCAGGTGCCTGACATAGAAGAGTCTATGGATTACGCGGAAGGCTAATGGGTGCTTGTGGATTACCCACGGGCTGAGCGCAGATCTGAGGCGTGCTACAGTGGGGAGGTATGGATTATACTGGGGCCCACGTGAAGATCTAGGGCATCCTCTGGCAAGCACAGAGAATACACAGGAGTCTGAAAAAATATACAGGGACCTCAGGGGGTTCTGGAAGTTTCTTCATAGGAGCAAGAAGTGTCTTAAATCACCCTGGGCTTTGGGTAGATATGGAGCCCTGACGCTGGTGGGGACACAGATCTTGCCCAAGGAGACCTGGGTTGGCAGGCTTGAGGGGGATGGGAAAACAGAGCTGAGTCTTGGGTCAGCAACTCCCCAAATTCTTTCCCTTCTCTGCCTCTGTCTCCCTCGTTCTCTGCCCCTCTAGTCTGCACCGTCTACCCTCAGCATCTGTCCCTCCACCTGTGTGCACCCCCTGGTCCTCCTGCAGTCCCCACCTGTCCCCCTCTCTCTGTGGGTCTCTTTCTACATCTCTCTTCCATCCCTCTGTCTCCCCACATCTCTGACTCTCCCTGTCCCCACTCTGCTCTTACAGTTCTCTCACCGTCTCCCTGTCCCAGTTTTCCCTACTTGCCATTCTTTCCTTCTCTTCTGTCCCTGCCCATCTCTGCTCTGTCTCCGCGTCCCACCCCCTGCTCTCCCCCCACGGCTTGTCCTAGCCCTGTCTCTGGTGGTCTCCATCTCTCTCGCTGTATCTGACTCTGCGTCTCTGTGTCAGTCTGCATTTCTCTTTGTGGCCCTGCATCTCTGCCCCTATCTGTTGGGTCCCCATGTCGCTCTCTCCATCCTTCCCTCCATCCTCTCTTCTTCCGCATCCCTCC
>NW_012144190.1:592274-612759 GCF_000956105.1 Propithecus coquereli
GGACAGACAGGTGAGCCTAGCGGGAGGGGACACCTGGGGAGGGGGCAAGGTGGAGGCTGGGGCAGAGGGCGGGATTCATAGGTATTTAAAGGGCAGGGGCTGGCTGCCCAGACTCCTGTGTCCCTCATAGAGAAGGGACTTGGGATCCAGACTCCTGGGTCCCCAGGATGGAGGAGGATGGGGGCTTAGACTCTGGGGTCCTGGAGGAGAAGGGACTGAGGGCCCAGATTCCGGGGTCTGAGGGAGGAGGGGCTGGGGACCTGAACCTCTGGGTCCCAGGGAGGAGGGGCTGGGGGCCTGACCCCTGGGTCTCAGGGAGGAGGAGGGGGGACCTGGACCCCTACGTCTGGGGGTGGGGGTTGGGCCCAAATGCTCCAACCTCATAGGGGCAGAGGTTGGAGGGGGCTCCAGGGCACAGTGGAAAGGAGGCCGGCCTGCAGCAGTGGGGACCGGGCTGGGACGGGCAGCAAGGCCCTTGCTGCAGTACGGCTGCAGGCTGCAGGCTGGCGCCTGGCGCGGAGGTGCGACCATCCTGGGAAGCTGTCCCTCCCCACTGGCCTCGGGCCTGGGAGGGCCGCCCGCTGTCCAGGCAGCAAGTCGGGCTGACAGGGGCACTGAGGCAGGGGCCATGGGACCTGCAGCATTCGCCCCCTCCTCTGGCATGCCAGCTCAGTGTGAGAGCAGAAGGGAGAGGTGGAAAGATGGGCTGTAACGGGCACATCCCCCAGGAGTGGCTGTGGAAAGGGGGTTCGTCCTTTGCTGTTGCTAAACACTGTCCACTGGCCGCAGCCTCTCTCCTGCCGGGTGCATGGTGGGTGGAGGCGAGATGGGAGCTGATCCAGTGTCCCAGGCAGTGGATCCAGAGATGGGCCTGGGGTCCCCAAAAAACTGAGGGCCAGCACCTGCAGGAGTGGGGACCAGGCCAAGACTGGAAGCTGAGGCACTTAGGAAAGGGAGAGCGTCAGACCCCCAGATCCCCGTGGCAAGAGTGTGAAGGTGTTGCTGACCTGAATTCTGAGTTACAGGGGACAAGGGGTCAGAGGCCTGGAGGAGGTCTGAGGGAGGAGGGGCTGGGCCCGGACTCCTGGGTCTAAGGGAGGAGGGCTGGGTCTGTGGCTTTGGGGATTCAGGTCATAGGATCAAGGATCCTGAGTAGAGGGGTGGGTAGGGGTCTGGACATACCCTTGGGGGGTGTGTGTGTTCAGCCAGGGCTGCTATTGAAAGAAAATTGGAGAAGGGGGTGGAGGGCTCAGGGTCTGGGAGGAGGTGAGAAGGTGGTTTGGGGAGGGGTCAAATGTGAGACTATATCCTTGAGAGATGGGGTTTCAAAAAGATTGAAAGGCAGAGAATTCAGGTGATGGGGCGAGAGAAGGAGAGAGAAAGAGGCTTGAAGGAGGCAGTTTGGGGGAGATACAAGTGTGGAGGCACAGTGAGGGAAGAGTGTGTGACAGGAACAAGGGCACACGAGGACGGAGGACAGGACACAGGACGGAGTGACAATCCCAGGCTGGCCGGTGACAGGGATGAGCAGATGGGCAGATGGTCGACCTGAAGGAACGGAGCTGGGCAACGAGGAGCGGAAAGGGATTGTGTACTGTGGAAAGTGGGCCCCGGAGTTTGGGTCAGGGTGATTCGGGTCAGGGTGATTCGGGTCAGGGTGATTCGGGCCGTGGTTGAACAGCGAGCAGGGGAAGGAGGAGGAGACAGGGTGGTACAGGGGGACTTAGGAGCCAGGGAGGAAGGGGCTCAAGGAGAACACCACACTTTTTTTTATTATTATTTGTTTTTGTTCTTTTGCTCATGATTTTGAAATGTTAAATCGCACATTGTCAACCTACTCCCCCAGGGCTGGTTAAACTCGGGGTACACTGCATCACGGGTCAGAAGGTCGCCATCAAGATCGTGAACCGGGAGAAGTTGTCCGAGTCGGTGCTGATGAAGGTGTGTGCGCAGCGGGAATCCTTTGGGGTGGAGGGGCAAGGCGCAAGTAGAGAGGCCACGCTGACCTCTGTTCCTGTGCCCCACCTTCCTCCCTTGCCCCTCAGGTGGAGCGGGAGATCGCCATCCTGAAGCTCATTGAACACCCTCACGTCCTCAAGCTCCACGACGTCTACGAGAACAAGAAATATTTGTAGGTATTTATAGACACCCAGCCCTCCTCCCCATCCTCCCTTTCCAAGGTACTAGGGTGGGACTCTTCCAGACACAGAGCCTAGGTGGGCCTGGGGAAACGTCAGCTCTCCAGGCCGGACCACTGAAGGCCTAATTCCCTCCCTGTTGCACAGGGACCCTGTGGCTCCCACGCTGACTTGGGCCTGATGCTAAGGGTCAGTGCACCTTGGCAACAGGACAGCCACACCTGAGTCATCCTGAGTGGGACACAGGCTGATCCTCCCACTGCTTCCCCAGTTCCTCACCCCGCTGCAATGCAGGGAATACTCTCCACTAGACAATCTGGATGCCCTCAGCCAGACCCAGTTTACTAAGGGCAGATACCCCTGTTTCTAAGGCAATGGGCCTACCAAATCTGGAAGGATCTTCCAGAACCCCTACTATGGAGCATTGGAAGACTCCTCTCCTCCCCCAGTATAACTTCGGGTGCCATCGCTGGACACCCAAACAATGGGCCTCCTTTAGGAGTTCTGAGTCAGTATCTCAAAGTCAATTACCCCCCAGGCAGGACGAGGGTGGGAGGGAGTCCAGCTGTCCAGGCTCCAGAGAATGGGCCTCTTTGTCCAGACTCTAGTGACCCAAAGGACAGCTGGACTGGGCAGAGGGAGAGGGGACAGCCCTCCTGCCCCCACCGAGTCCCCAGGATGAACTGACATCAACATCCATCAGATGCTGGGGCAGGTTTCCCTGGAAGGTCCCAGTGCTCATGGGAATTGTAGTTCTCCAGCTTTCCCCGGTGTGGCAGCAGGGACCGGTAGAGTTATCACTCCTACCCTGGGGTCAGTGGAGGGAGGGAGGGCCCAAGTGAGTTTATGCTTCATGCAGGAATCCCACTTGTCCAAGAGCTCATAGAAATTGAGCTTTTGTTTCCCAGGAGCTGATGGGAATTAAGAGTTTTAACCTCCCAGAGCCTGATGGGATTTGGAGTCTTTAGAACCCAAGTGGTTGATAGGAATTGGGACTCTCTATGTCCCAGAGGCTTATAGAAGTTGGGAATTTTTAGCCTGTCGTGGGCTGATGGGGGTTGTAGCCTTTTACCTCACAGAATTCGGCTTGGATTGTTGCACACTGCAATCCTTATTGCCCAAGAATGAATGAGAATTCAAGTTTCTTCATCTCAGAGGCTTATGGGAGTTAGAGGCTTGGCTTTCTGGGGCTAATAGGAATAGGGGGCCTTTATTTCCCAGGCTGTATAAGAATTGGGGTCCCTACCCTCCAGGTGCTAATGGAGTTGACTTATCTCCTGAAACAACTAAGATTCGAAGTATTGATCACCAATTCCTCACCCCACTGCACTGCGGGGAATACTCTACTAGACAATCTGGATGAAGTTGACATGGGGGGCTCCAATGCCCAGGGCTAATAGGAATTGAGTTTTGGTTTCCTAGAGACTAATGGGAATTGGAGTCTCTTCCTCCCAGGGATTGATGGGAATTGGAGTCTCTTCCTCCCAGGGATTGATGGGAATTGGAGTCTCATCCTCCTGGGGACTCATGGGAATTGCAGTCTCATCCTCCCAGGGGTTCATGAGAATTGGAGTCTCTTCTCCTCTCAGGGATTGATGGGAATTAGGGTCTTTTCCTCCCAGGAGACTCATGGGAATTAGAGTTTGTTCTTCCCAGGGACTCTTGGGAATTGGAATCTCTTCCTCCCAAGGGGCTCATGGTATTGGGGGGGTGTCCGCCTCCAGGTGCCAATAGGAGAGGGAGGTCAGACCCTTTGGTCCCCCACATGCCCCTTGCAGCCCTCTGCCCCCTCTGTGTCCCCCAGGTACCTGGTTCTGGAGCATGTCTCTGGGGGTGAGCTGTTTGACTACCTGGTAAAGAAGGGGAGACTGACACCCAAGGAGGCCCGGAAGTTCTTCCGCCAGATCGTGTCGGCACTGGACTTCTGCCATAGCTACTCCATCTGGTGAGGGGGCGGCTGAGGGGCAGGCCAAGCTGAGGACTGCCCAGAGGGCTGCCTTGGAAGGCACATGGAGTAGAAGCCAGTGTGGTCAGCCCCAAAACAAATCCTTTATCTTTTTTTAAATTATTGAGATATAACTCACATACCATAAAATCCCCCCTTTTAAAATGTGTAATTCTGTGGAGATTTATATATATATATTCACAGTGTTATACATCACTACTATGTAATTTTGGAACATTTTCATTACCATGCCCCCATTAGCAGTCACTCGCTATACCCCTGCTACCCGTATACCACTAATCTACGTTCTGTCCACATGGCTTTACCTATTCTGGACATTTCATATGAATGGAATCATACAGTATGGGGCCCTTTGTGACTAGCTTCTTTCACTTAGCAAAATGTCTTCAGGGTTCATCTGTGTTGTAGCATGTATCCATGCTTCATTCCTTTTCATGTCCGAATAATATTTCATCGTATGGATATAACACATTTGCTGATCCATTCTTCCACTGATGGACATTTTAGTTGTTTCCCCTTTTTGGCTATTATGAATAATATGGACATGTGAACACTCATGTACAAATTTTTGTGTGTACCTGTTTTCGATTCTCTTGGGTACATAACTAGGAGTGGAATTGCTAGGTCATATGATAACTCCATGTTTAGTCTTTTTTTTTTTTTTTTTGAGACAGAGTCTCGCTCTGTCACCATGGCTAGAGTGCAGTAGCATCATCATAGCTCACAGCAACCTCAAACTCCTGGGCTCAAGCAATCCTCCCGCC
The DNA here is from genome assembly GCF_000956105.1 of Propithecus coquereli. NCBI lineage: Eukaryota > Metazoa > Chordata > Mammalia > Primates > Indriidae > Propithecus > Propithecus coquereli. The sequence continues at coordinate 597,143 of NW_012144190.1, forward strand.
TCAGCCTCCTGAGTAGCTGGAACTACAGGCGCATACCACCGCACCCAGCTAATTTTTTCTATTTTTAGTAGATACGGGGTCTCACTCTTGCTCAGGCTGGTCGCGAACTCCTGACCTCAAGCAATTCTCCCACCTCGGCCTCCCAGAGTGCTAGGATTACAGGCATGAGCCACTGTGCCCAGCCTGTGTTTAGCCTTTTGAGGGACTGCCAGATTGTTTACCAAAGTGGCTTCACCATTTTGCATTCCTGTTAACCATGTATGAAGGTTCCAATCTCCACACATCCTCGCCAACACCTGCTATTATCTGTCTTTTTGATTATAGCAATCCTAGTGGATGTGAAGTGGTATCAAATTGTGGTTTTCCTTTGCATTTCCCTAATGATTTTTGATTTGAAACATCTTTTTATGTGCTTATTGGCCATTTACATGTCTTCTTTGGAGAAATGTCCATTCAGATTCTTTGCCCATTTTTAATTATTTTTTTAAATTTAGTTTTTTTTATTACTGATTTGTAACAATTCTTTATTCTAGGAGTAAAGAGGATAAGATAAGAGATACCTCTAGTAATAACTCCTAATAAATACTTCTCCTAGGAACAAATCTTTCATCAATGTATGTTTTTAAACTATTTTCTCCTGTCTGTGACGTGTTTTTACATTGTTATAACAATGTTTTGTGAAAAGTAAAAGGTTTTAATTTTTATAAGCTCTAGTTTATTGATTTTTTTTTCTTTCTTTTTTTTTTTTTTTAATTCTTAAAGACAGGGTCTCACTCTGTCACCCAGGCTGGAATGCACTGGCACCATAATAGCTCACTGTAGCCTCAAACTCCTGGGCTCAAGCCATCCTCCTGCCTTAGCCTCCCAAATAGCTAGGACTACAGGTGCATGCCACCATGCTCAGCTGATTTTTTCTTTTATAGTTCATGGTTTTTCCGTCTTATTTAAGAAATCTTTGCCCAACTCAAGGTCGCTAAGAGTTTCTTCTGTGTTTTCTTCTAGAAGTTATATAGTTTGAGCTCTTGCAGTTAGATCTGGGATCTATTTCAGGTTAATTTTAGTATATGGTGTGAAGCAAAGACTGATGAGGCTTTTTGTTTGTTTGTTTGTATATGAGCATCCATTTAAAAAGATTATCTTTTCCTTATTGAATTGCCTTCAGTCCCTAAAACAAGATATTAAATATGCAATATTTTCATGATTAATTAAGGTGCAAAATGGATGCCTTCATCTTTTAGCCTCCTTTATTTGCACATCTCCCCCTCTGGGATGTGTTTTTAGCACCAGGGTGGGGATAACGGCGGAGGGGCTCAGACTTGGGATGCTCAGATTTGGGGTAAAACTTGGTGATAAAAAGGCGGCCTATTTAAATTTTCAATACCTCCCTGTTGGCAAGACAGTGTCAAAACCCTGACATTGAGAGCTCTGACCTCTAGGGGGCGATATTCAACATACTTAGCAAGGAACATGACCCAGTTACTGACCACTCCAAATAGGGCAGCGCCCCCTCTCCCCGAACATCAACCCCTTAAGTCTTGTGGCATTTGGTCCATGGGTACAAGGGTCTCGAGGGAGGAGCCAGTGACTGGCTAGGGCTGGCGGTATTTTTTTACTATTCAGTATGAAAATATTTTTATATTTTAAGAACCAGTTCAATAGCAGCTCTACTTGCCTCAAAATGTCTCACTTTATACATATTCAAATACTTGTAGATAAAATGACACCCTGTCTGAGATCTCCTACAGAATAATGCAGGGTGGGGGGGCTACGCAGGGACATAAATGAGATAAGATTGGCCCTGGGTTGATAATGGGTGAAGCAGGGAGATGGTCTAAGGGGCCTCTTTACAGTCTTCTCTCCACTTTTTATTTTTATTTTTAAATTTTGTTTTGAAATCTTTAGAACCTGTGATCTTCTATCCACTTTGGGGCATGTTTGTGATTGTCCATCCTAAAAAGTTTCCCAAGCCAGGCGAGGTGGCGCAAGCCTGTAGTCCCAGCTACTCGGGAGGCTGAGGCAGGAGGATCGCTTGAGCCCAGGAGTTTGAGGTTGCAGTGAACTAGGATAATGCCACTGCACTCTAGCCCAGGCAACAGAGCAAGACCCTATCTCAAACATATATGCATATATATATATACACACCAATGGGTGAATTTAAAAATAAGAGGAAAAAATATATTTAAAAAATAGACCAAAATAAATGAATGGTAATAAATGGTCTCTCCCTTTAAAAAAAAAAAACAAAAAGTTCTAGAGGTGTTCTGCCTTGAGAGATAGTGACTGGGGCCTGGGCCTCCTGGGAGGAAGGCAGAGGCCTGAGCTCCACGTGCCTGTCTCAGCCACAGAGACCTAAAGCCTGAGAACCTGCTTTTGGATGAGAAAAACAACATCCGCATTGCAGACTTTGGCATGGCGTCCCTGCAGGTGGGGGACAGCCTCCTGGAGACCAGCTGCGGGTGAGTGGGGGGCCTGGCCCCCCGAGTCCCTGGGGAGGGGGTTAGAAGCTGGCTGGAAGCTCACACCACCTCTCTCTCTCTCAGGTCCCCCCATTACGCATGTCCAGAGGTGATCAAGGTGAGTAAGGGGCGGGGGACCGGGGGGGCAGGGGGTGAACGCAGCAGTGGGGAGCGATGGAGTCACAACTGTCCTCCCTTCCAGGGGGAAAAGTACGATGGCCGCCGCGCAGACATGTGGAGCTGTGGGGTGATCCTCTTCGCCCTGCTCGTTGTAAGTCACACTCCTGCCTCATTTCTAGAACAGTCCTGCCCGGTGGGCACACAGAACAATACTTCCCATTCTCACTCAGGGGTCATCTCCCCAGTATTTAACTAGTATTGGGAAATGCATTGCGTTCACAACCACACCAAAATCCACGAGCGCCCTCTCTGTGTCAGGGCTAAACTTGCACTCACAGAACTATGGGATGGTTGAGGCACAGCCCTCGGAAAGGGATGGGGCACCCAGGAGTACCTGGAGGGCTTGGAACTGTGGTTGTTTACCAGTTGATTTTAGGGTGTCGTGATATTGTAATAACTAGGACAACCAAATGGAGGTATCGGCTGGGCTTTCACCGCAGGCCCTTTGCACCTGCTCTTGTGCCTGGAACACTCTCCCATCCCTACCAGCCCTGTTGCTCTCAGCTCAATTGTAACTTCTCCAGGAAGCTTCCCCTGGGCCCTCTCCTCCCCCGACCCCATGAAGTCAGATCTGCCTGTGGTAGGCTGTCTTCTTCCCCGCAACTATGAGAGTTGTCATTGTGCAGTTTGTTGTATAGTCCTTTGCGTGGTATCTCCCTTCCTTTCTATGTCATAAGGTCCTCGAGGTCAGGGCTTTTGTCTTTGTTTTATTTCTTTTTGTCAGCTCGCCTTGGCAACCCCAGGGTTGACACATCGTAAGCCCCTGGTACACACGCATGGCATGAATAAATAAGCAGTTTACTCTAGGACGGGCACTGTTGCGAGCACATTATCTCAGGCAACTCTCTCAGCAGTCCCAGAGAGGGGAAGGGACTGGCCCATGGGCACACAGCTGATAAGAGGCAGGAGTGGGATTGTTGTTTGTTTTCTTAATCACAAGGCTCTGTGACCGACACGAGGGAGAACGAGGCTGACCTGGCACTGCCCTCCTCCTAGAGCTCAGAGCCCCATGGCGAGAGCAGCCGAGGTGCCTGGGAGGCCAGCTAAGAACATTCCAGACCTCAGCTCTTCTTCACACGATAGTTAAAGGCCCAGTTCTGGAGCCCAACCAGCTGAGCTCAACTTCCTGCTCCCTCACCTTGAGCAAGCAAGTCGCTTCCCTCAGTTTCCTCATCTGCACAATGGGAATAATTATAGTACCTACAATTGTGAGGGCTTAAATTAAATGTTACATGTTAAGCCCTTGGAGCAGTGCTCAATAATTATTATTAGTAGTTTATTACTATTACATTCAGTCCTCGTTATTTGCAGATTCCGTATTGGTGAATTCACCTACTCAATAACATTTATCTGTAACCCAGAATCAATACCTGGGTGCGTTCACGGTCGTTGGCAGACCTGCACAGAGCAGTGACGATTCAAGTCTCCAGCCTGAGCGCTGGTTCCCAGCTGAGGTCAGAGAGCCCCCTGCCTTTTTGGTTCGGCTTTCATCCTGTAAACAAACGTCCTTTTCACATTTTTGTGGGTTTTTTTTTTTTTTGCTGTGATGTCACTGTTTGAAACAGTCCCCAAACGTAGCACTTTCTGAAGTGCCTTCTAGTGTTCCTAAGCACGAGGAGGCTGGTATGTGCCTTGCAGAGAAAATCCAAGTGTTAGATGAGCTTCGTTCAGGAATGAGTACAGCGCTGTTGGGCCTGAGTTCGACACCAATGAAATAGTACGTATTAAAGGTGTCTTTAAATAGAAACACAAAGTTAAGTCATGATTGATAAAAGTGTCATGACCAGAGGGGCAAAGGAACGTACCTGTATTTCCTCCGGAAGCAATGCCTCATTATTCCCTAATTCACAGCTCATGGTGACTTCTCAGAGCAGAGCTACCAAGAATAACTAGACTCGGTTCTGTTGCTGTTGTTGTGTTGTTGTCGTTGTTATAATTTTTAATCCATGCCGTAGCCCTTCCTGGCAGGATCGCTATGTCCAATTCACAGAGGAGAGGAAACTGAGGGGTAGTGCTAGAGTGCCGGGCAGCCAGAAGTCAAAGCCAGGTGTCCTGACCCCAAGACAAGCATTCGGGGGTGCTCTCTCCTTTTCTCCCCCGATACACCCTGCATTCTCTGTCCACAGACCTCAGATACTGGAGCAACTGGGCATTTCCAACACCTGGAAAAGCTCTCAGAGACGCACACTGTCACCCCCTCGAGTTTTTGTCCGATGTTAACCCCTCCGAGGTCACCTTGGCCTCCTGTCCCTCTAACCCTTGCCTGATTCATTGGAAGCATTCCCACCGGCCTCATGGGAGATGTCCATCTGTTTGTCGTCTGTCTCCCCTCTAGAAGACAGTTCCACCACTGTGCTTAGTCACTGAGCATCTGGGGTGTGCCCAGCACCGTCCTAGGCAAAGCTCCTTGAGGACAGGGACGAGACTGTGTTCCCTGCACCGTCTTTGGTGGCTACACCAGAATGTGGGCTGTAGCAGGGGCGCGATCAGTTGCTGAACGCGTCACAACAGCTAACGCATGTACGGCCCCAGCCATGGGCCCAGCACTGCACTAAGTCAGCTGCTCCTGACACTGCTACTCCCCGTCACTGTTTTCAGAGCAGTTACTTGCCGGAGGTCACGCCACCCTATGCGTCAGAACAAGGATTCAAACCAAAGCAGGTGCCAGCTTTCCTACTCCTGACCCTGTGCCTACTGCCCCTCCAGGCATGTGACCAGCCACTACAGAACCTCGGGCACCCTCGCCACCACTCTCCCCTCTCCTCGGTCCCCTCCGACACCCTGGGGCCCCGCACAGGCTGCCATTGATCCCTCGAACGCACACTCTTGCATCCTGTACTGGTGTTCTGGGGCTGATGTCACAAATGACCACAGACTGGGTGGCTTGGCTTCAAACGACAGAAATGTATTCTCTCACAGTTCTGCGTCGGAAGTCAAAAATCAAGGTGTCAGCAGGGCCATGCCCCTTCTGAAGGCTCTAGGGAAGCATCCTGCCTCTTCTAGTTCTGGTGTCTCGGTGTCCTTGGTGTAGCCGTAGCTGCGTCGCTCCGATCTCCGCCTCCACCGTCACATGTCTTTCTTCCTGCCTCTGCACCGCTCCCATCTTCTTATGAGGACGCCAGTCTTTGGGCTCAGGGCTCAGCTTCACTCAGGCCTCCGCTCCAGCTGTACCTGCCAGGAGAAGCGTCACTTAGTCGCTCCCTCACATCGCTATTTGTTCGCTTGCTCACCTGCTGTCTGCGGTGAGCAGCGTGAGCTGTACCCCGGCAGTGGCTTATTTTGTTCACTGCGGGATCCCTGACTCATAACAGATGCTCACCTTTTGTTGAATGAATGATTTCCCCTCCAGAAACTGGTCTGGGGAGAAACCTGTTTTTAAAGAATGGCGTCCACTGCAGCCCCAGCCTCTTGAGCGCAGGCGCCAGGCTACTCCTTGCCAAATCCTTGCTCTGCCACTTAGGAGCTAGGTGGCCTTGAGCAAATTGCTGAGCCTCTCTGTGCCTCAGTTTCCCCACTCATAAAATGGAGGCAAAAGTGGTTCTCTACCTCCTGTGCTTGTGGTGAAGGTTAAATGCGTTAACGCCTGCGAAGTGCTTACAATCTGTAAGCCCTGTGTAAGGGGTCCTGGTTCTCTCTTGCCCAGGGGGCTCTGCCCTTCGATGATGACAACCTCCGCCAGCTGCTGGAGAAGGTGAAGCGAGGCGTCTTCCACATGCCCCACTTCATTCCTCCAGACTGCCAGAGCCTCCTGAGGGGCATGATCGAAGTGGAGCCCGAAAAAAGGCTCAGCGTGAGTTGGGGGAACTGGCGGAGGGGGAGGACTGGGCTATGAGCACAGAACACCTGTCAACGGAAAAAAAGACCGAACTCTGTAAAATAATTTTAAAGAGATTTACTCTGAACCAAATTTTAGGACCATGACCCAGAGCCACGCCCAAGAGGTCTTGAGCAGTGGACTCGCAGAGGTTGGGTCACAGTTTGGTTTTATACATTTCAGGGAGACAGGGGTTACAGGTGAAGTCATAAATCAATATGTGGGAAGCATACATTGGTTTGGCCCAAAAAGATGGGCCATCTTGAAGCTGGGGCTTACAGGTTATAGGTGGGTTAAAAGATTCTTTGACCTGTAATTGGTTAAAGACATGAAGCTTTGTCTAGAGGCTTGGAATGTTTCAACATAAGGAGCTCTTTATCAGAGATAAGCCACTGGACATAGATTTGTTGTGTAAATTGAGGACCTGCAGGTGTGTCTTGCATACCCTTAGGCCTGTTAATGGGTTACAAAGGCTGTCCCCAAGAAGGGAGGGGGGCATGATAAGGCATGTCTGACCTCCTTCCTCCTGGCAGGCAATTTAGTTTTAGGATATTCCTTTGGTCACGAGGGGTTCCATTTAGTCAGCCGGTGGCAGGGGTGAGCCTTAAAATTTTATTTTAGTTCGCATACCCAAGGGAGTCATGGCGACTGGGGTGACTGGGGTCGCTGGCTTAGCCGCAGCCCAAGGTCCGGCAAAGCCTCCTGCTCACAACCCGCGTGGAGTCCACGCAACAGTGGACCCAGGAGTCCCAGGCAGTGAGAGAGCGCATGCGTGGATCGGCCCTTCTGAGAAGCCGCGGAGGGGGCAGGATGACACTGCGCATGCGGAAAACTAGAGCCGCCTGGCCCAGTAGTCAGAGACTGCGCGTGCGCATGGCGATGCGCTCCGTCACCACTAGGGGGAGCCCTGATGTGTCATCCTGCCCCTAGTGGGGGTCGGGGGGATGCATGGTTAGGGACCCCCAAATCCACCCTAGTCAGCTTTCATTGCCCGCAAACGTGTGCATACTACCTTACTTCTGCTTCTCTACGACCTACTCCCTCACAGCTGGAGCAAATTCAGAAACATCCTTGGTACCTGTGAGTATGGGGTAACTGGGCACTGGGGTCCCTGGGGGAGTAGGGGTAGGGGCCAAAGCAGGACAGGAGGCTGGGGGTGGGATGCCAGGGCTCCTGAATGACGAGGGGCTGGGCACTTGGACTTCTGGGTCCTGGGGGAAGAGGACACAGCTGGAGAAGGGGTCTGGGGGCCAGAGTGAGGAGGGGGCTAGGCTCAGAGTCCAGGACTCCTGGGTCCGAGGGAGAAGGGGCTGGGGGAACCTCTAGATCTGCGGGAAGAGGGGCTGGAGACTGGACCCCTGGGTCTGAGGGAGGAGGGGCTGGGGGCCAGGACTCCTGGGTTTCTTAGAGTGAAGGCTGGGGGCCCAGAACCCTTGAGTCTTAGCGGCCGGTTCCCAGTGACGTTTCTCCCCCTCCCCAGAGGCGGGAAACACGAGCCGGACCCGTGCCTGGAGCCAGCCCCTGGCCGCCGGGTAGCCATGCGAAGCCTGCCATCCAACGGAGAGTTGGACCCCGACGTCCTAGAGAGCATGGCGTCGCTGGGTTGCTTCAGGGACCGTGAGCGGCTGCACCGTGAGCTGCGCAGTGAGGAGTAAGACCCCAAGACCCCCGCACACACACACACACGTGGGATGAGCTGCCACAACAGGACCTCGCGCACGCGCAGACCAGGCAGGGCGCAGCAACCTGGGACCTGGTGGGGCGTGACGTAAAAGCTCCCTCCTCTGCGGGGCCAGCGGGGAGAAGGTAGAGGAATATGCTGAGAAAGTATTCATAGACGCTGAGACAGACTTAGACGGCCCCTTACATAGTGCTTACAAATAGTAAGTGCCCGAATGTTAGGTATTATGTAATATTATTGTTATTATTATTGAGTAAAACAACGCTGAGAGGTACCTTGAGCCAAAGGAAACCAATGATTTTGATACCTAGAAAAATGGAAGTATAGACAGAAATCCTGGATGGGACTGAGCCCAGAGAGCCACAGCCACTGGGAGCAGACGAGACGTCCTCTGGGCACTGATTTCTGACCTCGATCTTCTCCTACCCCCTTCCACCCCCACCACCCCCCATCTTAGGGAGAACCAAGAAAAGATGATATATTATCTGCTTTTGGATCGGAAGGAGCGGTATCCCAGCTGCGAGGACCAGGATCTGCCTCCCCGGAATGATGTTGGTGAGAAGACAGGGCTCGGGGGCCAGACACCGGGGTCCTGAGAGGGGAAGAGGCTGGGAACCCAGACCCCAGGGTTCTCGAAGGAAGAAAGGGCTGCAGGCTGTGAGCTTCTGAGTTCAGACTGCTTGATTTTCTCCATGACATTTATCAAAACCCCTCTCCACTCTGGGCCTCAGTTTCCCCAGCTGTGCAGTTTACAAGGAAGTCGTATAAGTGTCGTGTGCATCTGGGCGAATCCACTGATTGGGTTGAAACTCTCGTCCCTCAGACCCACCCCGAAAGCGTGTGGATTCCCCCATGCTGAGCCGTCACGGGAAGCGGCGGCCAGAGCGGAAGTCCATGGAAGTCCTAAGCATCACCGATGCCGGGGGTGGTGGCTCTCCCGTACCCACCCGACGGGCCTTGGAGATGGCCCAGCACAGCCAGAGGTGGGAGCCCCTATCTCTTCCGGAGGGATCCACAGTCCCGGGTAGAGAGGGAGTTCAGGATTCCAGCCCCAGCTCAACCTCAAATGTGCTGTGTGCTTGGGAAAGTCACCTCCTTTCTCTCATTTCCTCATCTGGAAGGACCGTGGAAGTGAGAGGACATCTGAGCCTTTTGAAACTTTGCCACCTGATTTGATTTTTTTTTTTTTTTTTTAATCTATCCTGGGAACAGATCCCGTAGCGTCAGTGGAGCTTCCACCGGTCTGTCCTCCAGCCCTCTAAGCAGCCCAAGGGTAAGACCAGGTCCCCAGTGGAATTAAGAAGGGATAAAGGGGCGGAGACACTGTGGAGCAAAGATTGAGCAGCAGAAGCTACAATTCACATGCAGCCTTGAGACGTTGCCTCCTCCCTAGAGGCCCAAAACCCAAGGCCTTAGTATCTCGGACCATTGGCCATTTTTTCCTCCTTATGACTGGGTTTTCAGTGAGTGTGATGGGTTCATTTATTCGTTTAACAAAAGTTGATTGAGCGCCTACTTTGTACTAGCCTCTTCGATAGAGGAAAGGCAGTAATTGGACTACAAGTCCCAGCATGCATCGGGCCAGCCTCTCCGAGGGGCGTCTGTGCAGAGTGGGGCCCCCACGGCCTTGGCTGTCCGCCTTCTCACCAGTCTGCGTTCCTCCACAGAGTCCGGTCTTTTCCTTCTCACCGGAGCCCGGGGCTAGAGATGAGGCCCGAGGCGGGGGCTCCCCGACTTCCAAAACGCAGACGCTGCCTTCCCGGGGCCCCAGAGGTGGGGGCACCGGGGAGCAGCCCCCGCCCCCCAGTGCCCGCTCCACACCCCTGCCCGGCCCTCCAGGATCCCCGCGCTCCTCCGGCGGGACCCCCTTGCACTCGCCCCTGCACACGCCCCGGGCCAGCCCCACTGGGACTCCGGGGACAACACCACCCCCTAGCCCAGGTGGCGGTGTCGGGGGAGCCGCCTGGAGGAGTCGCCTCAACTCCATCCGCAACAGCTTCCTGGGCTCCCCTCGCTTCCACCGGCGCAAGATGCAGGGTACGGAGGTGCAGAGGCTGGGGGCACGGACTCCTGGGTCCTAATGTGGGGAGGGGGCCAGTGGCTGAAAATCTGATCCCAGGGAGATCCTCCTGGGCTCTCCAGCGAGAAAGGGAATGGAGGCCTGGATTCCCACATTCTAAGAGAAGAGGGGCTTTCCTGGAGAGACGCAGGTGTGGGGAGACAGGACTTAGGGCCTCTATCTCTGGAGGGGGAGCCCATTTGAGGGACACGCCCCTTTTTGCTCTGGATCATCTCCCCATTGGCCCATGGCTTGTGAGCCCCGCCCCATGGGTGTGGCCTAACCAGGCCAAGTCTGGGGTCTGGAGCCCCTGTGGAGGAGACCGCAGGGCTGTGTGCTGCCACTAGGACGGGGGACAAGCGCTGACCACGTTCTCTCCCCTCCCCACACCAGTCCCCACTGCCGAGGAGATGTCCAGTTTGACGCCAGAGTCCTCTCCGGAGTGAGTCTACCAGGGAACGGAAGGGTGGGGAGGGAGAGGGTTTCATTCCTCGGCGCCCTCCTGACCTTACTCCAACCATCCCCTCCACTCAGGCTGGCAAAACGCTCCTGGTTTGGGAATTTCATCTCCTTGGACAAAGAAGAACAAATATTCCTCGTGCTAAAGGACAAACCTCTCAGCAGCATCAAAGCAGACATAGTCCATGCCTTCCTGTCGGTGAGGGTTCCCCGTGCGCCTGGCCACCCCAGAACGACAAACCCCGGCAGCCGCTGGGGTTCGCCACCTTCTCGTTGGCCTGCCTTCCTCCTGGGCTCTGGGATCGGTAGTTTTCCAGCCAGAGTTGGGTTCTGTCGGTGAGGGACAGGGAGGAAAGGTTTGTTGTGCCCAGAGGCCTGGAGGTGGTGAAATAGAATCCTGAATTGCAGTTTCCCAGATACTAGTGCCCCTGAGGTTGGTGAGTTACCATTCCCCGTTATCAGGTTCTAGATCAGCAGAAGAAACTACTTTTCCCAGCAGACTTTAGGGCTGCCCGCTGCCAGTCCTGGGGTTCTTTGCTTTAGGAGCTGAAGGGACTCACAGTTTTGGAGACAGATGGGGCTGGCTTATGGGCAGTATTTGTGGAGGGAAGGAGGGAGAAGTGTGTTTCATGTGGTCTTAGAGCTTGGGGCTGTCCCTACATGTAAGAATCCTTGTGAACTTGGGATTCAGTGGTTCAGCCATTCCTCTGATATCCTGTTTATAGGACAGAGGAAACTACAAGTCCCAGCAGGCAATGGGGCCTCCCATACCTTTTTTGTTATTCTTTCCACCAGTGACTGATGGGATTTGTAGTTTCTTGGCCAGAGCTGTTGTGGGGTTGGTTATCTAGTCCCTGAACTCACCCTATCCTTGTGTTCCCACCTCTCTCAGATCCCCAGCCTGAGTCACAGTGTGCTGTCACAGACCAGCTTCAGGGCCGAGTACAAGGCCAGCGGTGGCCCCTCCGTCTTCCAGAAGCCCGTCCGCTTCCAGGTGGACATCAGCTCCTCTGAGGGCCCAGAGCCCTCCCCCCGACGGGACGGCAGTGGGGGTGGTGGCATCTACTCTGTCACTTTTACTCTCATCTCCGGTGAGTTCTTGACTAGACTGCCCCACACCCAGGGTTTGGGATGTTCACAAGGCCAGGAGTGCAGCAAGAGGCAGGAGGACGTGGTGCTCAGCTGGTGCCGACTCTGTGAGCATCCTGCTCACACAGACCCCCACATCCTTCCCCATTCTCTCATTGACCTCTAGCGGGTATTTACAGGGTAAATAATGAACGCATTATTTCATGGAGGCTTCCAAGCAGCTTAGGTGTTAGTAATCACCAGTTTTACAGAGGAGAAAACTGAGTCCTAGAGAGATAAATGGACTTGACTAAAGTGACACAATAAACTGTGGCAGAGCTGGGGCTCAACCCAGGCCTCCTGACCTCACGGGAGAGGGCAGAGCTCTTCCTGCTGCTTTAAGATCATAGATCAAAAGGGCGAAGACACAGCATGCTGATGTCTAATTAATCAGTCCAGCCTGGGCAGACATCACCAACCGATCCCAGCACGTCTTCCTGCCCAGCCTGTCTGCAGCCTCCACCCCAGGCAGCCACGACCAATCCAAAGTTGGCACAAGAGATAAAAACCACAGCAATACCTCACTTCCAATTCTGCTTGCTTCCTAAGTCCTAATAGGGGGAGTTTGGATAATGAGGGATACCTCTGCTCTCCTTGTCGTGAATTGTAGTGTGTCACTGCCAGGAGACGAGTTTGCTCCAAAGATTTCTAAACCAGGATGCTGTGCGACACTGCGATGGATGTTCCATCAACAAAACCGATTATGGCGCTGTTATTTTTCTTTCCCCCTTAAAGACTAATACGCAGACCTTTCTTAATTTTAGACCTTTTTCTCACATTTATTTTCTTACATTTCTGGCCCTACATGGCCTCAACTAGAAACTAACAAGCAGTGGCATCTATTTAAATAGCAACTGATGCCTGTTGTTATTTTCAGTTGAAGATATCTGAGTTTGACAGTGGTTCTTAACTAGCAACACAGAGACCCATCTGCAAACTATGAATTTATGCCGGCCCCAGCAGAGCAGGGGAAACTGAGATGCAGAGGAGAGGAGAGTCATTTGCTTGGTGGAGAGAGTGGGTTCTGCAGGCCGGGAGGGCCTTCCCTGTCCGCGACCCCCAGTCAGCCTATTCCCCTGCCCGCCGGTCACTCCAGGTCCCAGCCGTCGGTTCAAGCGAGTGGTGGAGACCATCCAGGCACAGCTGCTGAGCACTCACGACCAGCCCTCCGTGCAGGCTCTGGCAGGTGGGTGGCGGGGGCTGGAGGTGGGAGACATCCTGTGTGACCCGGTTCTCCAGGATTTGGTTTGCAGAGGAGGCCAGTCTTGCTGAGGACTTCCCTGCACTGTTGCCAGCAGGTTCCCCAAGGCTGGAGCCTGAGAAGGAACTCGCTAGCTACCTGGAGACTGGCCTCCAGGGGTCCCTAAGAGAATGAGGGGTGACCAACCATCTCGGTTTACCTGGAACCAAGGCGGGTTTGTGGGATGCAGGACTTTGAGTCTAAAACCAGGACAAATTGGTCACCTTCTTCGCAGGACTCAGGCCCCACCTCACCCTGTTGCTAGGGCTAACAGTCCCTAGCAACCGGGATTGTAAGCTGAGTTCATAGGGAGTGTGTAGGATCTGTGCTCCATGGGGTTGGGCCTCCCTGGGCCCACCAGCTCGTCATCGGTGAGTGGAATTCCCCAGCAACCAGGGACAGTGCAGGGGTCAGGCCTCTGCTGGGTTTGTTACTAAGGTGTCTTAGTCCCTTGAGGCTGCTATAAGAAAAATACCACAGACTGGGTGGCTTCTAAACGACAGAAATTTATTTCTCACAGTTCTGGAGTCTGGGAAGTCCAAGACCAAGGCACTGGCATATTCGATATCTGGTGAGGGCTGATTCCTGGTTCATAGATGGCACCTTCTAGGTCCTCACATGGTGGAAGGGGCAAGGCAGCTCTCTGGGGCCTCCTGTATGAAGGCGCTAATCCCATTCCTGAGGGCTCCACCCTCATGACCCGATCACCTCCCAAAGGCCTGACCTCCTCAACCATCACCTTGGGGTTAGGATTTCAACTTAGGAATTTGGCAGGCACACAACATCCAACCAGAGGTAACCAGAATGCCTGAGGGAGGAGAGCTCTTGCCCCCCAAAACAGCCCTCATTTCTGAGACATGGTGACCCCTCCCCAAGGAACGGGGTCTCATAGGACAGAGTGAATTCAGGTGCTGGCCCCATTGCAGGGTGGGTGAGCACGCCATAGCCACCAGGAAACAGTTGCCTGCTCTGGGGGAGACGGGCAGCATCAGCCTTGCAGAGTTCACTGCTCCTTCTCAGACCCCTTGACCACCTTCCCCATGGAAGGGAGCAAGAGGGCAGGACCCAGCAATGAGGGCAGGATCCAGGGTGGCCTAGTCACCAGAACACTCTGGTGGGCATTTGGATGTGGACATCTTTGGGAGGGGGTGCGTCATCCATTGTACCACGGCCCCCCAGGGGACATTTGGCAATGTCTAGAGGCAATTTTGGTTGTCTCAACCAGGGAGGGCAGGGGTATGCCACTGGCATCTTGTGGGTAGCCCAGGGATGCCACAATTCACAGGACAGCCCCCCACGATAAAGGGCCGTCTGGGCCCCAAATGCCAATGGTGCCAAGGTAGAGAAACCTCATTGTCCATTGTGGTCACTAGGGGCAACCACAGAGCAAAGTAGGCCCACGGGACCCCATTGCCAAGGAAAACCGGCCTTCATGACCAGGGATCCCGAAAGGGGGCACAGCCTCAAAGATGTAGGACCAACAGCCCCCCGGGGCCTCAGCCACCTGTCTTGTATAGGAGAAGGGAGTGGGGGGACGGCCTCGGCCTTGGAGCCTGCCCTGGAGAAAGACAGCCTTGTTGGTTGCCATGGCAATGAGCCCCGCAGTCAGTTTCTCTCAAGAGCTGGGTCTCTGCCAGGGGACCTCAGATAGTGTCTCAGGCCCCCTGCACATTGCTAGGTGGCCGCCCAGCAACCAGTGTTTCCACAGCATTCCCCAAGAGGAAGTGGCCTCTGTCCGGGGAAGTCAGGCCCCACAAAAGGGGAACCGGGCAGGCATGCCCAGCTGGGAGGGCCTGAGACCCCCCAGTAGGCTCCTGTGGGCCCCATCCCCACGGAACATTTCTCCCTAACACCGGGGCAGCAGAGAGTAGGGGAGCCCCTCTGGCCACGAACCTATGTGCTGCCCGGCGTGTCCTGGCCAACAGCAACCAGAATGTCCGAGACTCTCCCACAGTCCGGCCAGCCGAGGCCTCACTTGGACTTACTTGGCCCCTTTCCCAAAGCCAAGAGAGTTGCAGGAGGCCTAGGGTGTGGCCCCCATTCTAGGAACACCAGGCCTTGTTGCTAGGTCGTGTGTCCCCCTAGCAATAGCTTCTGGAGGCTTCCAGCCCTGGTGATGGGGGATTTGACTGGGCCTCACCAGGGGTGTAGCTGGGGGCCTTGGGGGTCCCTGAAACCAACTGATAAGGAGACCCCACCCCATCTCCTGATGGCAGGAACCTCAACCCTGGGCTGCAGAGCCCACGTAAAACCTCTCCTTCCCTCACAGATGAGAAGAATGGGGCCCAGACCCGGCCCGCTGGTACCCCGCCCCGGAGCCTGCAGCCCCCGCCTGGCCGCCCTGACCCAGAGCTGAGCGGCTCTCCCCGCCGAGGCCCCCCCAAGGACAAGAAGCTCTTGGCCACCAACGGGACCCCTTTGCCCTGACCCCAGGGGGCCGGGGAAGGAGGGGCCCCCCCTCCACCCCCCTTCCCTGCCCCCCAACTGTGAATCTGTAAATAAGGCCCAAGGAATATGTCGGGAGGGGGGAGGACACAAAAACCGGCCTTGCCCTGCAGGGATGGGGCTCCAGGGGCCGTGCCCAACCGGGGTGGTTCTAA
>NW_012144190.1:613324-616909 GCF_000956105.1 Propithecus coquereli
CCATCTTCTTCCACTGGTGACATGAGGCCCGGGTCAGGGCGCCGGCGACAGCTGGACAGGCAGGGAGACGGGGGAGGCCGGCTGCGGGCTGAGGCTGGGCCGCGGCTGAAGACACAGGGTGCAGCCGTCCAGGCCAGAGAAGTCGACGGAGAAGAGTCCAAAGAGCCAGAACAGCAGCATGGCCGTGGCCCACTCGCAGGCGGCAGACGCGGAGCGCAGCTGCTGGGAGTGGAGGACCACCACTTCACGCCTGCGTCAAGGGCCACGTGGCTACCCAGAAGGACCCAGGAGCCCGCTGGGTTGCTGTGTGACCTCGGGCTGGGCTGAGGCCGTCTCTGGGTGTCGTCTCCTGCCCCACTGGCTGGCCACCATTCAGCTCTCATCTTCCCATATACGTCCTCTCAAACCGATTCTAGCCTTCGTCCCCTATGCTCCCGAAGCCCTATCTGTATCTCAAGCTGTTCCCAAGCACTGTCCTTTGCATGGCATTCCTGATATCCCAAAACAACGTTATCTTCCGCCTACCTTCCCTGACCCGGCGAAGGCTCTGGGCATCTCCCTGCTGGTCCGGAGCAACCAGGTCCGGAGCTGGTCCCAGCTGCCAAAGCTGCCAGCCCCATGCAGGGTTTCCTGAACACGCCTCCCTCTCCGCCAGCCTGCATTTCGCCACTTTCTCCTGAACATACTCCCCCTACCCGTGGCCCACAGGCCCCTCTCGCTCACTCCCAAACAGGACCTAATCTCCCCCTAAATCTGTCCCCACCCTGTGGCAACTCCACCATCCACTCATGCACCCAAGTGACACTTGCCGGCTTCCTCCTCCGCCCCCTTGGCCATCTGGTCAGCCCAGCTCTTGCCCTGTCTGCCTTACCCATCTCTATCCGGCACCCTCCTCTGTATTATTTCTCTCTCCTGGTCTGCCCCGTCCCTTCTCTGGCTGTCCCATCCTAGCTCCTTAAAACCTTTTTCCAAACACCAGCTCACGCAGACTCCAGATCAGCCCAGCAGAGACACCTCTTGTTTCCTGGAACCTCACTCACTGGAGCCCTCCCTCCCCCCAGCCCCTCCCGGGTCAGCTGAGACATTATTTCATTCACTCAAGGATCTCTAAGCTCCTTAGGTGCCAAGCAGTGGGGTATAGACGGCATAGAATGTGGACACCAACCCTGGCCCTGTGCGTCTTGCGGCACAAATCGCTTACTCCCAGGACTAAGCCTGTTCCTCCCCTGCTCACAAGCTTTCTGTGGCTCTCTCTTGCCCGCAGGCAGAAGCCCAAGCCGCTCACCCTCATCTTAGAAATCCCCAGCTCTGGCCCTGCCAGCAGCCTCATTCCTGAGCTGGTCTTTCTGCTTTCTGCACACACCTGCAGGGTCCTCCCAGCCTTCCAACCCTGGCCCAAAGCAGCTCTTCTGCCAAGGCCCGGCTCAAAATCCCACCAGAAGGCCAGGCCCAGTGGCTCACACCTGTAATTCTAGCACTCTGGGAGGCCGAGGCAGGCGGATCTCTTGAGGTCAGGAGTCCGAGACCAGCCTGAGCAAGAGCAAGACCCAATCTCTACTAAAAATAGAAAGAAAATAGCTGGACAACTAAAAATATATAGAAAAAATTAGCCGGGCATGGTGGCGCATGCCTGTAGTCCCAGCTAGTCAGGAGGCTGAGGCAAGAGGATCGCTTGAGCCCAGGAGTTTGAGGTTGCTGTGAGCTAGGCTGACGCCACGGCTCTCTAGCCTGGGCAACAGAGTGAGACTCTATCTCGGAAAAAAGAAAAAAAAATCCCACCAAGTCTCGGACCCACCTTTACAGACTCCAGACCTTGTCGCACCCAGCTGGCTCCTCCCCCTGCCCCCAGCCCAGGCACAACTGAGCCCCAGAGAATGAAGACCCTGCAGCCAAACTGATTACCAGTCCTGTTTTAAAGGTTTGGAAGGGGAGAGGCTGGGTCTTATCACAAATAGGGCCCCTGCAGAGGAGACGGCATGGTTCTCCCCAGCTAGGGCTGCTGAAGGCTGAGCTGAGGGCCTGCCCTCCCCACTGGTGCTGTGGCACTCCAGTTTGTTGCTCTGGGAAGTGGGATGGCTTAGCTGGTTTCCTTCAGGCCTCGGCTTCCCCTCCCATCCTCCCAACAAATAAGAAAGGCCCCAAGGCTGAGTCTGCAGCCCCTCCTCTCAGAGCACTGCACACTCTCCCTATCAGAATTCATCATTAAGATAAAAGCAGCTCCGTTTGATAGATACGGAAACAGGCTCAGAGAGGGACTTAACCCGCCTCTTCTTCGCCTCCTGGTGTGCTGTGCTGCTGCAAAGCATCTGGCTTCTGGGGTGACTCAGAAATGAGCTGGGATTGAGTCTCCACCCAGTGGTGTGCTGGTAAAAGTTTAACAACCGGCTCTGGTTGGTAGCATCTGCCAAGCACCATGGTGTAAATACTAACACCATGGTCATAATGTGACGTCACTGAACATGGAGTTAGGAGGAGCCACACGAACTGCTCTTGGGAGCCTGCACAAGCCACCTGCAGCCCACCACCAACTCCACCAAGGAACTTTGTGACGGGTCCTGGCCCAGAGACTCTCCTGTCTGAACCTGGTTTCTGGCTTGGAGTGGCTGCCCCAAATCGACTGTTATTATTCTGATACCATTCTCCTAATACTTACAGGTCACTCACTCACTGTGTGCCAGGCACAGATCTAAGCACCTCATGTGTATTATCCTATTTATTCCTTGCAACCCTGGGTTCAGCCCTATTATTATCCAAATTTGATAAATGAGGAAACTGAAGCACCAACAGAGAAGTAGGAACCAGTGGAAGTTTCCCCAGCTAGTCTGTGGCAGCGATGGGATTCCAACCTGGGCAACGTGGCCCCAAAGTCAGCACTCTCAACCACAAAGCTTTGGTCCTGTGCAAAGATCAAGGCCTAGAGAAAGGAAGAGACACCCCCCGTGGCACACAGCCAGGCATGGGAGACTGACCCCAAAGAGGAACCGCCAACCCCTGCCCCGGCCCCAGTAAGGATACTGGCCACGATGAGGCCGGTGCAGAGACAGCAGAGGGCCAGGCGGAGTGAGCCAAGCCAGGGGCCCCCAGGCCGGGGCAGGCTCTTCATCCGCCACAGGAGAAGGACCTGCAGCCAGAAGTAGAGGTTGCCCAAGATGAAGGCAAGGAAGGCTCCTGCCAGGTGTGTGGGCTTCTGGTTCTTTTCCTGGGAGGAGAAGGGAAGAGTTGGGAGGAAAACTATGGAAGGGTGAGGGCATGAGGTGGAGGGGCCTTAACCAGCCCAATCGACTGTAATGGAAAACTTGCCATACCCAGTGATGGGCTTATTGATTAGGTACGTCAGCTATTGTCAGCCCGTGAGGGCAGGCATTTGGATTTGTTGTTCACGGCTATAGCCTCAATTCCTACAGCAGTGCTTGGCACGTAGTAGATGCTCAGTAAACATGAGTGGACTAAATTCTGCATTCTCAAAGAGGGAGAGGGCCAGATATTGCCCCCAAGCGGATAAAAATTAATCCTTGGGGGGTGAAAATTCTTAGGCATTACAATGGTTTGTGGCTTACAAATATATAGTATATATTTTGATAAAAA
>NW_012144190.1:617434-632666 GCF_000956105.1 Propithecus coquereli
AATAAACCAAAAAGGTTTCTCCTATCATGTGTCGATCCATTTATTCTACAAATATCTACAGAGCTTCATGGTTAAGAATTTGGGTTCCAGAGTCTGTGAAGATCTTCATTTCTGATCACCACTGACACGCGCATAGAAGTAACCGTGAGATACGCTCAGGAGGGACCTAGGCAGAATCCCGGTGGAGATGGAAAGAATTCACGTACAAAGTGCACAGCCTCGTGTGGATGCTCAACATGCCAAACGCCGAGAATGAGTAAATCTCAGATCTCAGGAATTTCATCATTAAATGAGTTTCGGGGAGGAGTTGGCAGAAAATTATCCCAACCTCCTCCCGGTCCAATCCCCTCCTCCTCCTCCTCCTCCACAAAAGGCTTCGCACACCACCCGCAAGAGAAATGCCGGTCCTGGGGGCGGCAGGACAAAGGGGACTGGGGGAGAGGCGCAGGGAGGGGAGGGGAGGGGTGTGGGGAGGAGAGGAGGGAGGGGGACGGCCTGCGGCCGCGGGGCATGCTGGGAGGTGTAGTCCCCGACTCCCGGAGCCAACTGCGTCTTACCTGGAAATTGCCCACCATGGAGGTGCCCAGGGCAGAGAAGAGACCCGTCCACAGGATCAGCTGGTTACACCACTTTCCGACCCCCCAGTCCCGGAGCTGGTGGTAACGGAGAATGCAGATCCAGGCGGCTGGGAGAACAGGGAAGAGGAAGTGGGCGGGAGACACTCCCGACCCGGGCCAGGCTCCAGGGGAGGGGGGACCAAACTCCTGGATTTGGGTGGAGGAGGGCTGGGGGCCTGGCCCCTGGGCCTGAGAGAGGAGGGGTCGGGGGGCCCGGACCCCAGTGACAGAGGGAGGAAGGGATTGGGGGCCTGGACCCCTGAGGCTGGAAGAGGAGAGGCTGGGGGCCCGGACCCCTGTGTCAGAGGGAGGAGGGGGGTGGGGCCCTGGGCCCCTGGGTCTGAGGGAGGAGGGGTTGAGGGGACCCCTGGGGCTGAGGGAGGAGGGCTGGGGGCCAGACCCCTGGGGCTGGGGGAGGAGGGCTGGGAGCTGGCTGGGATGGGAAACCTGTGCCAGAGGGACTGGAGAAAGCTTACCCATAGCAGCTCCCATGTTGAGCAACTGGCCGAAGATGCAGCTCTGAGGGGGGTAAGATCCACAGATACTGGGGAGATAAAGGGGTCATCCTGAGGCTCCTCCAAGCCAAGGCCCTCTGCTCTCCTCCATCAGCACCCCGTCACACCGTAACTACCTGATGTAGGGAAAGCCTTCGCTGAGGTTCACAGTCCCGTTGACCACTGCAATGGCAAAGCTGAGGTGGGGGCAGAGCAGAGTGAGTGGGGGACTTTGAACTCTTCCCTTTGTTAACCAAACGTTCCTGGAATCTAGCTACCTCCTCCCTCAGACCCAGGGGTCCCCCCAGCCCCTCCTCCCTCAGACCCAGGGTCCCCCCAGCCCCTCCTCCCTCAGACCCAGGGGTCCCCCCAGCCCCTCCTCCCTCAGACCCAGGGTCCCCCCAGCCCCTCCTCCCTCAGACCCAGGGGTCCCCCCAGCCCCTCCTCCCTCAGACCCAGGGTCCCCCCCAGCCCCTCCTCCCTCAGACCCAGGGGTCCATCCTGCCTCTGACACTCACACAATCCAGATACCAGTGGTAGCCCAGAGGGCCAGGAAGACAGGCAGCAGGGTCAGGTAGCCCAACATGGTGGGCTCTGCAGGGGAAGGAGAAGGGCTGGGAATCCCTCCCTCTTTGTCCCACTCTGTTTCTCTCTCTCCCTCTCTCTATTTCTCTCTCTTTCTCTCTCTCCCTCTCATTCTCCCTCTCTCCCTCACACCCAAAGCTCCAGGCCTAAGGGAGGGCCCAGGTGATTGTGGCCCCTGCCTCTAGGCCCCCATTGGCTCTCGGGCAGACGCAGGTGGGGCGGGGGTCTGAGCTAGTCCCTGGAGGCACTGTCCCCATCTTTCCCAATTTTCAGTCCTAATCTCAGTTTTTCCTGGTAGTTTCTCCCTGTCCTCCCAGGCGCTCCCTCCAGCCCAGCCTCAGGGCAGGACACTCACCTCTCCCAGCTCCCTGGGCTGTGGTCCTGGGCGTTTGAGGGAAGGCCTGGGATGCAGGGTGGGGCTCAGGCAGCGCAGAGGCAAAGTCCAGGCTGGAGCGGTGGAACCGCGCAGGGCCTTGGGTCTGACCGCCACTGTCCCTGGCCCTCAAACCGCCAGGTCCTGTCTTCGTAGAACCTAACAGACAGCACCTTAGTTTTGGGGGCCCCTAACTTCCTTCCTCCAGCTTTGTGGGTTCAATGTCCAAACTCTCAGCTTTATCCTCCTGGGGACCCAGAAATCAGAGCCTCCAGCTCTCTCCATTCCTCCTCCCTTGGGGACCCAGGAGCCCCGGCCCAGTCTCTTCTAGAACACATGTCTTCAGTTCTAGCCCCTGGGGTGTAGCCTCCCAGCTGTTACCTACACAGGGACCCAAGAATCCAACCCTCAGGTCCCCCTGCCGTCTGGTTGCAGTTTATGCCGCAGGAGCCCTGGTGACCCTGCCTCCTCCCCTCCGCGGCCTTCCCTTCTCCCTCCTGTCCACCACACCGGAGTTCCCCTGGCAGGCAGGCCCCGGATGGGAAGGAGGTCTTGGTGATGACATCTCCACCGAAAATCCTCCCCCAAGACAGCGGCTACTTCCTCTGCCCGGGCCATTTTCCTTCTCTCTCCCACACGGCAACCCTCCACCTCTGACCTCCTCCCCTCCCTCCTGGGACTCAGGGGTTTGGGTCGTGGCCTCTTCCTTCTTCCCAGGACTCAAGGGTCCGACCCCCAGCCCCTTCCCCCTCAGATCAGGAGTCCCGGCCCCTCCTCCCTCAGACCCGGGGGTGCCCCGGGCTCCTCCTCCCTCAGACCCAGGGTCCTCGTCCTGCCACTGACACTCAGGAGATCCAGACCTGGAAAGCCCAGAGGGTGGGGAAGGCAGGCAGCAGAGACTGGCGGCCCCACATGCTGGCCTCTGCTGGGAAGGAGAGGGGCTGGGCACCCCTGCCCCCATCGCTCCCCGTCCCCTCTCCCTCACAGCCAAAGACCCAGGTGCAGGGAGTGTGACCCCTCCTCTAGGCCCCGCTGGCTCCCAGGCAGGAGCGCTGGCCAGTGGGGGTGCGGTCCTCCACTCCAGGCGCTGTGCCTGTCTCCCCACAGCTTTCAAAGGTAATCTGGGCTTCTCCCCGTTTGGCAGTTTCTCCCTGGCCTCCCAGGCCCTCCCTCCAGCCCGGCCTCCTGCTCACCTCTCCCAGCTCCCCGCGCTCGCTCTCAGCCTGGGCATTTCAGGGAAGGCCTGGGGTGCAGGGTCCGGCTCTGGCAGTGCGGAGGCAAAGTCCAGCTGCAGCGCTGGAACCGCACAGGGCCTTGGGCGTGACGCCACTCGCCACTCTCGGGGCCCTCACCCCCAAACCAACAGGTCCTGTCTCCTCAGAACCTAGCAGGCATCACCTTAGCTTTGAGGCCCCCTAACTTCCTTCCTCCAGTTTTGTGGGTTCAGTGTCCATACTCCCAGCCCTATCCTCCCTGGGACCCAGCAATCTGAGCCTCCAGCTCTTTCCACCGGTCCTCCCTTGCGGACCCAGGAGCCCGGGCCCAGCCTCCTCCTCCTTCCCCAGGGAGTCCTTGGGGAGTCCTGGCTCCCAAACCTCTTCCCTTAGACACAAACCTCCCAGCTGCCTCCTCCCCCAGTTCCGCACCTTCTTTTTTAGTTGAGGTAAAATTCCCCTAACCTAACATTAACCATCCTGAAATGTCCAATTCCCTGACATTTAGTACATTCCCAGTGTTGTGCAGCCATCACCTCTGTCTACTGCGGGAACTTTTCCATCACCCCAAAAGGAGACCCCATACCCGTGAAGCAGTCAGCCCCACTCGCCCCTTCCTCCCAGCCCCTGGCAACCACCACGCTGCTTCTTGTGTCTTTGGATTGACCTGTTCTGGGTATTTCACGGATGTGGAATCACGCTATGTGGTCTTCTGTGTCTGACTTCTTTGGCTTAGGGTCATGTTTTTGAGGTTCGTCCACATGTGCCATGTGTCAGTGTTTCATTTCTCTTTATGGCTGAATAATATTCCACTGACCCCGCTTCCTTTGGGACTTGAGAACCTAAGTTCCCGTATGCTGCGGGGTTTCCAGCAACTAGGACTTTAGGCCTCCACCTTGCTTGAGAGTAAAGATAAGAAAGCCAGGGAAACAGAGACAGACGCTGCAAACGTTTCTTTCTTTCTTTTTTTTTTTTTTTTTTGAGACAGAGTCTCGCTCTGTTGCCCAGGCTAGAGTGCCGTGGCATCATCCTAGCTCACAGCAACCTCAAACTCCTGGGCGCAAGCCATCCTCCTGCCTCAGCCTCCCAAGTAGCTGGGACTAGAGTCGTGTACCACCACGCTCAACTAATTTCTCTATTTTTAACAGAGATGGGGTCTCACTCTTGCTCGGCCTCCCAGAGTGCTAGGATTACAGGCATGAGCCGCCTCGCCCAGCCTTACAAACATTTCTTGAGGCCAGAAACCCAGCAGTCATCAAGAATGCCATCTCCCGGTGCCCTCTGCTGGTTCCTAGGCTGGAGGGAAAATAATTAGCATACAAGGTGCTAAAACGGAGGAAGCCCAGGGCATGGTGGCCCCAGAAGGGGAAGTGGCTAACTAGCAATGGCCGGTTTGTGTTTGGTTGGCGGATGAGGAGAGTGGGGAAGACCTCACGGAGCCTGGTGAGCCACACTTGGGAGGATGTGTGAGTGTGCAAGCTGCAGGAAGGCATTCTCGGTAAAGTTGGAGTGGTCCCCAAAACCTGGCCCATGCAAGTTGAGTGCCTTTGTCTGCTGATGGGCAGAACGTGGCACCCACTAGGAGAAATGAGTCAGGTCCCGAAGCTCTTGAATGCCATAAAGGACTTGATGGTATCCTGAGGGTACTGGGGAGCCATGGAAGGTTCTTGAGCTGGAAAGACTGAGAGGAGATGACCCTGATGATGTGTAGTCAGGAAAGAGATGTGATGATAATAACCATGATACAGCTGTGGTGCCAGGTGCTGTTCTAAGTGCTCCACATGGGTTAACTCATTCTCATGAGAACCCTGAGGGGTCACTGGCCATCTTTCCAGACGAGTTTCCCTATTCCTGCTGGAAATAGAATTCCTGGTTTCTTGGCTCACCTCGCTATGCCTCATGCTCACACACACGGCCCAGCAACCCCGAGGAAAAAACACCTGGAATAATTCTAAACATCATACATCCAAGAGCCATGTCCCAGGAGACCCAGGGCTTCTGGCTCAGGGAGACTTGACTTTGAATCCTGTCTCTGCCACCGAACAGGTGGGTGCCCGTATTTGTTTCCTGTCACTGCTGCAACAAAGTACCACAAATGTAGCAGCTGAAGACAACATCCATTTATTAGCCTACAGTTCTGGAGGTCAGAAGTCCAAAATGGGTTTTAATGGGCTAAAACAAAAAGTGCCGGCAGGGCTGTGTTCCTTCTGGAAGCTCTGGGGGAAATGTTTCATAGCCTTTCCCAGCTTCTAGAGACCACCCACGTCCCTTGGCGCGGGGCCCTCCCCCCATCTTCCAAGTACACTGCTTGACCTTTGACCTCTGCTTCCGTCACCTCACCTCCTTCTCTGGCTCTGACCCTCTTGCCTCCCTCTCACTTATGAGGACCCTTGTGACGACATTGGGCCCACTCAGACAGTCCAGGATCATCTCCCCGTTGCAAGAGCCTTAACCTAATCACACCTTCAAAGTCCCTGTTGCCATGTGAGGTACCGTATTCCCAGATCCCAGAGACGAAGACGTAGACGTCGGGGCGGGGGGCATCCTTCTGCCCTCCGAGCGCCCTGGCTGCGGGGCTTCAATTTCTTCAATCCATAAAATCGAGTGCATAACATCCCACCTCCCGGGGGCCCAGGTCTGGAGCCAGACTGGCCATCTTGGTGCCGTTGTCCACCTCTGCCTCTTGCTGGTGGTGGCACGTGAACCGGGGCGAGTGGCTTCCTTTCTCTGCACCTCGGTTTCCTCATCTGTGAAGTGGGGATAAAAAGATTAACTATCTCAGAGGGCTGTGGTGTGGAATCGATGAGTGAATCCGCATGAAGTGCCTAGAACAATGCCTGACACATAGTGTTACCGAAAGCTCCGCGCTTGTCCCCGAGGCCTCATCAGAAGAATAAGGATGAGCGGTTGAGGAGAAGGAAAGGGCGGTTTATTAATTTGCCAGCAAATGAGGAAGATGGAGACTCATCTTGAAGTGCCGTCAAGTGCCGTGTCCTCTCTCTAAGCAGAAGCACAGAGCTTGGAAAGGGGGTTCTCAGGCGACTGCTGTTTACCTGTGGTTGATGGTCCCGGTGGACCATTCTCGGGGAGGACAATCTTGTGACCTCTGTGGGACAATTGCCTTGAGCCATCTCCTGAGTACAGAATAATAAAGAACCCTCCGCTGCCCCTCGGATTCCTGGCCTCAGGCAGGGATGCCGGTTTTAATTCCCAAAACGGGTGGGGGGGTTTTAAAGAGACAGCCTGTAACACATTTCGCCCTTTCTCAGGCGCTGCCTCTGCTACAATAGCACGTGCTCCGTGCAAGTTCCCGTTTTCACTGCTGTCTCTATCTGGGGCTGGGTAAGAATCAAGAAGGCGGGGAGCACGGTTATCCTTTGTCACGTGCCTGGCCCGCTGTGATTGTCAATATAGGACCGTTTCCTTCCAGGGCGTGTGGTTTAGGTGCCGGCGGCAAGAGGGGTGACAGCTCCTGGAGTTTTGTCATTTAGCACATGTGAACGGAGGGTTACTGTGTGCCGGGCCCTGCTCTGGACGCTGGAGATACAGCAGCGAACACATCCTGCCCCGGAGCAGACGGCGAGGGAACCTCTCTGAGTCCCCCTCATCCCTCCATGCCCCCGCCCCCCCTTCTCAGTTTCGGGGCCACATCTGAGTTGGCGGCTTGTCACCTTCCTCTTTCATTCACTCATTTAATGAGCATTTCCTCAAGGTCTCAGGCTGCCAGGACGTGAATCCAAGCCATCCCCTGCCCTCGATGGGGTCCCTGCCTGTGGGCAGCACGGATGATCACTGTAGCAGGTGACAAGTGCCCTAGTGGAGTCGCACAGGGCTCAAGGGAGCCCAAGGGACAGAGGGGCTGATGCTACCTGTTGCTCAGTCTGCCATTAACAGTGTCCCCTGCATCTCCCATCTTTGCCGCTTGGCCGATTCCTGCTCTTCTTTTAAAAGGAAATAAAGACGCTGGCCCCCGGGTGATCCTAGGTGAGACTTTCCCCCGACTCTGGGCCTATGTACCCACCTTCCTTCGTGCACTGGCACAAAGACGGGCTTGGCTTACCGGCGCCCCGTGATGCTGGTGTGACATCCTTAGGACATCCCTGAGAGGACTGGGGGACAGCTGTCCCCTGGCGGGGGGCAGGGAGCGCTCAAGCTTGGTGGGCTACTTTCAATTTGGAGATTAGCGTCCACTAGCTTGCCAGCTGGGGGCCCACACACTTCTGAGTCCTTCTAGAAACTGTGGCTGCTTGCCTGGCTACGGTGAGGAGGCTGTGTTCTTCCTCTGGACATGATGATATTGCACTTTCATATTTAGGAAACCGCTTCCGGTAGGTGGTGAGAACTGGTTTTTTGGTTTTTGTTTTTTTTTCCAGAGAGGGGAACCTTCCCCAGGCAAGTGATGTAGGCATGTAGGGATACAGAGATCTCAGACCTCTGTTTTATCATCTACAAAACAAGGATCATAATGGTGCCTCCCTCATGTGGTTGTGAGGGTTGGTTGAGTTTGTCCACGTGAGCACTTAAAACAGTGCCTGGCACGTGGGAATGCTGTAGAAAGCGAGTTGCTAACATTGTTGGGCTGTCCAGTGTACGTACAGTATTCCCGTGCAGCCCTCTGCTGCTCGAGAGCGTTGGCCTGCTTTGTGGAGTCAGTAACTGGCGCTCAGAAAAGGAGTCTCGCTGTGTCGGTTGGGCCCTCCAGGAAGCAGATGCTGAAATGGGGTTAGAAACTCAAGAAGAAACTTATTGAAAGATAAGGACGAGAAAGAGCAAGACTGGCAGGGAAAGTTCTGTGATGTGGGTGGGTCTGACACCCCAGAAGGGAGGGAGGCAGGAAGGGCTGGGTAGGAAGAACCTCAGACCATGGTGCAGCTCTGAGGACGCTTGGCCAGCCCAGCTGGGAGATTGTGCAAAGATTCCCACAGACGAGCCCACAGAGACAGAAAGCAGGTTGGTGGTTGCAAGGGGGTGGAAGGAGGGGAGGAAGGGGTGTGATTGCTTAATACGTATGGAGTTTCCATTTGGGGCGATGACAATGTTTTGGAACTAGATAGAGGTGGTGTTTGTACAACATTGTGACTATGCTAAATGACATTGAATTGCACACTTTAAAATGGTTAAATGAATTGTAAAATTGTGAATTTTACCTCAATTTAAAAAAAGAAAACAGAAAACGTTGCCCTTAGTGGTGTCCCATGTCCCACATTGGACAGAAACACCCAGGCCCTAGTCCCTGCCCCACGCTTAGTCATTGGTTGGGGCCGCCTGAAAAGAATGTGGTCGTGACCCAAACACACGAGTGCTGAAGTTCCTGCCACTGGAGGCTGGAGACCAACTGGACTCCTCCCGGCTGGTCAAGTTCTTTCGCGCAGGGAGTTGTACCATGGCTACCATACTTCTCCTACGTCACTCGGCTGCGGAGGGGAGGGGCCGGGGTCTGTCTAACTCAAAAATTTGGTTCTCTCCAATGTGCCATGCTACATCCTTGAATATACATCCCTATATCCTCCCATCCAACCTCCTACCCAACCCTCTATGCATATGTTCTTGCTTTTATTCATTCCTCCCACCAGTTATTTATCCACCCATGCACTCACCTGCCTATGTATCCAACCATCATTGGCTCACATATTCTTCTAACTCTCTCTAAAGTTCCATCCATACCTTTCAACTATCAATTCACCCACCCGTGTGTTCCATCATTCCATAATCCATTATATTCATTTCCTTTTCCCATGTATCCTACAGTCCATCCATTGATTCATTCGCTTTCCCATCGATCCAATCCACTTAATCAACCATCTATATGAACCATCTCTCCTCTTCCATGCAAGTTCTGGAAGCTAACAATTCACAGTTGAGCCCTCAAGAGGGCTTGCTCCCTGGAGGAAGCAAACCTGTAAGGAAATCATTCCAATAGCCGGCACGGTTGAATCTGGTTCCATTGGGCAGATAAGAGTATATTGAGCTGGCCATCTCCATAACCCGCCACCCCGTGTCCCTCCACGTTGGGAAGGGTCGGAAAGAAAAAGGAAGATGGGAAAATAATGGCCCAAACATTTTCCATTCTTTTTAAATCTTAAGTAAATATCCATTCCACCATCTCTCTCTTCCCATTCCCAATTCATGAACATGGTATATATCTCCCCATTTATTTAGTTTTTCCATAAGATGTTATAGTTTTTTCTTGGAGAGATCTTGCACATTTTTGTTAGATTTATTCCTTGGTGCTGGGTATTTATATGTGATATTGTAAGCCATATATTTTTTTAATTTTTTATTTTATAACTTTTTTGGTGGGTTGTACAGAAATCAGTTAACATAGCAAACCTGAATCAACTCTTCTGCTTGCAAGCTTGGCCTTTGGTTGGTGTCTGGGAACTTGGTTGTTGGAGTGTTCTGAGTCATCAGTTAACTGATAAGGGTAGTTCACTGTGCCTGGATTGTGCAAACAATGTGGTTTCTGATGAACACCCACTGTCCTTCTGGGAGTCTGGAATTTTGGTATGAGCTAGGCAGAGGAGGGTAGCTGCATGACAACCTCCAATAAAAACCTTGGGCATTGAGTGAGTCTCTAATGGACTTCCCTGGACAGAAACATCACACACATCTTGATGATTTTTTTTTCCTAGGGGAAGAGTGAGCTCTGTGTGACCCTTCATAGGAGGGAGGGAGCATGAGAGAACCTGCACATGGATTCCTCTAGTCTTTTTCCTGTATGATCCTGTGTTACTAGAATAAATCCTAGCCATGAGTACAACTATGTGCTGCATCCTGTGAGGAGACTATTGTATTTCTAAACATGAGATGGTGTGGAAGACCCCTGATACACAAGTTAAAAGAAATACATTGATGTTTGTATATTGATGTTGCATCGAGCAACGTTGCTAAATTCTGATATTCTAGTATTTTATCAAGAACTTCTTTTTGCATTTTCTAGTACATAATCATATCTGTGACTTTCTCTTAACTTTTATTTCTTTTTCTTGCCTTACTACACTGGCTACAGTCTTTTTTTTTTTTTTTTTTTTTGAGACAGGGTTTCTTGCTTTGTGTTCTGTCACCAGGGTAGAGTGCAATGGTGTCATCATAGCTCACTGCAACCTCAAACTCCTGGGCTCAAGGGATCCTCCTGCCTCAGCCTCCCGAGTAGCTAGAACTACAGGCATGTACCACCACATCTGGCTAATTTGTTTATTTTTTATTTTTGTAGAGACTGGATCTCACTGTGTTGCCCAGGCTGGTCTCAAATTCCTGGGCTCAACTGATCCTCCCACCTCAGCCTCCCAAAGTGCTAGGGTTACAGGCATGAGCCACTGTGCCCAGCCATCCTTTTAACCACTTTCAAGTGTTCAGTGGTGTTAAGTACATTCACCTGGTCATGCAACAATCACCACTATCCATCTCCAGAACTTTTTCATCATCCTAAACCAAAACTCCATACCCATTAAATACTGACTCCCCACACCCTCCTCTACCCAGGCCCTGGAAACCACCATTCTACCGTCTGCCTCTGTGAGTTTGGCTACATTAGGTTCTTCATATAACTGGAATCATACAATATTTGTTCTTTTGTGTCTGGCTTCTTTTCCTTAGCATGATTTCAAAGTTCATCAGTGTTGTAGCATGCATCAGAATTTTTTTCCTTTTAGTGGCCAAATAATATTCTGTTGCATGGATATATCATATGTTTTAAATTCATTTATCAGGTGATGGACAGCTGAGTTAGTTCTACCTTTTGGCTATTACGAATAACGTTGCTACGAACATTCGTGTATGACTTTTCGTGTGGACATATGTCTTCATTTCTCTTGGGTGGATACCTAGAAGTTGAATTGCTGGGTCATAGGGTAACATTTTCAGGAACAGCTAAACTATTTTCCACATTTTTTTAAGACAGTCTCGCTCTGTCACCCCGGCTAGAGAACAGTGGCATCATCATAGCTCACTGCAACGTTTAACTCCTAGGCTCAAGCAATCTTCCTTTCTCAGCCTCCCAAGTAGCTGGGACTACAGGCACATGCCACCATGCCCGGCTAATTTTTCTATTTTTAATAGAGATGGGGTTTTGCTCTTGCTCAGGCTGGTCTCGAACTTCGTGAGCTCAAGCAATCCTCCTGCCTCTGCCTCTCGAGTGCTAGGATTAGTGGTGCGAGCCACCGCACCCAGTCTATTTTCCATATTGACTGCACCATTTTACATCCCTGCCAACAATACATGAGGGTTCCAATTTCTTCCCATCCTCAACAGTACTTGGTTTAATCTGTTTTTTTGATGATAATCATCCTAGTAGGTAGGAAGTGCTATCTCCTTGTGGATCTAATTTGCATTTCCCTAGTGACTAATGATGTTGAACATCTTTCATTGTGCTTATTGGCCATTTGCATATCTTTTTGGAAAAATGTCTATTCAGATCCTTTGCCTATTTTTAAAATTGGGTTGTCTGTCTTTTTTATTATTGAGTTGTAAGAATTCTTTATATACTTTTGATTGCAAGGCTGTTATCAGATATATGATTTGCAAATATGTTCTCTCATTCAATAGATAACAGCCCTCTTTTGACCTAATATTTTCTGTCCCCTTCCTTTGCGTTGTTGTTACTCATTTAATCATTCAGCAGATTTTTCTCAAATGCCAGTGATATGCCAGGCACTGCCCTTGACATTAGAGACTCAACTGTGAACAAGACAAGGGTCCCCACCCTCCTGGAGCTTCTATTCCAGCTGGGGAGAAGGACAATAAACAAATAAATAAAGAGATATGTCAGGCACAGGGAGATGCTATGCAACGCCAGCTTTGGGGACTTGCAACCTGGGTAGCTGGCAGGGGACGACCTGTACTTGGAAGGGACACACAGTGGTTTAATGTTCTGCTGTTGTTACCTTGAAATTCCTTTTGTTTTTTTGTTTTTGAGACAGAGTCTCACTCTGTTGCCCAGGCTAGAGTGCCATGGCGTCAGCCTAGCTCACAGCAACCTCAAGCTCCTGGGCTCAAACGAACTTCCCACCTGAGCCTCCTGAGCAGCTGGGACCACAGGCATGTGCCACCATGCCTGGCTAATTTTTCTATTTTTAGTAGAGACGGGGTCTCACTCTTGCTCAGGCTGGTCTCGAACTCCCGACCTCAAGTGATCCTCCCACCTCAGCCTCCCAGAGTGCTAGGATTACAGGCGTGAGCCATGGCGCCTGGCCCAAAATTCTTAATAATTATTGAACAAGGCACTCTGCTTTGGCTGTGGCTGAGGGGGCTCTTCAAGCTAGGCATGTCGGGAAAGACATCCCCAGGGAGGTGACATTTTAGCAGAAACCTAAAGGAGGTGAGAGAGTGAGCCCCGCAGACATCTTTGGGCAAAGCTTTCTATGCAGAGAGAACAGGGAAAGTGCAGCTTTCAGCAAGGAGGCTGATGGGCAAACAGGCTGAGCTCCAGAGAGAATAGTTGAAGATAAGGTTAGGGAGGTAAGGAGGGGACAGCTACTGCAGGGCCAGGAGGCCACAGTAAGAAAGTTAGATTTTAATCTGGGCGTGTACTAATTAACTGTAGCAGCTTCAGAAAACAATAAAGATTGATCTCACCCGGTTTTTATGGGCCACTAATTCAGGAATGGCTTAGCTGGGTGGTTCTGGCTTTGGGTCACTAGTGAGGTTGCAGTCGAGATGTGGAGCAGGGCTGCAGAGCCATCTGAAGGCTTGGTGGACACTGGGGGAGCGTTCCCAGGGTGGCCCTAGCTCACTCGACTGGCCACTGTCGCCAGGGGGCTCCCGAGTCTCTCTGGCTGTTGTCAGGAGGCCTCAGTTCTCCCCACAGGGACCTCCTGACGTGGAGATCCCAGAGAACAAAATGAAAGCCGTAGAGTTTTTCATGAGTCAGCCTTGGACGTGCCCTCATTTCTGCAGTATCATATAGGTTACACAGCTCTGCCCTATTCGATGTGGAAGGAGCTACACGAGGCCATGAATCCCAGAAGCGGAGGACGGGGTGATCGGGGACCCTCTTGTTGGCTGGCTACCACAAAATAACAGTTCATTGCAGAATTTTCAGCAGGGGAGTGATGAGGTATGTGTGTATGGGTGTGATTATGCAAATGTCTATGCGTATAGATACAGCTATATAAATACATGTGTATGTATAAAAGTAATACGTAGTATGCAATAGTATTTTATTATAGTACTTTTTATAATAGTATTTATAATAGTATTAAATTAAATAGTATTATATAGTATTTATAATAGTATTTTATTATATACTTTTTGTTATTACAAAGTAATACATGAAAACAGAGAGACACCTCCCCCTCCAACTACTTAGTTTACATATACATATAAATAGATATCCCTTTCCTCCAAAATATGATCATTCTGGGTTTGCTGCTTTATAATAAGCCTTTCCCCTTAATAATAAGCCGTGCCTGGTGCGGTCCAGCGCCTGTAGTCCCAGCTACTTGGGAGGCTGAGGCAGGAGGATCGCTTGAGCCCAGGAGTTTGAGTCCAGCCTGGGCAACATATGGAGACCTCGTCTCTAAGTAAATAAATAAATACATATACAAGGGCTGTCTGGAGAGTATCCAGCCAGTGTTAATATGTAATTTTCATATTACAGGGCTGGATGCTTTCTGGACTGCCCTTGTATGCATACATACATAAAATAAGCCATGTACCATCTTGAGAGTCACCAGCGTGTGTGTGGTCCAAGGAAACCACCTGCAAAGGTATCTTCTAAGGTGGGGCTTTACAAACATTCCAGAGCATTCAAATCACCCCTCTGGGCGATTCTCATTTAGAAGATCTGGGCTATAGCCCGAGATTCTGCATTCCTACCAGGCCCCATGCGATTCTGGCATGGCTGGTCCACAGGCTACACTTTGAGCAGTAATGTCCTAAGATGGGATGACTAATTATTAAATATTTGACTAGGCTTTCTGGAGTCTGGCCTTGGAATCTTATTTTAACTACATTCCCAAAGTGACTCCTTTTTTTTTTCTTTGTGTGTGTATGTGTTTGGTAAAATACACATACCATCAAATTTACCATTTTAACCATTTTAAAGTATGCAATTCAGTGGTGTTAAGTACATGCACAATGTACAACTATCTAGTTCCAGAACTTCTTCATCATCTCAAAAGGAAACTCCATCTCCATTAGCAGTCACTCCCCATCCCTCGCCCTGCAACACCAGCCTCTGGCAACTACTAATTTGCTTTCTGTCTCTACGGATTTACCTATTCTGGATATTTCATAGAAATGAAATCATACCAGGCTGGACAGGGTGGCTCATGCCTGTGATCCTAGCACTCTGGGAGGCCGAGGCAGGAGGATCGCTCGAGAGGCCAGAAGTTCAAGATCAGCCTGAGCAAGAGCAAGACCCCATCTCTACAAAAAGTAGAAAAATTAGCTGGGCGTCGCAGCACACACTTGTAGTCCCAGCTACTTAGGAGGCTGAGGCAGGTGGATCGCTTGCACCCAGGCGTTTGAGGTTGCTGTGAGCTATGATGATGCCACTGCACTCTACTCCCATGAGAGAGCAAGACCCTGTCTCAAAAAAGAAAGAAAGAAAGAAAGAAAATAAATCATACCATACATGACCTTTCGTGTGTTTGGCTCCTTTCACCTAGAGTGATGTTTTCAGTGTTCATTTGTGTTGTACCATGAATTAATGCTTCATTCCTTTTCCGAGGTTACTCTTATTATGCCATCTGAAGTTTGAGACCCACTATGCTGGTGTTCAGCACCTGGGTTCTATCTGGACAGTGCAGCCCAGACACAGAGAGTGTGAGCTTTGGAGTCCAATGGCTTGGGTTTTAATGTTGGGCCAGTTTTACCATCTCTATAAGCCTCACCCTGTTAATCTGTAAAATGGGAATTATAACAGCCCCTCGCTCAGGGTGCTATATGCAAAGTGGTGGTTAGTGGTAAGAGTTCAGTAACTGTTAAGTATTATTGTTATTGCATTTT
>NW_012144190.1:633476-649466 GCF_000956105.1 Propithecus coquereli
CAAGCCATCCTCCTGCCTCAGCCTCCCAGAGTGCTAGGATTACAGGTGCGAGCCACCATGCCCAGCCCATAATGAATTTGTCGTTTCCACGTCAGGGCTTTAAAAAAAGCAAACATTACAAATAACAATGTCCTTCGTAGCTTTCCTGATTACATTCTATCCTCCTGGCCTTCAGGGATCACCCCTGCCCCACCCCCATTCTGTGTTTGTTAAGCCCTCTCATGTTTGTATCTTTTTGCAACACATATCCATGGGCAAAAAGTTTTTTGTGTTTTAAACCTTCATGTAAATGGTATTGTAGATTTCTATAGTGCGCAACACTGTGCTCTAGGTTGGCCAGGGTGACACATGGAGTGCTGTTTCATCTACTTTCACTGACCTATGATCTTACCCTGTGTGAATATATCATGATCTGGTTGTCCATTCTTCATGTGATGAACACTGAGGCCATTTCCAGTTTCTCCCTGTTAGAAGCATTACCATGGTGAACATTCTTGTGCTTATCTTTTTGTTCCTTGTGGGATAGTTTCTCTAGGGTGTACACACCCACCCATTAATAGAGGGACTGTACTTTTAAGATGCATACATACTAATAGGACTTTTCCTGACAGCTGAGCTTTTTATGGAGTCCTTTATGCTTGTTGTCTCCTCTTCTCTCCTCTGGAGCCGGTCATTTGTTTCTGTCCAGCTGCTGACCAGCGAGTTACAGCAGGGCTCACCCTGCCCTGGAGCGGCCACCTCTTTGTCCCTGTCTCCTCACTAGACTGAGGGCTGCTGCAGGGCAAGTCCCCAGGCCTGATTCCCCTCTGCAGGAAAGCACCTGGCCAAATTGATGGTCCCTAGAAAGGTGTGTTCCCTTTGGCTGGAGTGATGCCTGGGCTGGGGGCGGTGGTTATTTCAAAGCTCAGGAGAAATTAGGGAGGTGACACAGGGGCTAGGGGGGTAGTCCTGGTCGGAGAAGGAATTGCATGAACAATGGGAAGCTGGAAGCCAAACCAGTGTGTGGTCTTTGTTTTGTAGATGGAACCTGAAGCCCAAAGATGGCAAGCCAGTTCCCCAAAGTCACAGAGCAATGCAGAAACCATCGGCCTCATCCTCATTGGTTGGTCATTCACACATTGATTCAATACATATTAACGAAGCGCCTACTCTGTGCCATGCATTGTTCTAAGCACACAAGATATATAGCTATATAGTCATGTGCTACAAAACGACGTTTCAGTCAATAATGACCGTACGACGACCGTGGTGCCATAGTCCCATAAGATTATAATAACGTATTTTTACTATACCTTTTCTATACCATTGTCTTACAGCTGCCCACAATATTCAGTACAGTAATATGCCGTGCAGGTTTGCAGCCTAGGAGCAATGGGCCACAGCATGTAGCCTAGGTGTGTAGTTGGCTGTACCACCTGGGTTTGTGTAAGTGCACTCTATGATGTCTGCACAATGACGAAATCGCCTAAGGACGCACTTCTCAGATCGTATCAAGCAATGCGTGACTGTAGTGATACAAACTAGCAAACAAAGACCTCCTGTTCTGACCATGGAGCTTATTATTCTGGGCATAATTATGATGAATTGCTAATTATGTTTGCCTCTAGGATTGAAGCAGGGGGGATCCCAATTAGAGGGAGGATGCCCCAGGGGAGCGCCCCATGAGTTACAGCTTGACTCCAAAGCCCCCAATTCTCAGTCTCCCCTCTTTCCAGCATATCGCGGGGAAGCCCAAGAGTTCTTGCGGGTACTTCCAAAACAAAACGGGCTAACTGGGGGAGGAAGGGAGGGTGGTCTGGGAGAAAGACTGAAGAGCTCTTTGTAGCCAGGCAGGGCTGTCAATAAAGTTTTGTCGCCTTGGCAACCACAGGCCTCCCGGGGCGGGGGCCATGGAGGTGCGCACGCATTCACCTCCTCCCGCCGGGCCACCCCGGCTTCTTCCCTCCTGCGGCGGAACGTTTCAACAGAGAGAACGCGAAGGACGCGAAGTGCAAAGTGACGGGCGGAGGCCTTAGCCAATGGAAGTACGGGCCGTCCCAAGGCCAGCCAATAATATAGGAGTTCTGAAGCTGACGGAGCCCGCCCTCTTTCCTCTCGGACCTGAATAACCCGACCCAACCCGAGTTTCGCCCGGAGCGACGGTGC
The DNA here is from genome assembly GCF_000956105.1 of Propithecus coquereli. Taxonomy (NCBI): domain Eukaryota; kingdom Metazoa; phylum Chordata; class Mammalia; order Primates; family Indriidae; genus Propithecus; species Propithecus coquereli. Next base: position 635,622 of record NW_012144190.1, read on the forward strand.
TCTCGGCCAATGAGGGCGTCGACTTCGGGCCGTAGCAGAGGAGGAGGCAGGACAGGTCTCCATGGCAGCAGCTGAAGGACAGCGGTGTGAGCCACTGGCAGCAGTTGGCGGAGCTTGACGGCAGAGAGGGCGTGGCGGGGTTTTGTCGGGGCACAGACTGGGGCCAGGAGGGGAGGGAAAGCGTGGGGTTCGGCCAATGGGAGCGACGTGAACTCCATAGCAACGAAGGAGTGGCGGCATCTTTGGCCAATAGGGACCTACAATGGCCGTGGTGGGGCGGGCCCGTCGGGCAGACTGGAGGCGCGGCGACTGTGTCTGACGAGAGCTGAAGGAGGCAGTGGGAGGTGGTGGCGGCGGCGGCGCGGGCGCCTGAGGAGGAGGAGAAGCGGGTGAGGGGCGGCGCGGGGCCCGACCTCTGAGCCCCCTCACGACCCCTGCCCCGCGCCGCCTTGGCTCCCAGTCGCCCCCCCGCCCCGACTGCCCCCAACCCGCCCGGCCCCTCCTCGTGTCCTGGCGCCCACATCTCCCGGTCCCTCGGCTGACCTCGGGCTCGTCTGCACTGCAGCCCCTTCCCTGTGGTTCCTCACCCAGGCCTCTCCTTGCACCAGGGCCTCTCCCTGACCCCTCTGTCACCGCCCCCCCAAGTCACTCCCTGCACCCCTAGGGCCTCTCTCACCCCCCAGGCTTCTCCTTGCACCCCCAGATCCTCCCTGACTCCTCTCTCACCCCCACGCCTCTCCATGCAACCCCCAACAGGCCTCCCTCTGTGCCCCTAGGCTTCTCCGTGAAACCCCAGGCCTCTCCTTGCACCCCTCAGTCCTCACTGCAGCCCCAGCCAGGCTTCTCCCTGCACTGCCAGGCCTCTCTGTATCCCTGGGCTTCTCCCTGCACCCCCTAGTCCCTCCCTGCACCCCCAGGCCTCACTCTGTACCCTCCAGGACTCTCTCTGTACCCCCAGGCCTCTTCCTGCCTTTCCCTGACCTCTCTCTCACTTTCCTAGCCCCTCAGGCCTTCTCCAGGCGTTTCTCTGCCTTCCCTGGCCCCTCCTTGGACCCCCAGGCCCTTCCCTAGGTTCTCTCCTCACAGGAGCTCCCAGGACCTCCCTCCCCAGGTCCGGTCTGGTTCCCTAGGACCCTCGCTGGACGCCCAGGCCCTTCGTTGCTGTCCCTGGACCCCAGGTCTCCCCTCCGACTTTTCTAGGCTCTTCCCTGGATCCGCAGGCTTTCCCCCAGCTCTCACTGTCCTCCCTGGCACCCCCCCAACCCAGCTTTTCTGCAAAACCCTCGGAGCACCCCAGTCCCTGGTCTGTAGCCGATGTCCTTCCACAGTCGCCTTCTGTGCCCATCTCTATGTGTTTTTGTCTTTACTCACAGGCCCCTCTCCAGCTTCCGCTCCCTCCCTAGCGCCCCCACGTTATTTACCTCCAGCTTTCCAGACCCCTCTCCCAACCGCTCTAGCTTTTCCTGATGTCTCTGCAGCTCCCTGCTCCCTGCCGGTCCCCATCTACTCCTCTCCCAGGGTGCAGATGGGCCTGAAGCGCCATGGTGTGGGTACACGGCAGGCCCTCTGTCAGTGGTAGGGGTTTGTTTATTTTTTCTTAATCTCTTTGTTTTCTCTCTTCTTGCTCCTCGCTTTAAAATTTCTAAACAATTTTTTTACCTGTTCTTCCTCTGAATACTGTTCTTTTTCTCTCCCCTTACTCCTGCTTTTGTCCTATGAGCCCCCCCCCAGCGGGAATCCTTGGAGAGGGAGCAGGTGCCAGGACCCCTCCTCCTCCTCCATTCTCCCTCCCCTCAGCCCCTCCAGGCTGCCTGGGGCTTCACCCAGAGCCTCCTGACCACTCCTGAGGCCTGCTGGGGCGGGAGGGCAGGCAGGAAGCTTTGGCTTTTCCTAGAGGTGGAGTTGCTCCCCACAGTGCTAAGCCTTTAGGGTTACCCCAGACTGCCAATTAGTCAGCCTTCCCTGGGCCACAGGGACTTGTCTCTGTACGTGCGCACATCGGGGCGCGTGTGTGTGAGAATCTGCGTGTGCACACTGGTGGGGGTGTCTTGTGTGCCAGGTGGTCAGTAAGCATGTGTGTGGGAGTGGCTGGCTGCCCGTGCATGCGTGTGCACGCGTGTGCACGTAGGGGTCGTGTGTGTTTGGGGGATCTGTGTCTGCGCTGCAGAGCGTGTGGGGAGGGAGATACTAATGGTGATGGCTGTCATTTCTTGTGGGGTTCCCCACTATCAGAAGTACTTGTTGCATTTCATCTCCGCTGAACACCCTGTGAAGTCGGTATTGCTTTTCTCCCCGTTTTATAGATGAGACTGCAGGGCTCGCCAGAGGCACACACATCTCCTAGGTGGCACAGGGGCAAGCACAAGGCCTGGCTCCCTGGCCCTGCCCCTGCTTTGTCCTCACGAGCCCCCTGCTCTCTGCCAGAGGCAGCATGGTCTGCAGGGCACCATGGGGCCTGACAGAGTGACAGCCCGAGAACTGTGCGAGAACGACGACCTGGCCACCAGCCTTGTCCTGGACCCCTACCTCGGCTTCCGTACCCATAAAATGAACATCAGGTGAGGGGGCCTGGGTGCGAGGGTGGGCCCCCAGGGGGTTAGGGATCCCTCTCCTTGCACTGCCACCCCCCTCAGCCCGGCCTTCCCCTCAGCTCCAAGCGGGGGTTGGGGACGGGGCCCGGGAAGGCCCTGGGACCCAGGCATGCCCTCTCCCCCAGCCCCGTGCCCCCCCTGCGGCGACAGCACCACCTGCGCTCAGCACTGGAAGCTTTCCTGAGGCAGCGGGACCTGGAGGCTGCGTACCGGGCCCTGACACTGGGAGGCTGGATGGCCCACTACTTCCAGAGCCGGGGCCCGCGGCAGGAGGCTGCCCTCAAGACCCACGTGAGGGAGCCCTCCCTTCCCCCACCGTTGCCGCGTGTCTTCCCTGTTCACCTCTGCCTGGCCCCGTCTGGCAGACACCCTAGCGCCCCTCAGTGCATCCCCTGGGGCCCCCTGACTTCCTAGCCCTTGGGACCATCTGAGGCAAGGCTCAGAGAATCCTAGGAGAGGAGAGTTGGGGGGGCCCTCTGAGATGGAGTCCAACCTCTTCATTTGACAGATGAGGAAACTGAGGCCCTAAGAGGGGACGTGAGGCCCCGAGAGCACACAGTGAGTCAGTGGCACAGCAGGCCTAGAGCCCCGGAGAGAGGGGGCCAAAGACGTCCCTGTTCCATCTCCTCACCGCTCACCCCTGACTGTCACCAGGTCTATCGCTACCTCCGTGTCTTCCTGCCAGAAAGTGGCTTTACCATCCTGCCCTGCACCCGCTATTCCATGGAGACCAATGGGGCCAAGATTGTGTCCACCCGTACGTGGTAAGAGAGCAGGACTCCCTCCGGGGCTGCTGGGAAGGAGACCCTGTCCTATTGGAGGAGAGAGGACCCAGAGGGGATGGGAGAGAGATCCTCATGTCCATGGGCTGGCTGACCCAGGAAGAGAGACCAGTGCCTGGTCCAGGCACTGCAGGAAGGCCCTTGCTGCCCACCGTAGTGTCACTGGAGGATGAGACCCCAGATGCAACCCCCAGGGTTCCTGGGGCTGCCAGGAAAGAACTAGGCTCTGCTCAGGACTGCCGTCCTATCTGTAATACATCCTGACCTGAGCCCCCACCATGTGCCAAGCACCACTGGGTACAGTGAGGGAGACCCATGCCTACCTCTGCCCCTGTGGGCGCAGCCATGGGGGAAGGCCAGTGGCAACCAAGTGAACATGCGGTTACTGATCACAGCTGTTATGGGCAGCGGAGCTGGCCAGGGAGTGGTGCCCAGAGAGCTCACAGGGACAAACTGGGGGGTGTAGCAAGGCGTGTGGGGGGAGCCCTGGCAGGAGGCAATGAACGAGAGCAGGGGAGAGAATGGGAGGCCCGGGCTAGCCGGGCTACGTGTGCTGTCCTGGAGGCTTTCAGCAGAAGGATCCTGGGCGGCGGTAAGAGAGAATCTGGGAGGCGGACGCCAATGGCCGGCACCGCCCCTGGTCCCGCTCACAGGAGGCCTGCTCCCCGGGTGCTCCTGTGCCAGGGGGCCCGAATGCCTATGGGGAGTGGTGCTCATAGCCCCGCATGCCCTGGCCTCTTGGCAGGAAGAAGAACGAGAAGCTGGAGCTGCTGGTGGGCTGCATCGCCGAGCTGCGGGAGGCGGATGAGGGGCTGCTGAGGGCCGGAGAGAACGACTTCAGCATCATGTACTCAACCCGCAAGCGGAGTGCCCAGCTGTGGCTCGGCCCTGCAGCCTTCATCAACCACGGTGAGGGCCAGGCCGTCGGAGGGGCGGGGCTGGAGGAGGGGGTGGGGCCACAGGGGCAGGGGCGGGGCCAGAGGGCAAGGCTGGAGGGGGCTCTGACCACTCAGATCATCCTCCTCTTTTCTCCCCTACCCTGCCCCCGACTGGCTGCAGACTGCAAACCCAACTGCAAGGTGAGACCCCGGGACACCTAGAGGAGTGGGCACGTGGGAAGTAAGAATGCCTGGGCCCGGCTAAGGGATTTTTGGTCAATAAAGAGCCGGAAGCTGTCACGCGTCTCCATGGCTTCCCACTTATCAAAGCAGTTTCCCACCCCTGGCAGCCCCTTGGAACGGGCAGAGTGGGTGGTGTTCCTGAGGCCATCAGGAAAGGAGGAAGAGGCTTTAGCTTGGCCAGTGTCGCCTGGCCGTTTGCACAGTCACACTGAGACCCAGGTTGCCAGCTGCTGGTGGTGATCTTTCTTTTCTGAAACCCAGCTGGGAGATGTGCCAATATGAGCAGGGAGTGTAGTGATGAGGAGACAGAAAGTGGCAGCTAGGTCCCTGGGCCCCAGAGGCCCCGGCCTCACGGGGAGACGGCACAAACAGCCACGGCAGAGCTGGGGAAGGGCTGGTTCATGCCACCTGGGTTGAGCCCAGAGAGCCCCAAGAGCCGGGATTAGGACACTCTCCAGGCAGAGGGCAGAGCGGGGGAGCAGCTGGCCGAGGAGGCTCCATGGGGCTCCTGTGCAGCGGAGCAGAGGGGTGGAGGGGAGCCCGCCCCAGGAAGGCCTGGAGTGTGCACCCGGGGGGTGCAGACCTCATCCGGCCCTCAGTGGGTGTGACTAGGAGGGTGCAGGGCTTGGCTCCGGAGTCAGAACTGGGTTCGAGTCCTGGTTGTGCTGCCCTGGCCTTGGGTTTCTCACCTCAGACAGGTTTGGGGAGAATCCTCACCTCGTAGGATAGTGGTGAGGGGCAGGTGGCGCCACCTGAGACTGCAGACTGATTTTGGGACAAATAATGTGTACCCTTGTCTGGCCCCACACACAGACGCCGGATGGAACAGAAAGCAAAAGGCAACATTCCTGAGGCTCTGGGAGGCAGCCGTCTCGGGCACAGGAGAGGGCGGCCACACTCCAGTGAGCCAGAACTGTTGGGCTGCACAGAAGTGGTGGCTTGCAGGGTGTCAGAGGAAATCAGGGTGCAGGAGCGCATCCCAGGCAGGACATGGCGTGCCAGAGGGCTGGGGTGCCCAAGATGGCTCCGGGTGGGTGCCAGGGCCTCGTGGGGCAGGCCAGGAAGCCATGGGAACTGCCGCCGGGGTGCGCGGTGGGAGGCTTAGTGTTTTAGATGACTCCGGCAGGCAGTGTGCTGGAGGCCGGACAGGAACTGGAGAGCTGATGAGAGGCTGACTCCGGGTAGGGTCCTGGGGACCAGAGGAGGACAGGATACAGGAGGTGACGTGCTCAGGAGGTGCCTGCCAGTTGGTCTGGGGGCCATCAGGCAGGTACACTGTGAGGGCCACTCTCGGGTGAGCGTTAGGCTCGAGTAGATGGATGGAGAGACAGACAGATGGACGGTGGTCATGCCCCCTCCTGGATGGAGAGCAGGGAGGCAGGTGCAGGCATGAGGAGAAGATGAGGAGAGTGATAGGCTTGTGGGGCAGCCACCAGGCAAGCGATCCGAAAGGCGGGGCTGGAGCGTGGGGTGGAGGCAGGCCCCAGGAGGGGAGGCAGCCCGAGCAGGCAGAGCTCAACCTCGGCTGCCGAGGCACAGGCTGGCAGAGAGTGGGCAGCTCGGGAGGGGCTGGGCTCCGGGTGTGTTGGAGGAGGTGGAGCTTGGCACGTGGCTGTAGAAGCCGGAGAAAGAGCACAGGAGGGAGTGGTCACTGCTGCTGGCACTGCACGCTGCCAGGAGGTTAGGTTAGATCATCGTCCTGCAGGGAGGGGTGGAAACCAGCCAAGGGGCAGATCGTCCAGGCCCTGCAGGCGGAGGACAGGCCCTCGGCAGGGCAGCCACTCCAAATGGTGCTGCTTGGGGGCTCAGCTGTTGCCCTGACCCAGGAGAGGACCCTCGGGGCCAGGGTGCCCAGCCAGGGGGGAGAGCGGGTAGCCCCTTCCCTATGCCTTGGCTGAGGTGCTAAGCTGGCATGGCCCCAGTTTGTGCCCGCAGATGGGAACGCAGCCTGTGTGAAAGTGCTCCGGGACATCGAGCCAGGGGACGAGGTGACGTGCTTCTATGGCGAGGGCTTCTTCGGCGAAAAGAACGAGCACTGTGAATGCTACACCTGTGAGAGGTGGGGACAGGGTGCGGGACAGGCCAGCTGCCCCAGGGTCCTGGGGTCCCTGAGCCTGAAAATGCATCCTCTTCGGGGCCCCTCCCTGAGCGCATCCACCCCCAGCCTCTCCCTTGCTCCTGGCCCGGCAGGAGAGGCGAGGGAGCTTTCCGACTGCGGCCCAGGGATCCTACGCTGCCACCACGGCCCCAGGACAAGTACCAGCTACGGGAGACCAAGCGGCGGCTGCAGCAAGTCCTGGATAGCAGTGGCCGGCAGGGCCTGCTGGGCCCGTGGGCCTGTGTTCACCCATCCCCTCTGCGCCGGGACCTGTTTTGCAGTGAGCACCCCTCCCTGCCATGCTGGCAGCCTGTCCCCTAGCCCCTTCCCTTCCCTCCCTATCTGGTCTTCTGTCCCCTTTCTCCTGAGCTCTCTGCCCAGCCTCGACCCTTCCCAACCACTCTCAGTTCCCTGACGGGGCTTTGCTGTCCAGCATATCTCATTGCCTCTTCCTCCCCTGAGGAGCACAGCACAGAACTGTCTCCGTGTCCACAGGAGGGCCTGCCAGGCCCTGCTGATGTGGCCTCTACTTTGTCTCCTCTTCTCCCCGCCCCCACAGCTGCCTGCCAGCCCCTGCACCTGCCACCTTGCGGCGCCCGCCTGGACAGCCTGCCCCTGTGGCTCCAGTGGCTGCCTCAGCCCCAGCCCCGAGCGCACCCCCGGAAACGCCGACGCCCCCGGCCCCGGCGGGTCTCAGCACCCCCCATCCCCCATGCTGCCCGCATCTCCCTGCACCGTTGGGGAGGCTGTGGCCCCCACTGCCGCCTGCAAGCAGAGGCCTTGGTGGCCCTGGGCCAGCCTCCCCGTGCCCGCTGGGCTCCCCAGCAGGACTGGCACTGGGCCCGGCGCTATGGGCTGCCTTACGTGGTGCGTGTGGACCTCAGCCGCCTGGCCCCGGCCCCACCAGCCACCCCTGCCCCTGCTGGGACCCCAGGCCCCATCCTGGTCCCCAAGCAGGCCCTCGCCTTCACCCCCTTCTCCCCGCCCAAGCGCCTGCGGCTGGTGGTCAGCCACGGCTCCATTGACCTGGATATCAATGAAGAAGGGCTGTGACGGGCTGGACTGGGGATGGGGGGCCCTGGCCAGGAGGGAGGGGGCTCTCTCCTAGCTCCCCCCCACCTCCAGAAAAAGCCCTTGGACCTCTGGGAGGCAGCTGACCCTTGACCTCAGCACAGCTCTGACCCTGGGTGGGGGTTGGTTTGGACACCCCCAGGGATCTGATCCCTGACCCTTTGTGACTGCTGACCCCTGAGCCACCCCCACCCCGCAGGGAGCCCTGGCCATTTGTTGCCCTCCCCACCCCTGCCCAGCCTCAAGACTGCAGGAGCCATCCCCTCCCTCAGCCCCTTCCTCCCCAGGGAGCAAAGCCATAAGGGGGTGGGGGCCACCCCATGGCGTCTCCCCAGAAGCCCAGGCCTCAGGAGGAGGTAGAACTGACTTGGGGGTGGCACTCCCTCAATCTGCCCCCATGGAGGGGAGTGGGTCTGCTCTCAGCTCTGCAACTGTCTAAGGTGGGGGAAGGTGGGGGGGTGTCTGGGGGCATGTCCTCCTCACTGCCCCCGAAGGGTCTCAGGGAGGCCGGGTGCGACCTCGTCTTTCTCATGGTGCTATCCCTGGTGCTACTGGGGTGGGGGCGCCCTCCCCTCCCCCACACCAGAAAGGGGTATGTTGGGGGTTGGAAGCACTTGAACTTTTTATTTTATTTTATTAAAACCTTGTTACAAGGAGCGCCTTTGGACTTTCTTTGTTTTGGCATATGTCTTGCTAGGCTGTCAGGATGGTGAGGCCCTCGGCCGTGCTGGGGAGATGCACAGGCCTTGGGCCCTGAGAGCTGTCGGGAGAGGGCTTGGGGCAGGTGAAGGGCAGCGGGTTCTGGGGACTGGCGTGCTGAGGCAGCGGCCCTGTCCCTGCTCAAACTGCTTAGGTTGGTGCAAAAGTTATTGCGGTTGTAGCGTTGAAACTTGCTGTTTGATACGGAATACATTCGTAAATAAATGTGGTTATGTTATACATCATTTTAATGTGCATCTCTCGCTTTATGTGTTTTTGCTAATGACTTATCATTTGCTGTTTATTTGATATTTATTTTAGACTATGGAAATGATGTTAGACAAAAAGCAAATTTGAGTGATTTTCTTATTCGGGTTGTAAAGCAGCGGAGACAACTCAAAGTATCAACACCACATTTGGCCCAGGAACTGCCACGGAAGTTTTCCAAAGAACACGAGAGCCTTGAAGATGAGGAGCGCAGTGGCCGGCCATTGGGAGTTGACAACAATCAATCGGGAGCAGTCATCGAAGCTGATCCTCTTACAGCTACACAGAAGTTGCTGGAGACCTCAACGTCGACCATTTATTCTACGGTCATTGGGCATTTGAAGCAAATTGGAAAGGTGAAAAAGCTCGATAAGTCGGTGCCTCGAGCTGACCCAAAATCAAAAAAATCATCGTTTTGAAGTGTCATCTCTTATTGTACATAACAATGAACCATTTCTTGATTGGATTGTGATGTTCAACGAAAAGTGGATTTTGTGCAACAACCGGCAAAGACCAGCTCAGTGGTTAGACTGAGAAGAAGCTCCAAAGCACTTCCCAAAGCCAAACTTGCACCAAAAAAAGGTCATGGTCGCTATTTGGTGGTCTGTTGCTGGTCTGATCCACTACAGCTTTCTGAATCCTGGTGAAACCATTCCATCTAAGAAGTATGCTCAGCAAACCGATGAGATACACCCAAAACCGAAACGCCTGCAGCCGGCACTGGTCAACAGAAAGGGCCCGATTCTTCTCCACGACAACGCCCGGCTGCACTACTCACAACCAGTGCTTCAGAAGCAGAATGAATTGGGCTACGAAGTTTTGCCTCACCTGCCATGTTCACCTGACTTCTCGCCAACCAACTACTTCTTCAAGCATCTCGACAACTTTTTGCAGGGAAAACGCATCCACAACCAGCAGGATGCAGAAAATGCTTTCCAAGAGTTCGTCAAATCCCAAAGTACGGATTTTACGCTACGGGAATAAACAAACTTATTTCTCGTTGACAAAAATGTGTTGATTGTAGTGGTTTCTATTTTGATTAATAAAGATGTGTCTGAGCCTAGTTACAATGATTTAAAATTCACGTCTGAAACCGCAATTACTTTTGCACCAACTCAATAAAAATGTCTTCAGACCGATTGTGTCTCCTGGGGAAGGATTCTCCCCTCTTTCCAGTTGAGGTAACTGAGGTCAAGCCAAGCAGAGTGACTTGCCCAAGGCCACACAGGGACTTGAGGGCCCTTCCCTCACTTCTCAATCAGACACCCTCCCACACCTCAGCGCAAACAGGGAGAGGCGGGTGGGACCTGCCAGAGCCTGGTCGGGGCGAGGTGGTGCTGATGGGCCGTCAGCTGGGTCCTCTTAGGCTTCAGGCTTCGCTCTGAGTGTGAGACCAGGACAATGAACCTCATTGCTTCAGGTCCGATCCCATATCTTGATTTCACCATGGTCTCTATTTTTTTTGAGACGGAGTCTCGTTTTTGTTGCCTAGGCTAGAGTGAGTGCCATGGTGTCAGCCTAGCTCACAGCAAGCTCAAACTCCTGGGCTCAAGCGATCCTCCTGCCTCAGCCTCCCTAGTAGCTGGGACTACAGGCACGAGCCTCCATGCCCGGCTAATTTTTTATTTCTATTTTTAGTTGACTTGCTAATTTTTTCTATTTTTAGTAGAGATGGGGTCTCGCTCTTGCTCAGAGCTGGTCTTGAACTCCTGAGCTAAAGCGATCCTCCTGCCTCTGCCTCCCAGAGTGCTAGGATTGCAGGCGTGAGCCACCGCACCCGGCCTTGCCGTGGTCTCTTAACTCTCATGGCAACCCTCCCTTACAGAAGGAAATAACAGCTGACACCCCTGTTGCCGGCTCCACCAAGTCCCTTGGGCACAGAGTCTTCTCATTCAGCCGCAGAGAAGCAGAGCCACAGCGCCATGTCTCTCCAGCAGCTGCGGGCTGCAGCCAGCACATTGCCTCCATGTCATCGGCCTGAGCAAGCTTACTCTGGAGGTGGCCAGGCCAGGCTGCGTGTACTAAGAACCCCTTCACTGCCCTGGTAGAGAGGGAGCTGGGGGGGATGGGGAGGCAGGAGGGAGGGTCAGGCTGCTTCCAGGATTCGTGGAGCAAAGGGTGAAGTGCAGCAGCTGGTTTTGCGGTTCCGACTGGGAAGTACCTGAGCCTGTGTACAGGCTGGGAGGAAGGAGGAGGTTCTGAGGAGAGACTGGAGGGGGAAAGAGGGTGCTGGATGGAGTGAGGGGAGGGGAGGAGGAAGAAGAGGAAAAGGGGGAAAAAGGGGAGGGAGGAGCAGTCGGGAGAGCAGGGATGCAGGTGCTGGGGTGGGGGCAGGAGCAGTTGATCGCCTGGGCTTCCTCTGACCTGGGAGGCTGCTGGTGACAGTGAGGCTGGCACTGGGGGTCTCAGGGAGTGGCTGCTGTAAACACCAGCAGGTAAAGCTGACCGAGGAGCCATGGGAGAGGTGTTCGGAGTTTTGGGTGGTGATGGTCCACCAGGCTGGAGGCAGGCGGGTCTGGCCCTGTCCTTGGCTCAGGCATCCTTGGGCAGTGGTGGCTGCAGGGGAGGCCAGGGATGTAAGAATGCACTGGGATGGACTTGCAGGGGTGGGGGGGCAAGGGCAACATACATAACCCAAACATCTGTACCCCCATAATATGCTGAAATAAAAAAAATGCACTGGCATGAAACCTGGAAGCATAACACTCCTCAAGTGACAGTGGTGGGCAGGATTGTGGGCCCAGAGGGGAAGGAAGAGGAAGGCTGGCCAACAGGGCAAAGGCAGGCTCCAGGCTCTGGGCTCTGGGGAGGTCAGGAGGCTGGCATGGCTGCACAGGTGAGGGGCCCCATGCACAGGTGGCTACCTGGGTGACCTCACTGAGTCCTCAGGCCGTCTTTAGCCCCATTCTGTGACTCAGAGAGTGGCCCTGCCTGCTGCCAGCTTTCATTCCTGCAGCAGCGCAGCCTCTGCGCAGGCATCATCCGAGACTGGAGATGTTGCATGAACAGCGGGCCCTCCTGTAGCCAAGTCCACACCCTGCACCCTCACCCACCTGCCTCTTGGGTCCTGGTCAGAGACAGGGAGCCAGGAAGCCAAGAGACCACCTCTCAGAGGTGGAATCATCCGGGAGATGGCCCGTCTGAGTGTGCCCTGGGTTGGGTGGTGTGGGCAGCATGGAGGGCAGGTGGTGGATGGGTCATCCGTGGGCAGAGCCAGTCCTCTGAGCTCACCCAGCCCCTCCCACCCCACCGCTCCTGATAACAACGGGACTCTGAGCTATCTCGAGTTACAGCTGGGGAACCTGAGGTTCACACAGGTCAAGAGGCTTGTCCAGGGTTACCCAGCAAGTTGTCATGGTTAGCCACAGTCACCTCTGAACTCGGGTTGAACAGGGCCTCACGTGACCGCTTCTGCCACTGCAGGTGGAGCCAGGAGGCTATAGCCTCAGGCAGCAACAGGCAGGAAACCAATGGGCCTGGCAGACTGGTCTCCTGGCCAGTCCTCCGCAGGACCAGGCTAGAACCTCTCCCCTCCCCCACCCCTGGCTCTGTCAAGGGTCACTCCTCATCCTGGGGAGAGGTGGCACTTCAAGGGGCATCAGGAATCAGAATGCAGCTCAGTGTTGTCGCCACTGGATGGAGAAGGAGTGAAGGATAATTCAGAGGGGCCTTGAGTGTCCTCAAGGTGCTCGCAGTTTGAAAGGGCCGCAGGGAGAAGCTGGGTGATGTGTGTCATGGGAAGACAGACAGGACGTGTGTGGGACTGGGGAGCTGGCCTGTTGCATGGGAGAGGAGAGGAGGAGGCTGCTCTGGCCCTGGACGCAGGTGCTGACCGGTGTGGAGGTGAGGGGCACAGGGGACCCTGTAGGGAGTAAGTGGTCTCATGTGACGGGGACCTTGATGTTCCGGGAGGGAAGTGGAGCCAGGCAGGATCCCAGGCACGACGGAGAGCCCGGAAAGTGGGGGCGAGGGAGGCGGTCAGTGCTGGGTGGTACAAAGATGACCCCTCAGGATCCCAGATGGGATGGATGGGGGTGGGGTGGGGAGGAGGCTGGGGAGACGGTCGGGGGCAGGGGAGGGTGGGAAAGACTCGGTGACAGGCAAGTGTGCGAATTGAGAGGCAGGAGCACCCTGGAGCCCTCTGCATGGGAGAGTGTTGGCATCTGGGGCCCCGGAGCTGGCTGGCAGCTGTCCAGAGGAGGCAGCTCCCTGCTGGAACGGAGAGGGAGAGGGCAGAAGGCCTTTGGCTTGATTCTACCTTCCTACCTCGGGCCTTCCCGCCACCTGATGGAGCAGCTCCTGCCCCCGCCCCGCTTATCAGAAAAAGCGGCGTTAGCCGCCACCCAGACACAGGGAGGAGCCCCAGCGCCCACGCATCACCGGCCAGGCATTAAGAAGAAACATCAGCAACAACATAACTTTATTTGCGGCTTAGAGATCTGGATGGGGTGGGTAACCGAGCCCAGGTCTCCGCGAGGCGAGAAGATGCGGGGCCATGGGGCCCGATCCCTGGAGGAAGCCGCGCTCGGGCAGTCAGATTTTGCCCGCGAAGGTGCCTTCTTTGATCTGCTGGTTCCAGCGCTGCACCTGCGCAGCAGGAAGGCAGGGGGCGGCGCGCCGGCTCAGCCTCGGCCCGAGCCCTCCCCCACTCCCGCTGCGCGCCCCTCTGCCCGCTTACCCAACTGACGGGGCACAGCGAGCGGTACACGCGGAAATAGTACTCGCAGGGCTGCTCGCTCTTCCCGCGGCGCTTCATGGTCTTCACGCAGCGGTGGAAGTCTGCGGTGCGCAGCGGGGGCGGGGCCATGCGGCAGCCACGCCCATGCCCGACAGGCCCCGCCCCTTTGGCTCGGGCTCTCCCGGCCAGGCTCCGCCCCTGGCACTCTCGCCCCGCCCCTCGCAGCTCGGTCCCGCCCCCGTCAGCGCAGGCCCTGCCCTTTCCGACCTCGGCCCGCCCCCTTCCCGCCCCAACGGTCTCCGGGGTCGTCTGGTGCGGCTCGCCCCTCCTGCTTCCCCGGATGACGCACCTGCTCCCTCCAAACCTGGCCCACCGGCTCTCACCCAGGAAGTTCTGGTAGCAGTTACGGGTCTGGTTCTGGTTGGGGAAGCGCGGGTCGAAGGGCGGCGTTGACCATTTTCCCCTGGGGGGCTTCTTCGCTCCGACATCCAACATAAACGGAAGAGGCAGCTCCTGCGGAGCAGGAGGGGGGCTCCGT
>NW_012144190.1:651061-677338 GCF_000956105.1 Propithecus coquereli
TGTTGTGCAACCACCACCTCGGTCTAGTTCCAGGACGTTTCCGTCACCCTCAAAAGAAACCCCCATCCCATTAGCAGTTACCACCACCAATCCACTTTCTGTCTCTACGGATCTGCCTAAGCCGTGGAACCCTGTGCCACGTGGCCTGCTGTGCGTGGCCACTTTCACTGGGCATGTTTGCAAGGCTCACCCGTGTTGCAGCCGGGCGATTCCCCTCTCTCTCTGCTCTTCAGCCTGCTCCAATAAGGTCCTCATCCCCCCAGTGTCACCCCTCGCTGACAAATCCAGAGGTCCCACCCCAGCACGCACCTTTCCTCACCCAGTCGTGGCATCTGACACAGTCGGAATCCCCGGCTCCTGCTGCTCTGCCCACTCTCTCACTTGGGCTCCTCTTTTCCTAAATACCTTGGACCTTTGCTCTTCTCTGTCTCCACTCACTCGCTGGGGAACTCCTCCAACCTCACAGGTTGAAGTAACCCGTCCACACGCCGGCGACTCCCCAGATGGCTTCCCCTGACCTCCGCACTCACCTATCCGGCTGCCTAACTTGCAATTCCCTGGACATCTCAGAATCCAGATGCTCAAAAGGGAATTCCTGAGCTTCTCCTGGAAACCTCCTCCACCGCACTCCTGCTGCACCCTCCGGGTCTCTGGGCCCCAGTTCCTCCCAGCATCGGCAATGCCAGCCTTTCTCTCGCACCACATGCCCAACCTGTGAAGCGATCTGCTGGCTCATGCTTCTAAGTTGCTCCAGAGCCCACCTGTCCCCATCATCTTCTACCTGGATTAGTGCTATGGCCTCCTCTGGGCTCTCCTAGCTCCCGCCCTTGTCCCCTCTGCATTCTCTATGCTCCCACCAGAGAGCCCTTTCAAACACAAATTGGTTCCCGCCACTGTCCTGCCCCAAACCCTCCAGCTCCCTCAGAGTCATAGCCAAAGTCCTTAAAACTGTCTGCAAAGTCCAACATGATGGGTGCCCCTGTCACTCCTCTGACTGCAATTCTCTGGGATCCCCTGGAGCTCACTCTTGGTCCAGCACATTGGGCACACACCTGCCTCAGGGACTTTGCAGTGGCTATTCCTTCTGCAGGGATGCTTTCCCCCCACATGTCCTCGTGGCTTCCACCCCCCTCCTTCAGATCTTTAAACCAATGTTCCCAGCTCAATAAGGCCTTCCTAGACCACCTGTGCTGCGGTGGGGGCTGTCCTGTGCATTGTAGGACGTTTAGCAGCATCGCTGGTCTCTATCCACTAGACACACACACCCCACCACCTCCACGCCCATTGTTGGACGCTATTTCCCTGCTGCCTAGAGCAATGCCTGGCACGTAGTCGACACTCACTATATATCAAATGCATGAATAAAAGTGAAACCAGGGAATGATGGTCTCTGCCTTGCAGATAACAGAGCTGACAGTAAATGCTCCCTGCTAAACCCAAATACCTGGGTGGAGGATTGAAGATGGGGGATTCCTCCTTTATCTTCTCTACCTGGATGGCTGTGTCCCTCGTATTCTCAATTTCTACTAGCGTGGGCAAGATAATCTTCGAGAATGACCCCACCATGGCCAGGGGGCGCTGGTTTGGCACCGTCATGGGCTCTTGAGATGTCCTCGTGGGCTGCTGGAGCACCCTGGCGGTGGCCTCCATCCTTGAGATGGGGGTCTCCACGAGGGGTGATGGTGGTAAGTCCTCCCACCGAGAGGCGGGCAGGGGGATGGGCACCTGGGAGATACTTTCCATCTTCGGACTGCCAGAGGTGGCCTTAGAGTGGAGGGGTACCTTGGAAGGCCTCGCTCTGTCCCAGGGTGGCTCCTTCATCTCTGTCCATTGCTGTTTGTTCTCTTTCATCCAGGTGTGTGACTCTGGCCACTCCGTCACCATCACCGGCGGCCCCTCCAGCCGGTTGGAGCTGAAGGGCGTTGAGCCCATTGTAGGCGTGGCAGAGGTGTGGGAGGTCACCGAGAGCCAGGAGGGAAGTGAGACCAAAGCGGCTCTCAAGCGCTTCTCCTTGGAGTTGGCCATGATCATCATTTTGGCAAGAGCGAGCCCCTCCACCGAGAAGGGTCTGCTGTGCTCCTCGGGAGGGCCCTCGATGGCCAGCTCCTGCGTCTTGACCCACCTCCTCTGCTGTACCACCTCCTTGGACCTCCCGCCAGGCAGGTCCAGGGACATCTCCTCCTTCGCCCGGCACATCCTGTCCTCTGACTTCCCCCAGCCCCTCAAGCCCTCCAGGGTCATCTCCCGGGTTTTGCTGATCATGATGTCCTCAGACTCCTTTTTGGTCGTGGTGAAGGGCAACTCCAGGGACTTCGTCTGGGTCCTCATCTCCACCACATCTGTCTGCTTGGTGCCCACCATCACTGCTGGCTCTGGCTTCCCTTCAGTCTTGCTTCTCTGGAGCGTGTCCCTATCAGGAAGTCCTGTTGGCAACAGGTCAAAATTGGCAGGGGCGTTACCCCATGAGGTGGACGAGCCACGTGCCATCTGATGTTGGGTAGGTGAGGTCGGAGCCTTCTGGGAGTCGCCAGGGAGAAATAGAGACACAGCCTTCTGGGAAATAGCAGGTGCGGATGGGGCCTTCCGAGGAACAGCTGATACAGGTGGGGCCCTCCGAGATGGAGCAGGTATGGCTGGGGGGTTCCAAGGGACAGCTGATACACGTGGGGCCTTCCGGATTGGACCAGGCATGGTGAAGGCCTTCTGGGATGGCCCAGGTACGGCCAGGGCTTTCCAAGTGCTGGATTCAAGGGCTTCCTGGGGTGGAGCACGGAGCGCTGGGGCCTTCCGGGATGGAGCAGGTACAGCCGGGATCTTCTGAGACTGGTCAACAATGAATGGGGCCTTGCAAGATTGGACAGGGACACATGGGGCCCTCTGGGAGGGGGGTGGCCCCCGCCCCTGTGGGGAGCCTGTAGGCCTAGGCTTTTCGCTGGCTCTGGGAAAGGAGGAGTAGGGTGCGGACAGGTATGCAGGGGGAGGGTAGGGAGCCACGCTGAAGGAGGTGGAGGACAAAGTGCTGGATTCAAGGTCCATGAGATCTTGGATGTGGTACCGCCACAGGTACGGGTCCAAGTGATCGTAGGAGCACGGAAAGAAGAAATCAGGGCTGTCCTCCGTGATACAGTGTGAAGGGGTCTCAAGCAAACGTCTCTGGCCTGTGGCCTCACCCGAGTCAGATGTGCCAGCCTGTAGGTGGATGGATGTCAGGGCTGGGGGCGACCCCAGACCCAG
Organism: Propithecus coquereli; assembly: GCF_000956105.1. Classification (NCBI taxonomy): domain Eukaryota; kingdom Metazoa; phylum Chordata; class Mammalia; order Primates; family Indriidae; genus Propithecus; species Propithecus coquereli. The sequence goes on from NW_012144190.1 coordinate 654,296, forward strand.
GGGTCTGGCCCCCACCCCCCCTCCTCCCTCAGACCCAGGGGACCTGGCGCTCATCCCCTCCTCCCTCAGACCCAGGGGTCCGGAACCCCGTCCCTCCTCCCTCAGATCCAGGGGTCTAGAACCCGGGCCCCCTCCTCCCTCAGACCCAGGGATCCAGTTCCAAATCTTTCCCCTATAAGACCCAGAGCCCGGCCATGGCCCCTAGTATGTAGCTGGCCTTTGCAGAGGACCGCGTCTGGTTGGCGGTGCTGGAGACAATGCTGAAGATGGTCCGGATGGTGACGCTGGCCTTCTCTGGGTGGAGAGCAAGCAGGCTGAGCCCTGCTGGGAAAGGCCTGGCGCCATGGCAAGCGCCACACATGGTGGCAGGGGGAGGGGGCTGATCTTACCAGAAGCGTGGATTTGGGTGTAAGAGCTATCCGGGCAGGTGTCTGGGTGGGACCTGAAGGAGCAACATTGTGCGACTTTGGTGGCATCCGGGGCAGGGTCCCCATCCTTCTCCCAAGCCCCACGGGCAACAAGACCCCTTGCCCACTTCTTTTCTTTGGATTTCTTCCCAACGTCAGCATGTTCCAGCTGCGAGCAGATGAGTGGCACAGAGTCACCCACGGCCTGACACCTGAATCTGCGCTTGGGGGCCTGGCGGTGAGGTGAGGAAGGGACAGTCAGAGAAGGGGCAGCCGTCGGGCCCCAGACCACCAGGCCCGCCCCAGCCAGCTCACCGCGGCCTTCTTTTGTCTGTGAGCTGCCAGCATCTTATAAGGAAAGGAAGGCTGGGCAACCGTGACTGGGAAGAGAAGGGGAGAGACCCCAGTTAGGAATCCCGAGCAGAGGACGCAAGGACAGGCCCCAAGGAGCACATGAAGGGCTCTGCCAGGGGAGAGGGGGAAGAGCCCAGGTGCTGGAGAACCCGAGGCCCAGCGGAGGACTGAGGACGGCAGGGCCCGCTCACCTGTGCGTTCCCAAAAGGACGGGACCTGTGGAGAGAGAAGGGGAGTCGGGAGGTCCAGCCCTCCTTCTTTCCACATTTCCATGAGCTACTCAGCCAGCAGTCTATGTCCCCAGGCCCCAGTCCCCAGCCCCTTCTTCCTCAGACCCAGGGGTCCCGTCCCCAGCCCCATTCCCCCAGGGACCCTGGACTTTGGGCTGTTGGTGCCATTTCCCTCTGGAATCTAGATGGTGGGTTCCTAGGGCTGCTGCCCTGGGGGTCTGTGGAGTTAGGGTCCCACCTGGAGGTGCCAGGTGGAGGCAGGCGGTTCGGCCAGGGGCACATCCAGGCGGGGTGTGTGCATGGCCCTGGGGGCCCAGGTGGTTGCAGGCTCCCGAAGCAGGTTGATGAGGCGGATCCAACGGTCAAACAGGAAGCCCACCTCGCTGTCGGGGGCCTCCAGCTCCAGGTAGTAGTAGCGGCCGGTGACCAGGCGCAGCTTCAGGCGCCAGGTGAAAAGGTCGTGGACATAGAGGTGGACGAGGTCCAGCGGGATCATCCTGGGGAGGCGGGGGAGGGGACTGCTAGAGCAGGGGGCCGCAGAGGGGCAGGCCGGGGATGGGGACAGGAAGGCACCTGGTCAGGACGAGGCCTGCACCCTCCCTGCCCTCGGGGGGCTGGGCGATCAGCAAGATGTCTGGCAGCATCAGGCCTGGCAGGGAGGCGGCCACACCCATGGTCAGCCGGTTGATTCCGTGATGCACATACACGGGCCCCCCGCGATTTGTCACCTGGGGCAGCCAGGGAGAGGGGCTGGGACTACGCCTTCCTCCAACACACTTCTGGCACCCCCAGCCCGAACCCCCAGCTGTGGAGGCCCAGATCCCCGTCCCTCTCAAAGTCCCCCAAGCCAGGTGGTCTCACTCCCCTCCTGCCCCTCTCAGCCCCCAGGGTGCCTGGGGGACCTGGACAAAGTTACTCTCGAACATGGGCAGCGGGCGGAGGGGCAAGTACTCGCCCTTCTGGAGGGTCTTCTGCAGCTCCCCCAGAATGGGGACCCACTTTGGGGGACCCTGGGGTGGCTGGAGGCGCCTGATGTTCTGAAGGCGGTTCATGGTGGCTGCAGAAGTGGCAGGCGGGGCATTGACTAAGGGACCTGGGAGCCAGGTGCACAGCCCGCCCTGCCCCAGCCCACTGGCTTTGGCCCCTCGGGCTTCTCGGGTGCCGGGAGCTCAGCGGTTACAGAGAGCAGAGCTGCCCCAGGGTGGGCAGGCTCCGGCCTGGGCCATGGCCCTGCGGGGGGGTGGACAGCTCTGGCCTGGGGGAGGGGCCTTCGGTGGAGGGGCTTTGTGACCTCATCAGATCCACAGGGCCCTCTTCCCAGGAACTCTTCAGGCCTCGGGGCCCCCTTCTCTGGGGATAAAGCCTGGAATCTTGAGGGCTGAGGCGAGTGAATCAGAACCCCAGCCCCAGGCTGGGCACCCCCAACCCTAGACCCAAACTGGTGACAGCACATGTCCCCCCAGGGGAGTCTCTCTGCATTGTCATAAAAGGACAATTACCAAAGTGTTTGCATTATAGTCCCAACTCTGATGCTGACCCTTCCTTAGACCCTGGGTAAGACACAAACCCTTCCCAAGCCTCAGTTTCCCCACATGTAATGTGTGTGTGCCCAGGTCCATGGCTCCTGAGCACTGAGGTGCAAAGAAAGGGACTTGAGGTTCGGAACGAGCCAGACCTAGAGCAGGACTGCGGCGCCCTCTCTGCTGAGTCGTGGGACCTGGACAACGGAACCCCTCACGCCTGTGAAGCCTCAGTTTCCCTCACCTGAAAACGGCGTATTCGAGGGGCCGGGAGAATCGTCTAAGGAGCCCGCACGCAGAGCACGGCCCAGAGCGGGGGCTCAATCCACGGTCATTCTCATGCCCTCCGGAGGGCTTTTTTGGGGGTAAGGGGAAGGTTGGTATATGTCATTCTAAAAATAGTGTTTATTATTAAATGTGTCATGCAAAATACAGTCATGGCAGAAATTCCAAAAAATACAGACAAGCACAAACAATAAGTCACCCACAATCCCACCTCTCGCTTTTGACCCTGCCAAGACAGTCATTGTCAACATTTTGTTGTATTTCCCTCTGGGATTTTTTTTTAATCCATAGATATATATAAAGAGAAATGCGAAACAGGGATCCCTCAGTGGTTTTGAAGCCTGCTGTCTCACGTCCCACACACCTGCCCGGCTGCTCTCCCGTGGCCTCCCTGTCAGCACTGGCTGGTGTTCCATCACGCGGTGCGCCATATGTTGTGTAACGATCCCCCAGCGTTGGACATCTAGGTTGTTTCCAGTTTGCTATTGTGAACATTGCCATAATGAACGACCTTGAGCTTGCAGGTCAGTGACCTTCTGGAACCTTCCATTAAATATTTTTTGAGGACCTATGAAGTGCTGGGTACCAGGTGAGGCTCAGACTCTGCCTTCACAGAGCTCTCTGGACAACTGCCCAGTCTCCCCTCCCCTGCCTGCCCCAGAGACCCCAGCGTCCAGCCCCAGCCTTTAGAGAAATCACCCCTAAGTGGATCTGTGTGACAAATTTAATTCCCCATTCTCTGTCTCACAAAGATTTCTCACATTTTTGTACAAAAACCCAGGCTTCCCTCATCCCTCCCTTCCCACCCCAACACAAAAAGTAACTGTTTAATAAATAATATATACGTTCCTGCCCGGGCCAGAGGGTGGGAGCCAGGAAGGCACTGCGGACAGACTTCTCTAGAGCCACGCACCCGGGGTCCCAGCTGCCTCCTCCTCAGGGTCCCGGGAGTCCCCCTGCCTCCCACACCCCACTGCTTAAATAAATAAGTATAAATAGAGCACAGATGCCCCCCCCAGGTCTCACAGAAGGACTGTATCTGACTAGGGGGAGAAAATGGGGGGTAGCACCTGGCTGCTGCGCCCCCAGTCCCGAAATAAATAAATAAATAAGATCTGGCTTCGAAGGACGATGGTGGCTTTGGATCCGGGGTCACAGCCGAGTCTTCAGCAGCAGCAGCCCCCGCACGGCCCAGTCCAGTGTCAGGTGCAGTCCCCCCAGGATGGCGTGGGCGGCCCTGACACCTCCCCAGGCGGAGGCAGGTGGGGCCAGCGGGGGCGCTGGTGGGTCTGGGGGCACCTGGGGCAGGGCCAGGCGGGACATCTGTCGGGAGAGTTCAGAAGGTCAGCAGCAGGTGGAGGGTGCAGTGGGGGTCCAGGGAAGGGATATTGGAGGCTCAGCTGAATTGGGGTGGGGGAAGTCCGGGCTGTATATTTGCAGAGTCTCTGGGTAGGGCATGAGGTGTCTGCAGGGAGCTCTCCAGGGTCTTGGGTTCACAAAATTGAGGCTGGAGTCAAAAGGTTGCTGAAGTCAGGGTAGGCTTCTAGGACCAGGTTTGGGGGTGGGGGGTGAGGTCAGTGTAGGCAGGGCTGGGATCCTGGTTCCAGGAGAGGCCTGGAATCTTGGAGCAAGGGTTTTAGGGACAGCTGGAGTATGTGGGCTCAGGTCTAGGGTCAGGCCCAGGATTTCAGGGCTGGGGTCTTAGATCTGGGGTCTCTAGGATCAAGTTCAGGTGAGGGCTGGGATCTCAGAGCTAGAAGTTGGAATTTGAGATCTAAGTTCATTGGGGTCAGGCCCAGGAACTGGGGTCTGAAGTCTTCTGGTCTCAGGGTCTTGGGCCTGGGGTTTTGGAAATCAGGGTCTTGGGATCTTACAGGTTCATGTTTAGGATCTGAGGTTTCGGGGGTTAAGATATGGGGAGTGGGCCTCAGGGCTCAGGGTCTGAGATCTTAGGGTCTAGGTTCTTAATGTCTGGGGTGTGTAGAGCTAGGGTCTCAAGGCTGGCTTTGGTTCATGATCTTACATCTTTGGGTCTGGGTCTTTGAGGTGTCAGGATCTGAGGGCCAGGGTCTGGGGTCTGAGAGTCTGGAGGTTCATGGTTTTTGGCGTCTTGGGGCCAGAGCCTCCAAATCTTGGGGTGAGTGTTTGGATTCTCAAGTTTTAGGGGTTCAAAGGCTGGGGGTCTTGGGTCTCAGGGGCTGCAATTCTGGGCCCAAGAGATCATGGGCTATGGAGTCTCAGGGTTTTGGGTGAGGGTTTGGAATTTCTGGGCAGGATTTGGGGACCTGGGACCTGGGGCCTCAGGGCCACCCTGGAGACACACGGTTAGGGTCTCAGAGCAAGGCTATTGCAGTTGGTCCTGGGGTGTTAAGTCCTGGAGTCCCGGGATTCAAAGTCTCAGGGTCTCAGGGATCAGGGTTTGGGGGATCAGGCGTGAGAGTCAGGACATACCAGGAGCTGCAGCCGCCGCAGTAGCCGGTCCAGCCGGGCCTGCAGGGCGCCCAGCTCGGGCTCCAAGGTCTTCAGGGAAGGGCCACCTGTTCGGCGCAGCCACTGCACGTGCCGCAGGTAGGAGAGCAGGTCAGCTCGCAGTCTTGTCAGCACACCAGGGAGCTGGGGATGGAGCAGGGGTGTCAGGGAACAGCTGGCCAGACCCGCTCTGGCCCCCACACTCCCTGCCCCCTTCACTGCCTGAGCCCCACCTCTGCTCCACCCCACTCCCCTGCCCTTACCTGCAGGGCTCCCAGCGCGCCTGCACTCATGGCCAGGGTGGGTAGAGAATCCAGGTTGTGATCCCCTTCGGCTGGGAACTTGTCCCTCTGGTGGGAAAAAGCTGTGAGGGGACCCTCCACCCAGCCTTGGGGCTCCTCCGACCCCCGCCTCAGGCCCCAAACTCCTCCTTCCCCTGACTGCCACCCCCAGAGCCCAGAAGCCCTCTAGGCGGCTCGCCCCAAGAGCCCTCTCGGCGGCTCTCCATCCCTGTCATCCTGTCCTGGCCCGGGCCCAGTCTCTCCTACCAGCTGTGCGGCCAGCTGCCGGGTGTCCGCCAGGAGGGAGCGGGTCAGGAGGACGGTGCTGTCCAGCTCGGCCCGAGGGTCTGGGGAAGCTCGAGGAGGGCCAGGAGGTGGCCCAGGGGCAACAGCTCTGTCTGGCCACAGGCTCAGTACGACCAGGACCAAGCGGCAAACACCTGGGGGGGAGGGGCGGAGGAGGCGGAGAGCTCAGGCTGGCGCTGGACCCCCGGGTCGGAGGGAGGAGGGGCCGGAGGTCTTAAGTCCCCGGGTGGAGCGCCCGGAGGCAGGTCGCAGAGCCGGGGCGGGCTTCCCTCTCCCTCCCCGGCTCTGGCTGCCCCGCCCGTCGGAGCAGACGCGGCCCGGGGCGGGTAGACTGGCCGGGCGTCTCCCGTCCGCCCCCGGACGCCGGAATCTGGGCCCCGGGGCGGGGCGTGAGGGGGGAGGCACAGGCCAGAACCTGCCCCCTCCCCGGGCCTCGGGAGCCCGCGCTGGACTGGGAGCAGGGGAGGGAGCCCAAGACCGGCACCGAGACCCGGACACGCCGAGCCTCTCGGGGAGACCCCACGGCGCCCCCTCCCAGGAGCCGCGGAAAGCGGCCGCGGTGCCGGGACGGCCGCAGCACACCTGGGCGGGGAGCGAGGAGCCGGCGGCGCCGGGCGGGACGGGCGAGGGGCGCGGGCGGCGAGGCGCTGGGGCTCCCCGCAGCCCCCCCGCCACGCCCCCCCGCCCGTCAGCCAATCAGCGCCCCCGGGCCGCCCGCGCCGCAGCACACCTCCAGCCCGCCCCCTGGTCGGGTCCCGCCGGGCCCGTCCTCCCGCCCCTCCCCGGCCGTCCGGCCTGCTGTCCGTCCACCCGCATCTGTCTGGCTCTCCCAGCTTTCTGTCCACGCCCCGTCCCTCTGCCTCCCGCGGCCGGACCGCGTTCCCGGGCTTGCTCTCTTCTTCTCCGACTCTGCCTCAGTTTCCCTCCCGGGAGCCTCTCTGTCAGGGTCCCTGGGTGTCTGCGGCTCCGGGTCCCCGCGGACTCCCTGGGGGCCCCGAGCCATTTGGGAAAAACTCCAGCATCTGTCCCTCGGTCCCTGTCTGTGAATCCCCCTGGCTCTCTCGTCGCGGGGCCCTGTCTGGCCTGTCCCTTGCTTTCGTCTGTGTCTCTGCGTCCCTCTCTGCCCCTCTCTGCCCATCTCCTGCTTTCTCTGAATCGCCCTTTCTCCCCACGGCGCGCTCTCCTCTGTCCCTGTCTGCGGCTCAGCGGTGTCTCCCCAACTTCGCTCCCTCCCTCCCTCCCTCTCCCCTCCACCCATGAGCTTGAACCAACTTACAGTTCATGTCCCCACAGGGCCAGGGGTTCCCCAGGGCAGAGGGCAGGGAGCCGGGGGGCCTTTAACCCTTCCCTGTCCGCTGCCAGGGGGAGCCCCGGGGGTCAGCTGGGCCGCGGCCTGGGGAGGGGAGGCATGTGCCGGGAGCAGCAGGGCCGCGGCAGTGAGGGAGTGTGTACGCCTGGGGGTTATATAGGGGCCGGGGCGGCGGCGGGGGGCAGGCGGCAGGGGAGGGCGGCCTGACACATCCTGACTCACCCTCCCTGCCTGCCTTTTCCATTCACACGGAGCCGCTGCTCTCAGGACTCGCGCGGCGCTCAGAGGAGGGCACGGAAGGAAAAGTTGGAAAAGTTGAAAAGGGAAAGGGGGGGTGGTCGGAGAGGGTCTGGTGAGGTCATTGGCGTCCCCTCCCTCCACCTCCACGGCTGGAGCAGACACACATGGCTCCGGAGCTGGGGCCCGACTGTGGGTGGGGGTCCGACTGGACCCGGACAGGCAGAGAGATGGGGAGCAGGAGAAGGGAGAGGCCAGGCCAGGGCACCGGGACAGGGGCCTGGGGAGATGGATGCGCAAGGGAGAGAGGCTCCAAAGGACAGTGGGGGCGTGGGGGGGAGGACGACACCGGAGACAGGGAGACAGAGACACAGGGAGATGGGGACACTGAGACAGGAGCCAGGCAGACAGCCCAGAGAAGCAGAGAGGGCCAGAGACAGAAGGGAGAGGCTCTGGGAGCCAGAGATCAGAGAGTGACATGAAGACAGCAGGAGGGACTTGCAGAGACCCAGAGAGGAGAGGGACGGGACACCAAGCAGGCAGCGGAGGAAATGCACAGAGATGTGGGGCAGAGCCACCAGGACGGAGAGGTTCCCCAGGGACAGAGACAGAGAGACAGAGACGTTGGAGATGCTGGCGACTCAGCATTGGGGGCAGAGAGAGGGGAAGCCTCTCTCAGAGAGACAGGGAGAGACATGATGGTGGGAGAGAACCAGAGACGGCGACAGGACCAAGAGAAAGAGGCGTGGAGACACTCTGTAGAGGTGCAAACTCAGACGTGTGACTGCCCCTCCATGCCTCAGTTGGCTCATCTGTGAAATGGGGACAGTGAGAGCCCCCCATGCCCCCAAACCCCAGGATGAGGATGAAGTGAGCTCATTGACATAAAGCACAAAGTCAGCACTCAATCACTGTTAACCAGCGTTTTTCTCCCGTTAATTTTTATTAACACATCTGGGAGACAAAGAAAAAGATGTAGCCTTTGGCGGAGATGGGGAGGTTGGGGCAGAGGCGGAGCTGGTGAGCAGGAGAGATGGAGTGAGGATGGGGGGCATGGCCAGGGGGCAATGCCACTCGGGGAGACAGAAGCAGGAGAGGTGGTCCGGTAGGAGAGGGGCACCCAGGCACTCAGTGGGTGAGCATAATAGAACAGGGGAGGGACAGGGACACAACCTAAGTTCCCAAGTGTCCCCCCCAGGATGTAGATGGCAGAGGAGGACAGGATTGGACATTGGACGGAGAGCACAAAGAGGTAGAAGGACCTCCCGAGTTCTCCCTGCAGACCCCCTGCCAGCCTTGGAGGCTGCGCTGAGCTGGCAGGGGGCTCTGGGGGTGAATGGCAGCTGGAGGCCTCCCCCTCCCCATCCACTACTCCTGGAGGGGCGTCTGCTCAGGTCCCCAAGGAGGTGAGGTCACAGCCCCCCCATGGTGGGACATGACCTCATCGCCTCAGGTAAGAGCCCTCTCTCTGCCTCTTTGGTCTGTCTTAGCCACCCCTTCCAGGGGCCCCCCAGCCCTGGCTCCCGCTGGGACCCAGGCCTCTGACCACTGGGTCTCCGCCCCTCAGGGGGCCTGTTTCCGGCTGAGTCAGCGTGGGGGGCCCGAGGCTGCGTCAGTGAGGGGAGAGCTGACGTAGCCCCCCCCAGACCGGCAGGGCCAGCCAAGGTGACTCAGGCCACCAGCTTAGGGGATGGACTAGCCTGAGGGGATGGGGGACTGGCCTGGGGCCAGCCCGGGAGCAACAACAGGGATCTGGGAATGCCAGCGCCTTCCACCTACAGGGACCCAGGGGTCCGGGCCCCCAGCCCCTCCTCTCTTGGACCAAGGTGTCCAGGCCCTAAATCCTAGTTGGAGAAAGATGAAGGAGAATCTTGTGGCCCTTCTGCACTCTGGGGAGTGCTCTGTGTGGGGGAGGTCATAATTAGGGACAATTCAGGGGTCCCAGTTTCTTGTCCTGGCTGGGCCCTTACCCTGGGGGTTGTGGGGTCAGACTTCATCCCCCCCAGTGTGGCTGCAGGAGCAGAGGCAGATGGGGTGGCAGGAGGGCAGGGAATTGCTCTGGACTCCTGGGTCTTCCCCAGGCCAGTGGGGGGGGGACACCTGGCTGGGCGACTTCTGCAGAAACAAGGGGTGAGAGAGAGGAGAGAGAGAGAGGTGAAGACAGGAAGAGAGAACCAGAACCCAGAGGCAGGGTTGGGAAATCCCAAGAAATGACAGAAGACAACAGAGACAAACAGAAACAGACAGGAGCACAGAGACCCAGAGGGACGAGAAGGCAGTGACGCCAAGAACGGTGGAAGCACGAGGCCAGCTCAGAGACTGGGAGCCAGGCTGCCAGAAGCTCCTGGGGGAGATGCCGCTGAGCCGTGGGGGGCAGGGAGTCCCTGTGCATGTGCTGGCCCCGGGGGAAGCCGGGCTGGCAGGGTGTGAGGTCAGCAGGTCCGAGGCTGTGTGTGTCCGTCTGTCTGTCCCTGGGGGGTCCTGTCTGGCCTCTGGGGGGTGACGGGGCAGTCCAGCCACAGAAGCAGCCCAAACCTGTCATTAGCGGTGAGGGCTGTGACGGCGGGGGCCCCCAAGTCCCAAGCCGTGGTCCAAGGCAATCCGGCCCCGCCCCCCCACCCCCTCCTTGATCCCTGAGGAATCCCGGGAATTGGGAAGTGGGACCAGATGATGTTGACACAGGAAACGGTCAGCAGCTGCCCAGCCTCAGCCCCACAACCCCTCTGACCCCCACCCCCGGCCCCCTGCCGAGCCCCCTCTGACCTGTGTCATCTCTGACGAAGGCAGCCCAGGGCCCACTCAGCACACACCAGGATGTTTACAGGAGAGCTGGGTAAGACAGGGAGTCAGCCTGCCGGGCTTACTGGGAATGGGGTCTGGCTCCCGGATTGTCCCCGCTCAGACCAGGGGTCCAGGCCCCCAGCCCCTCCTCCCTCAGACCCTAGGGTCCCCCCAGCCCCTCCTCCCTCAGACTGTGGGATCCCCCAGCCCCTCCTCCCTCAGACCCAGGGGTCCCTCCAGCCTCTCCTCCCCCAGACCTAGAAGTCCCCCAGCCCTTCCTCCCTCAGACCCAAGTGTCCCCCCAGCCCTTCCTCCCCTAGACCCAGGGGTCCCCCCAGCCCCTCCTCCTCGGACCCAGGAGTTGACCCTCCAATTCCCAGGCTTCCTCTAATTCAGGTGTCAGGGCTCCCCACCTCCTTGTCCCTCAGACTCAGGAGTTGTAGCCCAAATAGAGAGTGGCGCAGGGAAGAGGAGATTCCCTCCTCGCTGTGCTGCAAAGCTGAGTGGGTGTCGAGACTGGGTGAACCAGGAATCGTGGTCCCACCAGCCTCCAGTCTGGCTTCCTCCTCTTGGAAGCCAAGTCTCTCCGCAGCCACTGGGGGAGAGCAAAATGGAGGCTGGATGATCCCCCTTTCCCCCACCCACAGGACTCCCTCCCCAGCCCCCAGTCTCCGGCCACCAGGCAGGCTGGGAACTGAGACCTCCTCACTTAGGAGTGCCCTCCACATTTCCTCCAATCTCAGCAGGAACTCAGTAGAGAGAAGGTGGCCCGAGTGGAAGAGCCACTCTGAGGACCCCTTGGAACCAGGGGACCCGCCTGAGGCTCTGGCCCCTGGCTCCAGCCCCATGGTCTCATCCCCCTCCCGGGTCTCCTGGTTGCTAGGGGGACCTTCCCTAACAATGGGGCTCAGTGAGGCCTTCTGTCCCTCAAGACCCCCCCCTCCTGGTTGCTAAGAGGAAAGACTCCCTAGCAACAGGGTTTCTTGAGCCTTTGGGTCACTGGAGTGACCTTCTCAGGCACCAGATTACTAAGGAAAGGGATTCCCCAGCCAGAAGGTCTCCCACATCCCCACCCCCAGGGTTCCCTGGGTGACAAGAAGATGCCCCAGACCCCCAGGCCCTTCTGGACTTCTCTTTCCCACCCAAGTTGCTAAGGAGGCTCTTCTAAGCCTGAGACCCCACCCCACCCTGCCTCTTCCGCTTGGTCCCTAAAGAATCGATTCCCTTGAGCAGGGCATGGCCAGGCCAGTGTGAGCCCCCTCCCTCCCCATAGCTAAGGGGACTCCCTAGCAACAGAATTCAGAATCTTGGGGGCCAGGTGGGCGGGGCTCACCTGGTTGCTGGGGTGATGTCCTTCTAGGACTCTTCCCTCAGAGGCCCCAGGGGTCTGGGGAGGCGACATGGTGGGCTCTGGGATCCCAGCTTTGGGCTTGGGCCTGCTCCTGCTGCTGCAGGGCTCAGTAGGTGAGGGGGCTGAGAAGGTGGGGAGCTGAGCAGGGGCCTCCTCGGCCTCCACACAGCCCCCAACACCAGCCCTTTTCTCTCACAGATGGGAACGGAATCCAGGGATTCTTCTATCCATGGAGTGAGCAGTGGCTGAAACCTTGGGTCCCCCGGGGAGGCGAAGCCCAGATTAGACCCCTGGGTCTGCGGGAGGAGGGGCTGGGGGAGACCCCTGGGTCTGCGGGAGGAGGGGCTGGGGAAGACCCCTGGTTCTGAGAGAGGAGGGGCTGGAGGGGACCCCTGATTCTGAGGGAGGACAGACTGGGGGGATCCCTGGGTCTGAGGAGCTGGGGGTCCCCCTGGGTCTGAGGGAGGAGGGGCTGGGGGGATCCCTGGTTCTGAGGGAGGAGGGGCTGGGTGACCCTCTGGGTCTGAGGGAGGAGGGGCTGGAGGGGACCCCCAGGTCTGAAGGAGGACGGCCTGGGGGTCCCTGTGGGTCTGAGGGAGGAGGGGCTGTGGGAGACCCCCGGGTCTGAGGGAGGAGGGGCTGTGGGAGACCCCCGGGTCTGAGGGAGGAGGGGCTGTGGGGGTCCCTGTGGGTCTGAGGGAGGAGAGGCTGTGGGGGACTCCCGGGTCTGAGGGAGGAGGGGCTGTGGGGGACCCCCGGGTCTGAGGGAGGAGGGCCAGAGTCCTGGAGTCCTGGGTCCTGCACAGAACAAACACTAGGCAGGTAGCCCCTTAGCCTGGCCTTGGGACCCTCGTGTCTGAGGTCTTTGGGGCCAGGCTCTGTGATGAAGCCAACCACTCATGGTGTCCCCAGGTTGTGAAGGTGACGTGTGGGACAGGGAGAGCTGTGGCGGTCAGGCGGCAATCGAGAACCCCAACCTCTGCCTGCGTCTACGATGCTGCTACCGAGATGGGGTCTGCTACCACCAGCGTCCGGATGGTGAGAGCCCCAAAGCCTGGGTCCCTGGGACGGACCTGGGTCAGGTGGCTGGGCCCCCTGGGTCTTAACTTCCCCCTTTGTGCAGAAAATATGCGAAGGAAGCACATGTGGGCCCTGGGCTGGACTTGCGGCGGCCTCCTCTTCCTGATCTGCAGCATCTGCCTGTTCTGGCAAGTGGGGCTGGGGCTTGAGGGTGCCGGCACCCCGCGAGGAACAGGCGGGAGGCCCGGCTGAGTGTGTCCCTCCCTGCCAGGTGGGCCAAGCGCCGGGACATGCTGCACTTGCCACCCTTCTTGTCGGGTAAATGCAACGTGTCGAGGACGGCCTCACTGCTCTCTAAGGACCGAGCGACAACGAGTAACAAGAAGACCGCATCCATGGCCAGCGTGCCGGCCTCCCTGCCTGCGGAGGGGGCAGAAGCCTCGGGGGGCACCGAGGGGGAGGGGACGACAGAAGGGGGCGAGGAAACGGAGGGTGGGGAAGATGAAGATTAGGGGGATCCCTGGGGGATCCCTCAATACAGAGATAGCCTATAGACGCGTGGTCTCTTTTCTGAGCGCCGTGGGGAGCAGGACGCTCAATGCACACCTGGGGCAGGGGTCCGGGCGTGTGTGCCCTAGGGGGCCTTGGGGGACCCAGGCTGAGCAGGGGTGCTAGGCTGTGGCCATGGGGATGTGAGCTGAGGGGGGCTCTGGAATGAGAGGTGGGAGGTTAGTGGGGAGAATTTGAGCTAAGGAGGACCGGGCTGAGTCGGGGGGGAATCCGGCTGAGTGGGGGTCCTAGGCTGCGGGGGCCCTGGACTGAGGGGGAGGTGGCTGCTCGAGTGAGGAGTGTCTGAAACAAGTGAGTGGGGGGATGTGGAGGGAGGCCGGGCGGCCGGGGGTGCTTGACTAGGGCAGGGGGAGGTGGCGTGCCATGGCCTGGAAATGTGTCCTCAGCCGTCTTCCCGCAGGGAGCGCCCCACTCACCATGTGCCCCATGGCCGAACGTGGCAGGCCGTGGGCCTCCCGCCCCCAGCGGAGGACGTTGGCTCTCAGAAGCCCCACGGCCAGCTGAAACTTTCTCAGAAGACCAAGACTCATCCCACCCAACCCCCCTCACCTGTCTCCTTGCAAGTGACAGACCTGCGCCAAGCCACCCTCCATAAGTGTTCCCCCAATAAATATCTTGCAAGTCCAATTTGCCCCCGTGTCCGTGCTTCTCGGAGGACCCAGGGAGGCCTGGGCAGAGGGAGGGTGGGTGGAGCGGGTGGGTCTGGGCCTGAGGTCCTCACTCCCACCCCGCCCTGTTCCCCTCCGGGAAGGGCCAACAAGCAGCTGGGCTCCCACATCCCCAGTGGCTTCAGGTCCCCCCAGGGCATGGGCAGCCTCACTTTGGGTGCGGCCAGGCCCACCTGGGCTCTGGGTCCTAGAAGGAAGCAAGCAACCTTCCCCCCACCCCAGCACTGTCCCTCTCCCAGACACACATGCAGTGCTGTGAGGCAGAGCTGTTTATCCCACTGAGATAGAGGGGGGACAGGTAGCATCCTGGTGGCAGTGCTGTAGGGGACAGTTGCACATCTCAGTCCAGTCCTGACAGGTGGGGCCGTGGGGTCATCTGCAGGAGGGAGGGTTGGGTTAGTGACTGCTCAGCACCCCCCATCCCTGTGCTCCTGGGCCCACCACCTGGTGGCCTGGGGGGCAGGGGCAGGGAGCTGCTTCCTCCTGCCTGCTCCCCTCGTGCCCTGACTCACACGCTTGCTCCCTCGCTCCTTCCTGCCTGCATCCCCCGTTTGCTGCAGAGCCCCAGCATGTGTGCATGTGTGCATACGCGTGTGCACGGGTATGCGTGCCGTCAACTCTTCGCAGCCCATGGGTACAAGACGGGGAATGTGAGACAGGGGGAGGCAGAGAGTAAGAGATGCAGAAAAAAAGGCAGGGGAACAAAGAGAAAAAGAGACCTGGGGAGATACCTCGGTAGACAGAGACAAAGAGACTAAGAGAGACAGGGAGACAGGCTACTCAACTCATGCTGGTCTCAGAGGGAGAGGGGAGCTACTACAGCTGGAACCTATGGGTCCCTCTGCTAAAATTCAAGTTCTCTGTCCTTCATGTGCCGGAAGCGCTGCACCCTCCCCAGTAAGGAGGAAGCCCGAGTTCGAACAGGCCCATTGTCCTTGTAAAAGAGGTCTGCATTTGAGTCAGCCTGGTCTGGGTGTCCAGCAGGTGGTTCCAGGAGTAGAGGCCCACCCAGCTGTGTTAGGCTTTTGGGCAGTGTGAAGAATTTTCAAGGGCAATTTTAACCACAGGTGGTTATTTTTGCATCATATGTCAAATTTTGCGTTAGCTCATGCTTCACACGTGCACACAGTTGTTCATCTTTTCTTAAACCAGTTTCCTCATCTGAACCACAGAACATAGGATATGATCAGGGTGACTATTTTCTCAGTTCTCACAAAGAATAATATATAATGAGTATCGTCCTGGATGCACAGGGCAAAAAGCTAATTCATTACCTACAGAGAATGTCTTAGAACAGCAGGGCTTAATTCTTGTAAGAAATCCCCATTTGGGAAACTGATTCAGTCACCCATCCATCCATTGTTCCACCCATCCGTCCATCCATCAACAAACCCATTCATCCACTAATCCACCTACCTATCATCCCAAATCCTCCAACCACTCATCCACCCATCTACACAACTACCAATCCAACCACATCCATTCATCAACTAACCCATTCACCAATCCACCACCCACCCACTCATCCACCCATCCACATCTATCCATTAAACAACCCATCCATCCACCCATCCACCCATCTATTCATCCATCCATCCATGCATCCATCCATTCATCCATCCTCCCACCTAGCTACCTAACCATCAACCTTTCCTGAGTTCACACTTTTTGCTGGGCAATGCTAGGTACAAAGACACCACACACCCAGGTCTAGGTGGGAGAGGAAATTCCAACACAGGCAGACACAGCGCCGGGTCACACAAGCAGCAATAGGGGTAGCAGATAACATGAAGACCCAAAGAAGGGCAGAGAAAGTGAGTCGGGTCTTAAAGAACACAGGAGAAGTTTGCCGGGTGGGGTGGGGACAGCAGGGCACGCCTGGTGCGGAGAAGGCTGCCTGCGAGTGTGTTTAGGAAAGGGGACAGAGGTCGAGGAGAGGGAAAGGGGAGTGAAGGAGCGGTTATGTTACTTCTCCTGCCTCAGTTGGCCCCCTCACTCTTTCCCGTCAGGAGAATCCTCCACCTACGTGCCATGTGGCCTTGGGCAAGGGTGGCACCATTCTGGGCCTCGGTTTCCTCCACTGTGCAATTGGGATGGTAACAGCAGTGACCTCAGAGACCGGGTTACACCCGAGAGGATTAAAAGCGTCCTGGTGCACCTGGAGGCTGGGGCGAGGGAGGCATCTCCAAGGCGGGGGCGGGGGCGCTGTGATTCCCCCCAATCCCACGCGCAACTTTTCTCCAGGGGCAGGGTCTCATTGTTACCCCAAGTCTGCGCCTGTGCCCGCCGTCTGTGCGGCTCCGTGCCTCTGGGTCTCTGCTAGCTCTGCCAGACTTTCTCCCGTCCCGCCTCCACCCCATTCCGTGTCTCCGCCTCCCCAGTGCAGCCCTCCCTATCTCTCTCCCTTTCCATCCATCGCTCGGTCTGTCTCTGCCCCTCTCCCGCTGCCGCCACGGCCCCGCCCGCCCCTCACCTCGGGCTCACTCGCTGCCCGCGCCCGCCGCCCCGGGCCCGGCCTCGAGCGTGGCGAGCTGCAGGCGCACGCGGCGGGAGCCGGGCGGCGGGGGCGCGCGGGTGGCTCGGCGCGCTCCCCGGGAGCCGGGCGGCGGGCGCCGGCCGGCGGCGGCGGGCGCCGACCAGCGGCGGGACAGCTTGCGCGCGAGGCGGGCGAGCGCCGAGGGCCGCAGGCCGTAGTCGCGCTCGAGCTCCTGGCGCGAGATCTCGATGTTGCCGGTGTACCAGAGGATCCAGCCGAGCAGGCTCAGGAAGACGAGCAGCGCGCCCGAGTAGATGAGCAGGTCGCCGAAGTCGCGGCCGCGCACCTGCAGCTGCGCGAACACGCCGGTCAGCAGCGCCGCCATGCCCGCCACGTCCAGCGCCACCGCCAGCAGCAGCGCCATCCGGCAGCGGCCCAGGCCAGCCGCGGGCGCGAGTGCGGCCGCCGGCGCGGACGGGGCACCGGACGGGGGCCCCTGCAAGGTGCACACCGCGGGCGCCGCCGCCATGGCCTGCACCGCCGCCGGCTCCGGGAGAGCGTTCTGGGTGCGGCCGGGGCGGGGTCAGGAGTCGGGGCCAGGTGTGCCCAGCGCCAGCCGGGTCACCTGAGCTGGGCTGGGCGCGGACGGGCCGGCTGGGGGCTCCCTGGCGGCGGTTTCTGTGCAGGGCAGACGCCGGCGCTGGGACCAGCCCAGGGCCTGTGCCACCCAAGGGGGTAACACATGGTCAAAATCCAGGGCACTTTGACTGTGGCAGCGTAGGACATCGTGGGAGCCCGGGCGTTGTTTGTACTCGGTGCCAGCTTCCCGAGGCCTCCGACGTAGAAACAAACCCAGACCAGGCCCCCAGACCCCAGGGAGCTCTGGGACCCAGAGAATCAGGGTGCTCTGAAGGGGGATGCGTGAGGCTCTGCAGGAGCCGAGAGTTTCTTCCATTCAACGTGTGTCTTCTGGGGCCTCCCTTGTGTCCGGACTCATAGACAATGAACCCAAGGGCGCAACGACGGATCCGACTCGCAGGAGCTCCCGACACCACTGTCGGACCCACAGTGCTCTAATGGAGGCGGCGGGCAAACCCGACTGTCAGGACTCAGGTACAGGCCAGACGAGGGCCCGCGCTCAGGGGCTCCCAGGTGTGATCCCCGGCCCCGGCGCAGTCACTCCTTTCGTTCAGGGGGCCTCTCGGAGGCCTCCCGGGCGCCAGACCGCTGGTGGAGCTGAGGACACAGAGAGCATCGGCCCAGGCTCCTGCTCCTCGAGGATGCCCCTGACAACAGAAAATAAACTTTCAGGGAGTTTAGTGGGTGCGACAGCTCACACGGAGGCGGGAGGGCAGCCAGGCACAGGGAACAGGCTGGGAACCAAGAGCTGCCACATGCAAATCTCCCTTGCTCCAAACAACCCGCCCTTGGAGGGTATCCACGCTCTCCTGGTAGTCTGCGAGAAGGTTCCGTCTGGGCTCTCCCCATGCTCTGAACAGTATAAGAGTTCAAGAAAACCCTGGGGAGAGCCAACTGCACGGAGGTGACGGGATTAGCCGAAGGATTCCGAACGTGCCCGGATGGAGACCGAGTGTTTCCGAACAGACCCGAACTGGGCATGAGCGAATAGGAGAAGGTGGCCAGCCCTCCAAAAAGGGTTTGCGGAGAGTTCCGAAAATGCCCACACGGGCTTCGGTGCCCTCATAGGGCATAGCCGAAGGCTTATGAAGAAAGCCGGAAACACCCAAAGGCCCTAGGGCTTAAATAGTTCACGCGTTGACACGTTCATTCATAAAAGAAATGTTTATTGAGCGCCCGCTATGTGCCAAGCACTGGGTGAGCAATACCGGAGAGAGGTCGCTGAGAGCCACGGTGAAACCCAGCCGTGGACGGCGCCGTTGCATGGCTCCCAGCCCGCCCTCGGTTCTCTAGCCGAAGAGTTCCGAAGATTCCCGAGCGGCACGCGACGGCTCGGCGGAAATAGCCGAACACCAATGAGCCTCCTCAGAGGCGGAGACGCGCGACTCCAGGCGCGTTCCCGGAGAGGAAGCGGAAATGCGTGTGAGGTATTAAAGGCATCGCCCCGCCCTCTCCCTGCCTCTTTCCGTGTCCGGCCGCCGCAGCGAGGGGAGGTGAGCGTGCGCCTCCCGTCCGCCCCGCGCGGCCGCCATCTCGCGTCCCCGACCGTTCTCGGTGCCCCCTGCCCTCCTTCTCTGTTGAAACCCAAGAGTCCTTGGCGGCCTTCCAACCCCGCGCCTGAAGTTGTGGGTTCTCACGTTGTCCCCCTCCCCAGATCCCTTGCAGTGAGTCTCGGCAGCCTGAGAAAGTTGTAGGTCGCCGTCTCCCCGAGGGCTGCTCCCATTTGCCCAGGTTTCCAGTCTCTCTCTCTCTCTCTCTGCTCCCGAGCGGGCCGCGGCCCGGCGCCGGCCTGCTGCTCCGCCTGCCCCCGCCTTTCACGTGCCGTTTCCCCGCAGCCGCCGCCATGTCCGCGCATCTGCAGTGGATGGTCGTGCGGAACTGCTCCAGCTTCCTGATCAAGAGGAATAAGCAGACCTACAGCACCGTGAGTGGGCCCGGACGCCTGGCTCCCCGACTCTCCTCTGGGTCAGAGGGAGGGGTCTGCGCGTATCTCGGGGTCCCCTCTTCACGATCCCCTGTGCCGTCTCCCTCCAGGAGCCCAATAACCTGAAGGCCCGCAACTCCTTCCGCTACAACGGGCTGATTCACCGCAAGACGGTGGGCGTGGAGCCGGCAGCCGATGGCAAAGGTGTCGTGGTGGTCATGAAGCGGAGATCCGGTGAGGCTTTGTCCTGGCTTGGCCCAGACGGCAGGCCCCTTTCGGGCAGCGAGCTGGGGCCTTTGCGCTGTCGGGCAGGAGTAATTCTGTCATTGAGTCGAGCATCCCTGGCGTTGCGCCGACTTGCCGGCTGTGTGAGTCGGGCACGTGTTTAGCCTGTTCCCTCACCTGTAAAGTGGAGAGGTGAGGAAGAACCTGGACTTGGCAGTGGCTGTGAGGCCTGGATCACAGGGCTGCACGATTGTATGTGCTCAGATTAAATCCTCAAAACAACTCGGGTGGGGGTGGATGGCTTCATCTCCCAGGTGAAAAAATTGAGGTATAACAGGGCCAGGGCCCTCTGCCATACGTTGGAGGTGACAGGCTGGGTTGAAAGTATCAGTTTCACCCCTATTCTGCCTGCGTGGGCTCAGAAGAGATCTGGAGGACCCCACCCCCATAAACTGGGCACGATCAGGTACAGGCCTTTTAGGGTCCCCCTGAGTGTCTTGTGAAGACGAAGGGGTGGCAGGGGTCTCTAGCACAGGAGCCTGTGTCCGCATTTGTTCTCCACTAGGGTTTTTTTTTTTTTAAAGAGTGAGTTTTTCTTGGCTTCTTGATTGGGGCTGGCCTCTGTCCTGGTTCAGAGCTGAACACCCTTCTATTCAGTGGCAGCAACAGCCCCAGCCTGTGACCTCAGTGACTGCTTCCCACAGGGAGCAGCTGGGTGCTTGCCCAGACTTCTGAGGACCCCCTTGTGGAGGGTTAGGTTTTAAAGCTTTCCTCTCTGGGGTTGCTGAACACACGGGTGGCTTTTCCTAGGCTTAAGGAATTGGATTGGCATGAGGGGGAAATACGAGCTCTGCTCTGGGGTCAAGCAGCATTTCCACAGAGCTATTTAACCGCTGCCGTGGTGATGGCCCGGGCTTCCCATTGCCAGGAGCACAGGGCTCTGGCCAGACCTGATCAGATCCTGACTGAGGCGACAGGCTTCTGGCACAAAAAAAGGGTGTTTTCATGGCGGACACCACTGGGCGAGTGTCAGGGAGTTGCTTGCTTTTGATCCAGGGCAGTGGGGTCCAGACTTTGCCCTTGTCCCAGGGCTCTTCATACCTGGCCTCCCTGCATCACCTCGCTGTCAGTTGCTGACTCTGCCCCAGCTCTGTTCAAGATTGTTCCAGAGGGGTGGTTTGGGCCTTGGGAGGGAGAGGAGAGCAGAGCTGCAGAGCTGCAGACCTGGTCGGTGTGGGTGGGTCCAAGCACCCACCTCACCTACTCCCTGGAATGTCCACATTCAAAACAGCAGCTCTGCTATACGTGTGTGACAAAAGACACACACACCTGTAGTCTCAGCACTTTGGGAGGCTTGAGGCCAGGAGTCCCAGACCAGCCTGGGTAGCATAGTGAGACTGGATCTCTTAGGAAAAAAAAACACAAGGTAAATACACAGGGCTGTCGGGAAAATATCTGGCCGTTGTCAACATGTAATTTTCACGTTACATACTATAACCCTGGTATGTAGGTACCCAGGACAGGGCCATCTCCCGCCCTGGCCCAGAAGGCTAAGGGCTAGTTGGGGGCGGTGGCCTGCGCAGGATCACCCCACTGGCCCAGAGTGCTCAGGTCCTTGGAGTAAGGTCGTGTCCTCACACCCAAGAGGTGCACCAAAGGCCCAGACAGACTGACCCCAGGACCTTGCCCTCCCCTCCAGGCCAGCGGAAGCCTGCCACCTCCTACGTGCGGACCACCATCAACAAGAACGCCCGGGCCACCCTCAGCAGCATCCGGCACATGATCCGCAAGAACAAGTACCGCCCGGATCTGCGCATGGTGAGTGGTCTTGGGGCTCCTGGTCTAGGGCTGCAGGTGAGCCATGGAAGTGGGGGGGGCTATGGCTGGGGGCTGGCTGAGGGCCACACCCCAAGACAGCCGCCCCTGTGTGGGCCCGGGAGGCTGGCAGGTGGGGCGGCTGGTGGAGTGGGTGCACTGAACCCGTGCTGCCTTCCCCCCAGGCTGCCATCCGCAGGGCCAGCGCCATCCTGCGCAGCCAGAAGCCTGTTATGGTGAAGAGGAAGCGCACGCGCCACACCAAGAGCTCCTGAGCCCCTTCCCCTCACCCAGCAATAAAGAGTCAGCTGACTTATTCTCAGCCACCACGACTGCGTGTCCTTTTGTGGGGTGGCCTAAGGAATCCCAAGCAGACCCTCAGGGTGGGGCCTCCATTCGGAGAAGGAGAGGCATTTGCAGCCCAACAGGGCACAGGCTGAGGGGTGGTGGGCCCCTGGTGCTATGGCAGGTTTGTGGACCCTGGGGGAGCAGGGAGTGAAGCGGAGAACACCTTCACACCCTGGGGGCGGACAGGGCCATCAGGGAGGCAGCTGATGCAGCTCCAGCTTCGAGGTGGGCAGCTGAGGCCGAGAGGATAAATCGACTCCCACCTCTAGTGGCCCCTGAGGAGGGCAGTGGCAGCCCCAGACTTACAGCAGGCAGGCATCACCAACGGCCCGAAAGCCCACACTCATCTTCTCGAGGCTGGCTTTTGTCATTCAGGTCTCAGCTCAGGGTCTCCTCAGAGAGGTCTTCCTGGACACCCTTGTCCAGAGTAGCTTCTCCCTGGTTGCCCTGCTCTCTCCTTTCCCTGTTGGTTCCTAGTGTTTGTGATAGTCTGAGGTGGCCACAGGCACAGACTCTGGGCCTGGGCTGTCTGGCTTCTGCCTCTGGCTCAGCTACTAGCTGTGTGGCCTTGGGCAAGTTAGTGGGCCTCTGCCTCTGACGTTAGAATGAAGTAGGTGGGCTGGGTGGGGTGGCTCACGCTTACAATGCTGGCATTTGGGGAGGCAGGAGGATCCTTGAGGCCAGGAATTTGAGACCAGCCTGGGCAACATAGCAAGACCTCATCTCTTAAAACTTAGCTAGGCGAAGTGGCTTTCACCTGCAGTCCCAGCTATTCGGGAGGCTAAGGCTGGATCACTTGTTGCAGTGAGCTATGATGACACCACTGCACTCCAGCCCGCACAACAGCGAAACCCTGTGTCAAAGGTAAAAATAATGAAGTGGGTTAAAGAACGCAGAGGGCGGAGAACAGGTCCTGGCAAACTGTTAGTGTAAAACAAGCGCTGTGAGGAGCGGGGCCTCGTCCGTTTATGACATTCAGGTGCGTGTGCTGGTGGAGTGGCCGTAACTCATCCCAGTGCACACCCAGCCACCCTGTGAAGCAGCCTAAGGCTCGGAGGGGCAAGGGGTGTCCAGGCTGCTGCTCTGACACGTTCCTGCGTATCTGCTGTGTGGCAGCCGCCGCCAGGGCCTGAGGATCCAGCATCGAGAGCACCCTGGTCCCTCCATCCCCTGTTGGAGGGGCCCCTGTTCAGAGATGGACCCTGCTCCTGTCTCCACCCACAGCTCTGTGGCCAAGGGCAAAAGGACTCCCTGGGGCTTCAACTTGCCACTGGGGTCAGACGGCCAGGAGCCATGCTTGTGCTCCTGCCCTGCCCAGCCTGAGGGACAGCAAATCTGACCATTTGTCACCAGCCCCTGTCTGGCCTGGACCCTTGCAGTGGCCTCCCCTGCTGCCTTGGGTCTGTTCTCAAGCCAGATAGAGAGGGAGCCCATTAGAACTAAGTCACATGTCCGGCACCTGCTCAAACTTGCCTCTGTGGCTTCCCTGTGCTCACTGCCTCACTCTGTCAGATGCCACCTGGTGAGGCCTCTCCCTGGTGTCCTGCTTTAGTTACCGCAGCACTGATCTCCAGCTGATGAGCCGGGCAGTTTATGTTAGGTTTGCCCTGTGATGGTGAGCAAGGACTGTCTAGCACCCCTGCATGCAGTAGATGCTCAATAAATGTTGAGTATTGGCCAGGTGCAGTGGCTCACACCTGTAATCCTAGCACTCCGGGAGGCTGAGGCAGGAGGCTCGCTTGAGCCAGGAGTTTGAGGTTGCTGTGAGCTAGGCTGACGCCACGGCACTCTAGCCCGGGCAACAGAGCGAGACTCTCATAAATAAATA
>NW_012144190.1:677633-698164 GCF_000956105.1 Propithecus coquereli
GTGCTGAGCCGCCGTGGGCACACCGTGTCCTCCAGGCCTCACGTCCCATCTCCCTGCTGGGAAAGGGCAGAGCCTGGGGGAGATACCGTTTGTGTGGGGCTATCTATTCAAACTTTATTTGCCCAAGTGATGTGTGTGTTAGTGTGGAAATTGGAAAATAATAGAAATATACAGAAAAAACATGAGATTAAAAAACAGGCCGGGTGTGGTGGTGCGTGCCTTTAGTCCCAGCTACTCAGGAGGGTGACGTGGGAGGATTGCTTGAGCCCAGGAGTTCAAGGTTACAGTGAGCTGTGATTGCAGCACTGCACTCCGGCCTGAGTGACAGAGTGAGACCCAGTCTCTAAAAAAATTAATAAGGCCGGTGCGGTGGCTGACTCCTGTAAACCCAGCACTTTGGGAGACTGAGGCGGGAGGATCCCTTGAGCCCCAGAGGACGAGGCTGCACTGAGCTATGATGATGCCACTACGTTCTAGCCCAGGCAACAGAGTGAGACCCTGTCTCAACACTACGACTAATAATACTGATAATAATAAAACCACCAACAACAACAAATACCCAGGCACACCACAGTAAAAATGCTGAAAGCTAAACACAAAAGAAAATTTGGAAAACAGCAAAAGCGACTTGTCACATATAGAGGAACCACAGTAAGATGAACAGCTGACTTCCCATCAGAAACAGTGGAGGCCAGAGGCAGTGAGGATACAGTGCTGTCAGGAACCTCCCCCGACGTCATCCCAGCACCCAAGGATGATGCCCAGGGTGAGTGGTTCCCAGCAGCCAAGGGAGTCAAGCTGCCTCGGTTCCAATCCCAGCTCTGCCAATGGTGCCTAGCTGTGGGGACTTGGGCAGCTCACATAGTTGCTCTGTGCCTCAGTTTCCCCATATGTAATATGGGCCATTATGAGTGCCTGCCTCAGAACTCCATGAGGCAAGGATCTCAGTTTTGTTTGCTGCTGTGTCTCCAGCACTGTGTCCAACAAAATCCAATAAATGCTTGTACAGTAAGTAAGTACCCTGGAGGCTGCCAAGCCCTAGGCCTCGCAGAGCACTGGGGACTCCGGGCTCCCTACAGCAGCGGACTTGGGGCTCTGTTCGGGGGAGGAGCTGGCACGGATTCTATTGGGGCTCCATGGCTCCTTGGCTGGGTGACCTTGGGCAAATCCCTTAACCCCTCTGTGCCGTCCCTCGTCTGCAACATGCACGTCAACAGTCAACAGACCCTACTTCCCAGAGTTGCTGAAAAGGTTAAATGTGCAAAAAGCTCGGGACAAAGCCTGCCTGGCCATGCCCACCAATCTTTGTTGCAGTAGTGAATCAATGAATATTTATTATTATAAATGTTTTGACAGATAGACTCAAATGCTCACAAATGTCTTCCCAGGTCCATGACTATTTGCACACAAAGCAATGCTCGTGTTCCAAATCCACACGCACTAATGCCCGTGGGGTTCCAGGTGTGTGCCATGGTCCGGGTGGCTGTGAGCCCCCCAGCTTCCCGCGTGTTTTTGTGACTGTCATCTCATTCCCCGCGGCATTCCCACCCCAGCCGATTCTGCTCCGTCTAGGAATTGTATTGATTCCTCTTGGTTTCTCCTGTAGCCAGTTGCTGGAATAAAATCGCCTGTTGGAGTCCTTCATCATGAAATGTGCACGTGCCTTTGGAAAACTGCGAATGGAAGGAGAGCAACCAGGGGAAGAAGAAAACCTCGGAGCCCCGGCCCGAGACAGGCTCATGCTCCTCCTCCTGGGGACTCTTCACGCACGTCCACGCACTTCGCATCTTTTCAGTTTTACGCAGATTGGAGCGAGCCAGACGCAGACTTGCACCCAGCTCTTCCTCACGCGCTGGGCCACTTTCTCCACCGGCACACGGGCTGTCAGCCGCCGCGCTCGTTCCCCCCCACTTACTTAAACACAGCCCTGGATGGCCAGCTGCCCTGCTCTGGTCCCCTCTCCCTGTTGAACACGTGGCCTTTCCCCAGCCCCTCCCGCGCCTCTGCCCCGACTCTGCCTGGAGCGCCCCACTCTGGTCCTGCCCCGCCAGCCTCCCGCTGCCCCGTAGGCCGCGCTCGTTCTCCCAGTGCCAACGGCCTCGCCAGCCCACTTCTTGGCCCTTCCATTCTCCACACAGTGACCTGTCGCCCCCCTTGGCCAACGCCTCTCCATTTCACAAGGAGCAAAAGCCCAAACCCTTCGCTCGGCCGGCAAGGCCCTGGCGGCCACCCTGCCCACTCTCCCTGCGCTCGTCAGGCTTCGGCCTCCTTGCTGGGCCTGGAAGCACCCAGCTGGCCCCAGGCTCCTCCCCACATTCAGGTCCCAGTGTCACCTCCTCAGAGGCCAAGGCAAAGGCAAAGTGGCCCCAATTCTCCACCCCCTCCCTGTATCCAAACGTCTTGCAACGTGGCTCTGCAGATCCCCAGGCAAGAGGTGAAGTCCATTTCCTGACCCCTCGACGGGCGGGCTGGCCAGTGACCCACTCGAGCCCACAGAATGTGGCAGGAGTGACCTTGTGCCAGTTTTGAGCCCAGGCCTCGAGGGCCGCTCTGTTTGGACCCTGCCTCTGCCGTGTGAACAGCAAGCGGGGGCAACCTGCAGAGGGACTCATGCAGGGAGCCGAGGGACCAGGTGACCGTCCACTCGAGACAGATAACAAATGCGTACTGTTTTAAACCAAGACATTTTTCCTCAGTTTTTTCAAGATACAATTCACATAACATAAATCCACTCTTTTATAGTGCACAATTTCATGATTTTTGTAGTCTTCACAAAGTTGTACAACCACAACCACTGTCTGATTCCGAACATTTTCATCATCCCGAATGGAAACCTCGTCCCCACGAAAAAGTCACTTCCACCTGTTGCCCCTCAGGCCCCTGGCAGCCACCAGTGGACTTTCTGTCTCTGTGGATTTGCCTTCCTGGACAGTTTATATGAACAGAATCACACCCTACATGGCCTTTGTGTCTAGCCTCTCTGAATATCGGGGTTCCAGGACTCTTCCGTGTTGCAGCCCGTCCCAGGCCTTCATTCCCCGCGTGGCCCGGTGCTGCGCCGTTCTCCGCCGTAGGTTTTGAGGTGGTTTGAGAGCAGGGAAGCTAGCAGAGACGCGGGGTCGCCTGTCGCTCAGCGCACTCTGAGCCCTTCTTGGTAGGTTTGTGGTTTACTGGTTTAGCATCTGTCTCCCCGATTTACGCGTAAACACACAAAAGCAGCTGCCTACATTTTCTTCTGCTCTGCACCCAGCACCTACCACGGTTCCTGGCACGTAGTAGGTGCTCAGGAAATATTTATTCAGCAAACACGTGAATGACTGGATCCATTTCGCCCTTGCTCCTACCAGTGGACGATTCCAGTCTTTGCTGCCGCACCGCACAGCACAGGAGGCTCTGCCGCACGCAGTCTCTGCACGCTTGTGTGAACGTATCCGTTTGATAAGGTCCTAGAGGTGGAAGTGCTTGGCCAAAGGAAACACGCAGTTTCCATTTTGCCGACGGTGGCCGTGTTCCAGAGACACTGCGTCGACTCGCGCTCCCACGAACAGCGCGTCCGATACTTGTCTCCCTGTATTCTTAACCGCGCTGTGCATTTTTAAACTTTTGCCAAGTTGATGAGTGAAAAAATCCTGTTTCACTTTCACTTCAGTTGGCATTTCTTTACAAGAGGGGGTGCCCCAAACCTCACCCAAATAGTTATTTTAATTAATATATTTATTTTTGAGACGGGGTCTCACTCTGCCACCCAGGCTCTAGTGCAGTGGTACAGTCATAGCTCACTGTAGCTTTGAACTCCTGGGCTCAAGCGATCCTCCTGCCTCAGCCTCCTGAGCAGCTGGGGCACACCCCGCTGCCGAACCCAAATAGTATGTTATTTATTTATTTTGAGAGCTCCTGTAGTCCCAGCTACTAGGGAGGCTGAGGCAGGAGGATCGCTTGAGCCCAGGAGTTTGAGGTTGCTGTGAGCTAGGCTGACGCCACGGCACTCTAGCCCGGGCAACACAGTGAGACTCTGTCTCAAAAAAAAAAAAAAAAAAAATTGAGAAGAGTTATTTGCAACTCATTTCATAATGTGCTAGTTTTCTCGATATATAGTTTCCACAAATGTATGAAAGGTTTACAAGCCAGCAGAAAGACGGCCAAAGGCCGTGACCAGACCACTCACAGGAAAGTAAATACAAGTGACCTCTACACGTATGGAAAAAATCTCCATCTCACTAATGCTAAGGCAAATGCAAATTAACAGTGGGCTTTCAAAGCATGCAGTATACGAAGGGGGAAAAATGAGTAACTTTACAGTGGAGGAACCTGACAAATCCCACCTCAGCCAGGTGATCCAAGCCCACAGCAACGCGGATAGGTCATGTTGATAGGATGCGCCTCTTAACAGGATGTGATGAATACGGCACTTGACCTCTGTGGTCCTTCTCTCTAAAACCCATCCCCCCAGGCTAACCATGAGAAAAACATCAGACCGACCCCAACAGAGGAGCGGGCCACAAAATACGTGGCGAGTACTCCTCAAAACTGTCAAGGTCGTCAACTCCAAGGAAAGTGTGAGAAACCAGTGCAGCCAAGAGGAGCCTGAGACAAGGCATCTGTATGTACAGCACTATTACATTTCGTAACGTAACCAGGGTATTACAAATGCAATGTGGTGTTATATTTCTAAAAGATGTTAGGTCCAAAAAAGGGAATTGGAATAAAGTATGGACTTTAGTTAATAATAATGTATCGATATTGGCTCCTTGTGACAAATACACCACACTAATGTAAGATGTTAACCCTAGGGAAACTGTACTGGGAATCCCCAAAACCGCTTCCAGAACTGATGATTTGCTAGAAGGACCCACAGGACTTGGAGGAAGTGACACATTCACAGTTATGGTTTATTGCAGCAAAAGGACACAGATGAAAATTTGCAGAGAAAGGTGCGTGGGCCAAGTCCAGGAGAGTCCAGACACAAGTTTGCACTTAATTCTCCTGCAACAGTGTGTGACAACACAGCAACACATACGACACGTCACCAACCAGGGACGCTCACCTGAGCCTTGCTGTCCAGGGTTTTTATTGGAGGCATGGGGCAGCCATGTAAGGCAGTCGTGCAGAACCCAGGTCAAACTGATAGTGTGGCCCCAGGTGCAAGCAAACAATGACACCATTATCAGGGAGCGTATTCCAAGGGTCAGAGGTCATCTCCCAGGAGCCAGTCAAGGGCTAGACTCCGTAAAAACAAGCCTTTTTTTGGAATGTGTGTGGGGGGGGGGCGGTTTGAGCAACCCAGGTCCACCCTCCAGCCCTTGACTCAGGCTCTTACAGCAAAATGACTGTATGTGTCTGAGCTTCTACATTTGGTATAGTATTTATGTAAGAGATTCAGCCATAGGGGACACTGTATTATCGTCACATTTTTTTTCTGTAAATCTAAAATCGTTCTAAAAAAATAGTCTGTTAAAAATATACTAAGATATTTTTAACTCTCAGATTGAGAAAAATCCAAACGTGATAAACATCAAAGGGCCGGTGACAATGAGGAACAGGCACACTCACACACTGCCGAGTGTCAACTGGTACAAACCCTACGGGGGGCAATTTTACAACATGTGGACGACATTACAAATGAATGTGCCCTTTGGCACAGTAATTCCTCTTATAAGATTCATTCTACAGATATGTTCCTTTTGTGCCAAATGACCCACGTGCAAAGGTTATTCATTTCAGCATTGTTTGTAATAAATAACGGACTGGCCAACCAGCACAAGGGTTTGTGATATAAATTCCTGGCGCATCTGTTCAATGAAATACTGTGCAGCCACAACAAGAGTAAGCAAGGACCGATACGGAGAGCCTTCCAAACCTCACTATTAAGTCAAAAAAGCAAGGTGCAACACGTATTCAGGATACTTCCAGCTGTGTAAAGCAAGGGGAGGAGTTTAAAATAACATATATTTAAATGTGCTTGTATTTGCATAGAATTTCTCCAGAAAAACACACAAGAACCTGGTAACATCAGTTGTCCCCGATTAAGGGAACTGGGTGTCCCAGAGATGGGAATGACAAGGAACCATTTTATTGCAGAAACTTTTATCTTTATTTAAAATTTTCTTTTCTTAGAGATGGGGTCTCTTCTTTCGCCCACACTGGAGTGAGTGTAAGGGCACAATCAGGGCTCACTGCAGCCTCGAACTCCTGGGCTCAAGCCATCCCCGTGCCTCAGCCTCCCAAGTAGCTGGGACTACGGACATGGGCCACCACGCCTAGCTCTGTTCAAGTGTTTTGCAGATCTTTCTTCTGTGTTGCCTTTTATTGATTTCTAGGAGCTCTTTACAGATGTTGGATTAGTCTGGTTGCACAGGGCAAGGTATGAGGAGTGCACCACCCCTTCAGCACTTCCATGTGTTCACCAACCCAGAAGCATTTCCAATCCCATCATTTAGGGTTTATATGGAGGTTTCACGATGAAGGCATGATTAAATCATCAACCAACAGTGATTGGGCTAAACCTCCAGCTCCTCTCCTCCCAGAGGTGGGGGAGGATGGGGCCAAAATTCCCAACACTCTAATCTTGCCTTCAAGCTATCTAAGGGCCCACCGAGGGTGAATTCATTAGAACAAAGAATGCTCCTACTACTGAGAAAATTCCAAGGATTTAGAAACTCTGTTGGGGACCAAGACCAAATATGTATTTTTATTACATCACAGCAGCTCCTTGCCCTTGTTAATTATTCGAGTGGGCTCCCCAAGGCCTACGATGAAGGTGCCTTCCTTCAGAAAGGACTGTTTGCTTCTCTCGCGCAGAAGCTTTATGATAAACACAGGGCTTGAGAGATCTTGCCCACCATAATGTGGATTTGGTCTGAAAATCAGATGGATTTTCTTCCCTTCTGTCCTGCTCCCTCTCCCTGCCTTGTAGCCTTGAAGGTAGAGGGGAGGGGGGAGGGGGTATAGATTTACTTCTGGTTCACCCTTACCCTGGGGGTTGCCATTGGTTGCAGGGGTGGGGTGGGATTCCAGCTCAACATAGGGTCAGTCACTCCTTGAGGCTGAGCCCAAGGTGTTTGTTTTTTTTTTTAAAGAGACAGGGTCTGGCTCTGTCCCCCAGGCTGGAGTGCAGTGCTGTGATCATAGCTCACTGCAACCTCAAACTCCTGGAACCCTAGGTTTTGACCTCACCTGCTTCACTGTAACAGGCAAATTCCCTCAGGACAAAAGTTTTCCACTTAATTATGGGTCAGAATGTTTAGATTTTAGCCTGGATATTCTTTACTATATTGTAAACAATGTAATGCTTTTAAGATGTTGATGTGGCATTTTTTAAATGAAACATTAGTTTAAATAACCTAAGCCCATCAGTAGAATGTGAAGTTTCCCCACACAACCGTAGGCACACGCAGGATAATCCTTCCCCACCCAGGGCAGAACCTGAGAGGATGATGGGATCTCACCTGAGACTAGATCGTTATCACCTGATTTGGAGTTAAGAGTACCTGGACGGGCCTGGCCGACTAGGTTGAGCACATCAAAGGGAACGGGCCCCTAGGGCAGGCCTGCCAGGGCACATGGAGGGGCAGCTTCTAGGAGCTGAAGGAGCCCCCAGTGCCGTAAGAACTGAAATCACCCACAATGACACGAGCTTGGAAGAGGACCTGACAAAAGAACATGGCCAGTGGATGCCTCGATTTCAGCCTCTAAAAGCTCAGGCACGCCCAGACTTCCAACAGGAACTCTCAAAAGGGCTTGTGATCTGCTAATGCAGAAATATATGTGGCAAAACGCTTTTGTTGCCCACAAGGAGAAAAACCAATCAAGGGTAGAGCAGGGATCAGATGATGGAGGGGGACGGAGGTTTGCCCCAGCCCAGAACCAGATGGACAAGGGTAGCCAGACACAGCAAGCCAAGGCAGCACAACCCGGTCATCCAGGACAGGGATGGACACCGCCACTCCAACTTGCCATTTAAGAAGGAGAGGTGCAGAGCAGGACCCCAGGCTCCAGGCCCCCCCACTCCATTTTACATTGGAGCTCTGACTCTGGGGAGGCGCTGACTTCCACATTCCCACAGAATGGAGAGGGGGTCCCCAACCCCAACAGGAGACCTGGCAAGCCAGATGGACCCAGTGCTGCAGCACATGAGCCATCACGTGGACTCAGGGACAGAGAAGGGACACCAACTGCCCTGAAACATGTGGCAGACACAATGGTCCTGGGGCATCTGCGAGGAACAGAAACTGCTTTTCCAACTTTATTTAGAAAAACAAATCCAGATCCCAGTGCTCCCTGTGCCCTCCCCCACCCCAGCCATAATTTAAATAACTTAGAGACAGGGTTGGAAGGAGGGGACAGGAGAGGATGGTGGGGTTGGGGTGGGAGGAAGGAGAGCCCCACTACAGCCGCCGCAGTGCCCGCTTCTTGTCCGTCTTTTTCTTGGCCGCCAGCTTCTTATCACGCTCACCGGCATGTTTCTTGGCCATGGGACCCTCGGCCCCTCCCAGCCCCCCGGGGGCCCCAGGGTCAGCGGAGGAGGCTGTAGCACCACCAGCCAGGGCCCTGCCACCACTGGGCCCGCCTGCACCCCCGTGGATCTCCGTGAGCAGGCGGGCCCGGGCCGCGTACTCCTCGTAGTTCTCCAGGAGCAGGCGGCCTGCCTCCTCGTTGAGCGCAGACTCGGGGTTGGGGTGGATCAGCAGGCACTTGATGGTCTGTGGGGAGAGGCCCAGGGTCAGGGGGGGCTGGGTAACCTGCAGGGCTCCTCGGCCAGCTCACCCAGCATCCTTCTCGTCTTTGCTCTGTTCCCCCCGAGAAGCTTCCTTCCCATGGCCTCGCTCACAGTTAACATCCCAAAAAGGACGCGATGCCACAGGCCCAATGATTTAATGTCTCTGGTTCTCTGAGGCCCTTGTTGGGTGACAGAGGAAAAGCCAGGCCTCCCTCGAGGAGCCCACTGCCTGCCTAAGCCCCAGGCGTGGGTCCTATCCTGGTTCTCGACTGGTCTCTGTGCAGCTCAGCGCGACCTCAGAAGCCCCCACGGCCTGGATGGAGAGGGAGGGCACTCGCCTCAGGCAGTAACACCGGGGTCTGCTGGATTCCAAGGCTCCTACCTTCCCACAACATCCTGGTTAAGATGAAGCCTGAATCCTGACCTGTAACCGGCTTTAACGGGAATCCCAAGTTCAGAGCCAGGAGACTCTGGCTGGGCTGGAATGGCACGCACCAGGATGTAAATAAAAGGGGGACTGGAGGCCTGAGGGGTATCTCAAGGGCAGTCCAGGATGGGGACAGTCCTCTCAATGGCCCTTCACCAGCCCATCCTAAGGAGTAAAGTGAAGCAGAGGTGTGACCGGCAGCCAGGCCTCCAGCAGCCCTGGGTGGACCCTCTAAAGTGACATCTGCCCCCTGGCCCACTTTCCTTCTAACAGGGAACCCAGAACACCTCCAGAAACAAAGAAAGAAGCCTGGCTTTGAGCAGGTGACAGTTATGGGTGCTCCCTGGGGCTGCTGTGACACATGCATGAAGAGCACCAGGCTCAGCAGTCATCACTGACGACCAGGAACACAAGACCCCACCCTAATTCTTATCACTGCGCCCCCAAAGTGGAGGCCCAGCGCAGACCCACTAGCCAGCAGGCCCAGAGCTCAACACCAACGTCCCTAGCAGCTGCCACTGCCACCCCAGGGAGAGGAAGGCGGTGCAGGTGGAAAGGTGTGGGGTCTGTTTATCTTGGAGCCCAATCTTCTCCCCGTGCCCTGCAAGAAACCCCAAAGCCCCATCCTCTCTACCACATGCCCCAGAGGATCATTAGTAATTTAGTAAAAAAACAATACCACCACCACCACCCCACCACAAGAAAAACCCACTTGGTTTTTTTTGGCCAGGTGCAATGGCTCACACCTGTAATTTAGCACTTTGGGAGGCTGAGGTGGGAGGATCGCTCGAGGCCAGGAGTTTGAGACCAGCCTGGGCAACAAGCAAGACACTGTCTCTAAAAAAAGTCAAAAACCTAGTAGGGTGTGGTGGCCTGGGCCAGTAAGTTCCAGCTACTCAGGAGGATTACTTGAGCCTAGGAGTTTCAGGTTGCAGTGTTAGCCCAGGCAACAGAGCAAGACTTATCTCAAAAAAAAAAAAAAAAAAAAGAAGGAAACAAAAAGACCCACCAAAAAAACAAAGTTTTTGAGCTCGTGGGAGCGGCAAGGGAGGCAGCAGGTGACCACAATGCTTTAAGAGGCCTGCGGAGACCTTGGGGCAAGGGCCCAGTCCCGGGCACCTCCACCTTGCCCAACACTGGGGCTGGATCCTTCTGCGCTGCGGCCTCCACTTGCCAGATGCCACTAGCAGCCCCCTCAGCTGTGACAACCAAAAATGTCTCCTGACAATGCAAAATGTCCCTGGGGAGACAAAATCACCCAGTTGAGAAACAGTGGTTTAAGAAAACATAGAATTAAGACGGTGGCAACAGTTACACAAGCCTTACCATTATTAAAAGACCACTGAACTGTGTACTTTAGAACAGTGAATTTTAAGGTATGTAAATTATACCTTTAAAAAAAACACTCTTTTACCAGACCCTTGACTTCTGTCAGAAAACTAGCCTACTACACAGACCCATCACTTGTTGCGCGGCAAGGTACCCTTGGACACTGCACAGCAATCCTTGGTGTCCTGGGCTCAACACTGCCAAGCCTTCCAGAATTTTTCAGAATAGCTACGAACCTGGATTTTTATGTGGAAATTTTCCACTACTTCAGAGTTGATTTAAAAAAACTAAATAAAGCACTTTGGCTGAGACACCACCGGGATATCCAGAGAGGGAGGGGGCCCAGGCCCAGCCCGGAACTCACCAGTAGCACATGTCGGATGCCCAGCTCAGCTGTCCAATCCCTCTTGAGCACATTGACGCAGATCTCGCCGTTGGCACCCACATTTGGGTGGAAGATCTTGGTCAGGAAGTAGCCCTTGGGTGGGGAGGCAGGGAAGTCCTTCCCCAGCAGGAGTTTCATGCGGAACAGACCTCCAGCATATGGGGTCCCCTCTGGAGTGGAGGGGGGAAACGGGTCAGGGTACTTGGGACTCCCAGGCACCACACAACACCCCAAAGCCCAGGCCCCATGATCTGGCTATGAGGCAGGTGCCCTGCAGGCTCCTCCGCCAGGCTGCGGGGGTCTTGACAGTGAAAAAGGGCTGGGTTCCCAGGGCTCGTCACACAGATATGCCCTGCCTTGCAGGACCCCCCGTGAGTCACCACCAAGCCATGTTCTCCACCCCATGAATGTTCCTTGTCCCTCACGTGACTGCCCCAGTCACGTGCCCCTCCCAGGAGTGCCCACTTGTCTTCCTGGAAGACATCTACTGAAAAGCCTTTCGGGCAAATGATCTGACACTTGCTCAACTCCTCGCCTTCCCCGATCAGTGAACGTTTCTCTGGACCACTTGCTTGGGTCCAACAGGTCCCCACACCCTGACCATCAGCAACCTGGGCACCTGCCCTCCAGGTCTTGCTTCCTGTCTGGCCTCCAGTTTCTTCCCAGGCCCTCCCTCCTCACTACAGTCAAGAGCAGCAGCTCTGGAGGGACCCGCCACACACTTGCTTTAAACCCTCACCAGCTTCCTTGCCAAACTCCTCACAGCGGCCTAGAAGCCCTCTAAGATCTGCCCCGATTGCTCCACAATCAATTTTCTCCTTTCTGTTCCTACAAAGCATCCAGCCTCGCCTGCCTTGGGGCCTTTCTGGGAGCCTTTCCATCTTCCTGATCCCCTGCCCCCAGCCACCCCATGAAGCAAGGCCTGAGTTGCCTCAAATGTCACCACCTCAGGAAGGTCTAACCTGACCACCTCCCCACCATCACAACAGATCAGACCCTTCACGTGCTCTTCCAACATCTTGGCTTACATTGTAGAAATTTAGGTTATAACAGAAATGTAGTTTGCATGAAACAATATTCTAAATCGCTGTGCACATGTCAGATTAAACAATCACATGCAATCATTTGATTATTTATTACCTCTCTCCCCCACAATGATGTGTCTGGCCTGTTCCCTGCTATGTCCCCAGAGTCCCTGACACTGACAACAAAACAGAGTTTGAGATTATCTGGCCCAGCCTCCATGCCTTTGCTGATGCTATTCCCACCACCTGGAACTCTCTTCCCACTCCTATGTAATTTCTACCCGTTCTCAGGTCCAGAGAAGCCACATCTGACAGCCTCACCCCAAACCTAGGAAAGGTCCTCAAAATATGCTCTCTCAGTGACCAAGTACACCTCAACACTTACAGCAAAAGGATACATAGTTATTTGTCATTTGTGGTGTTCTGCCCTGCTGACCATGAGCAGCATCACAAGATAGCCATGCCTGTCCTATCCACCACTGTTGTCTCCAGCACCTGACACAAGGCCAGCCTGTAATGGGTACTTCCGGGCCATCTGTTCTAGATCAGGATGAGGCAGGAATCTACAAAACAGCCCCTCCCTCTTGCATTCCAAACTCACCAGGGCCCTCAATGGTGACCTGCAGGTCGGTGAGGTCCTCCTCGTTGGGAAAGACCTTGATGCCATCAGGTGGGTCCGCGGTCAGCGTTGTCACCTCTTTGTACACCAGACGGATGATGTGTGGGGGCAGGTTCTCCACGTTGGAATTCTGGAAACAGATCGGAGAGGAAGGTAAGCAGCTGGCAATCTGGCCTCCTGCAGGGTTTAATGATGCGGTGGCTGCCCTGGGCTTGACCCTGTGGTCCCAGGCTCTCAATCACCCCTGGGCTCCCAAGATTTCCATTCAGGATACTTCAGGCTGCTTTAGATTAGAGGAGCTGACCTCCCAACAGAAATGGGGGTAAATTTCCGTGGGGGTTTGGGGATAACTCCACCTACCCCGGAACTCCCCAAAGCCCGATCACAGGCCCACGTTAGCCCACACTGGTTACAGGCAGACCCTAGACCTGACCTATCCTGTCCCCATTCCCCACCTAATTTTGGTTAAACCATCCTTAAAACCCAGGCTCAGGCCTGGATATGGCGGCGGGGCATCCGTACTCCCGGTAACACCCACAGACGGCCTGCAAAACGCCCGGAGCCCTCCTGGAGGCTCCGCCGGGCCTTCCTGGTCTGGGAGACTGTGGGCGGCCGAGGCTCCCGCCTCGCCTGCAGGAAGGCCCTTGGGCCCATTCTAGTCCAGGACCCCCAGGCTGGCCCTGAAAGCCGCCAGCGAGAGGCTCTTGAGACGCCCCCCCTCCTTCAGGGAAGCCCCCGACCGCCCCTCTCAAGCCCCGCCGTCCGCTCTCACCATGACTGCGGCCGGCCGGGGGCGGGTCCCCCCGGCCCACTTCCTGCTCTCTTCGGGCCGCTGGCCGGGGCAGGGGGCCCCACTGCTGCAGCTGCGGCCCTGGCGAGGCCCCGGCGGCCCCGCTCCTCTCGCCGCTGCCTCCGAAGCCCACAGTACCCACAACTGCGCCCACCCCGCTGCCCGGCCGCACTGAGCCTGCCGCGCGCGCACCACGGCCCCTTTATATCCGCCCACAAGCCACGCCCCCCTCGCTGCCCCAGGGCCGGGCCACGACCCGTGACGTCAGCGCGCACGCTCTTTGGCGTTCGACGCGCTCGCCCCCTTCTCCGCAAACTGCGGTCAGAAGCGAGCGGTCGGGGAAGGCGGCTGCGCGGCGGGCCGGCCAGTAGGGGCGCGTTGGGGTCGGGGAGGGGACCCCGGAGAATGGAAGGGTTGCGAAGGGGGAGTAGAGAGGAAGGGGACGCGGGAGGCGAAGCGGTCGCTGATTGGGCCGTTTGAATGAGACGCCGCTACGGCCTGGAGTACGCGCACAGGCGCGCGCACGCCCTGACGTCGAGGAAGTCGCGCACGCGACTAACGGTCGGCCTAGGGGGCCAGGGCGGGGCGAGGGGAGGCGGGATTCGGGGGTTTTAAACGTGTGATGGAAGGGGCTCGGGCCAATAGGGACACGCGCTCGTAATTGGTCACGAGACTCGCATGGGCTAATCACTAACAGAAGATTGTGTGGAGAGGCGGGCAGAAATGGAGAGCGACCAATGGGGATCCAGTTTAGCGCGGACCTACTCTCTACCGGCCAAAGAAATTCGTTGATTTTCTGTATATGTAAATGAAGTGTGCCTTCCCGCCTGCGCCCCTTCCTCTCAGCGCCCGTGGTGGAGGTGGGCGCTGGAAATCCGTCTGCATTTTTCTACGCGGCGCCATTTTGTGCTGGAAATGACCTGTGACCCATGTCCTTTATTGAGGAAGCTCAAAGACCAGTGAGAATGACCTTAGAGGTTTGGACGGCCTGCCCCTGAACTGTATGACCCTGACCCCTGCTTGGACTCATCGAAAACTCCCGGCCTCAG
This sequence comes from Propithecus coquereli, assembly GCF_000956105.1. NCBI lineage: Eukaryota > Metazoa > Chordata > Mammalia > Primates > Indriidae > Propithecus > Propithecus coquereli. The sequence goes on from NW_012144190.1 coordinate 691,974, forward strand.
TTTCTTTATGTGGCAAATGGGCACTGGGGTCCCTTGTGATGGCAGGGAGAGAAGTCAGGAGAGTCCAAGGTGATCCAGCACGTAGTTCTGCCTGTGACTGACCATGGCCGCCAGCCACAGAGGACTCAGTTTCCTTGTCTGGGAAATAGACACATAGTTGCCTGGAGAGGGGATCTACTCACCTCTTAAAGGCCCTAGCTCCCAATACTGTTATATTGGCAATTAAATTTCAACATGAGTTTTGGAGGGGACATTCAAACCATAGCAGCATTTTCCCAAAGAAGATGTGCAAATGGCCAATAAGCACGTGACAAGATGCCCAACATCATTAGCCATCAGGGTAATGCAAATCAAAACCACAATGAAAACCACTTCCCACCTACTGAGATGGCTATAATAAAAAAGTAACAAGTGCTGATGAAGACGCAGAGAAATTGGAACCCTCATACACTCCTGATGGGAATATAGAATGGTATCTACTTTGGAAAACAGTCTGCAATTCCTCAAAAGGTTACGATGTGACCCAGCAATACTATTCCTAAGTATCTGCCCAAGAGAAATAAAAACATATGTCCACACAAAAAGTCATACACAAATGTTCATAGCAACGTTGTTCACAATAGCCAAAAGGTGGCAACAACCCAGATGTTAATCAACTAATGAATGGATAAACCAACTATGGTATATCCACACAATGGAATATTATTCAGCCACAAAAGGAATGAAGCACTGATATATACACTACAATATGGATGAACCTTGAAAACATTATGCTAAGTGAAAAAAGCCAGACACAAAGGACTACATGTTATAGGACTTCATTTATATGAACAGTCCAAAATAGTCAAATCCATACAGACACAAAGTAGATTGGTTGTTGCCAGGGGTTGGGAATGGGGGATGGGAGACAGGGCGGTGATAGCTAATGGGTATAGATTTTCTTTTTGTTCTAAAATTGTGGTGATGGTTGCACCACTTTGTGGGTAAACTAAAAACCATTGAATTGTGCACTTTTAAATTTTTATTTTTTATTTTTGGAGACAGAGTCTTGCTCTGTTGCCCAGCTAGAGTGCAGTGACATCATCATAGCTCCTGCAACCTCAAACTCCTGGGCTCAGCGATCCTGCTGCCTCAGCCTCCCAGGTGCTAAGATTACAGGCATGCGCCACTGGGCCCAGCCTTGAATTGTACACTTTACATGGGTAAATTCTATGGTATTTGGATTACATCTCAATAAAGACGTTATGTTTTAAAAAAGAATTTTATTTTTTAATTTTTTAAAATTCTGTTGAAGTTTAATATATTTTATTTACACTAAACAACATTTATAAGCTCTAAATAAGTATACTTAGCTTTAAGCTTATACATTTTAAACAAGAGAGTAAGGCACAGTACATTTTTTATTCTGCATGGTTAATGTGCAAAATATCCTCACTTCCCTTGAGAAAGAGTATCATATCTAAAAGACGCTTTGATCAACACTGAATGTTAAAACATTACATGATACTATATAAGTGGATTGAATAGAAGTGAACACAAACACATATTCTCCAAATTTTCCATAGTCTAAGAATGTATCACAGCATCAATGAAGAAAAATGTTTAGTTTATGTTTATTTTTATTTTTTTATTTTTTTGAGGCAGAGTCTCACTCTGTCGCCCGGGCTAGAGTGCCGTGACGTCAGCCTAGCTCACAAGAACCTCAAACTCCTGGGCTCAAGTGATCCTCCTGCCTCAGCCTCCCGAGTAGCTGGGGCTACAGGCATGTGCCACCCTGACCAGCTAATTTTTTCTATATATTTTTAGTTGTCCAGCTAATTTCTTTCTATTTTTAGTAGAGACAGGGTCTCCCTCTTGCTCAGGCTGGTTTCGAACTCCTGAGCTCAAACGATCCGCCCGCCTCGGCCTCCCAGAGTGCTAGGATTACAGGTGTGAGCCACCACGCCTGGCCTAGATTCATTTTTAAATTCAAAATTCTTCTGGTTGTTCTCCACAGGGAGGCCTTAGAGGTGAAAAGGTAATCAGGTTACTACCAAAGGAAAGCTGTCTGGAAAATTCTTGATGTCTCCCCTCCAGCTGAGTGAACAGATTACTGCAGTTTGGGCCTGGTGAATCAAGGAGGTGGCATTCGGTAGTGAGACTTTTATTATCAAATAGCACTGACTGGGAAATTTTAGCTTCCTCTTCCTGTGAGACGTTACTTTGTGATGGTATATTTTTTTCAGGGCTACTCATCAAAACATCGTGTGATGTCATTGAAGAATTTAGTTCCATTCCTTCTGCTGCATCTGCAATTTCTTCTTTTTTGTTAGTATTAATATCATCTGCTACTCCACCAGCAAGAAGAGGCAGACTCATTCTTTCACTGGATAAACAATCCATCTCAGAGGTTATCAGAGTTTCATCATTGTTCACTTCAATTAAATCTTGTAATCCAGGGCACTGAGCCTCTTCTACTATGCTGTTCCTGCTTTCAGGAATACTTGGAAACAAAGTCTTCCCATCATCCTGTTCATGTTGGTATTCTGAGGATCAGGGGTCTCTGGTGATGATGTTTGTCTTAGGAGGACCACCGCATCCCTGTCCTGGGACACAGCTTTGCTGACAGACTTAGGTGTTCTAAGTCTTTGAGAAAGATGTTCAGAATGGATAGATAGTTCCGAGAATGATTTAACAGGACTTTCAACTCTGGAAAGTCCAGCATTTAAAAAGAATTTTAAAAAATTACTGTGATGGGAGGAATTGAAAGGAGGCCAGAGGGGTGGGCGAAAAAGAGAGATCTGAGGGAAGGATGTTCCCAGCCGGTGGCCAGGCACTCACAAGACCGTGGTGAAGAGCCTGGGAGAGCCCCGCAGAGCCACCGAGGAGTTTTGATCCGGAGGCGTGCCTGGATTTGGTGCTCGTATTGAGACTCTAGCTCGGAGCTGCTGGGTACAGACTGGATCGGAGGGGCCCGGTGTGTTGACTGTGGCTCGGGCTAGGGCGCTGGCCATCGGGGGAAGAGGGTGGAGGACAGGGGCAGACTTGGGAACTTCTTAGAGGGTGGCCTAGTGGTGGGCAGCCTTCCCAGTCCTTTGAGAGACAGGAACTGTCAGAGGATGGGGTGGGGAAGGGGTGCCCTTTCTTTGCCAATACTGGTGACCCATAAATTTACTTTTGTTCAGTGAACCCTACATTGTCCCTTTGGCTTCAGAAACTAATCTTCACTGTGCCCATCTGTATTATTATAAATTACAAAGGACATACATGCTTGGAGGGACATCCACACAGTCACTGAGGCGCAGGAGGTAACAGCTGGAGGTGCTGCTCTAGCCCTCCTTACTCTCCTTCCCTCCATCCCTCTCGGGAAGCCGCTGTCAACATGTCACGGTGTGTTCTCCCCTGCACTTCCTGAGCACTTCCGTGGAGGCACGATTATCCACACACAAACACATCTGCCCTGCAGTTTGCGTCGCTTAGCTGCCTGCGGTTCACAGTGAGCGTCCTTGTCCGTGTTTCTGTGAGTGCAGCTGGGAGCATTTCTGAAGGAGAAACTGGTAGAGAAATTCCTAGAAATTCGTAGGATGAAAGAGCACATAGGTTTGCAATTCCGCCACGTGGCCCTCGGCGGGGTTCTCCTCCTTTGGCTCCTCACCATGGGATGTGACCTGCTCCTTCAGCCGGTATTTATTTAGCACCAACTAGACACTGGGCACTCTTCTGGGTGCTTGGACATATCAGAGCACAAGACAGGAAACAAAAAAATCCCTGCGCTCTGGGACCCCCGTTCCACTGGGGAGACAGATAAACAATCAGCACTGAAAACAGGGGGGCAACCATCCGGTTTTCCCGGGACTGAGGGGCGGTCCAGGATGCAGGGCTTGCTGTGCTCACGCTGGGGAGGTTCTGGGCTAACAGGGGAGTCAAGTTTGTATATTAAAAGGTATTCATTGCTGTAAAAATTAGTGTAGGCTAAGGTGGTTCAGGAATGCTGGGGGCAGTTTTAGAGAGAGTAGGACTCATTGAGAAGGTGACATTGAATAAAGATTGAAAGGACTCGAGGGAGCAAATTTTGTAGGAATCTGGAGGAAAACCATTCCAGGCAGAGGAAACAGCCAGTGTCCAAGTCCTGACCCAGGAGGGAGCCTAAATATTAGCAATCTTCAAACTGTTTGGCAATCATGGGCAAATAAAGGCCTCTAGTCTTTTTTTTTTTTTTGAGACAGAGTCTCACTCTGTTGCCTGGGTTAGAGTGCCATGGCGTCAGCCTAGCTCACAGCAACCTCAAACTCCTGGGCTCAAGTGATCCTCGTGCCTCAGCCTCCCGAGTAGCTGGGACTACAGACATGCGCCACCATGCCCGGCTAATTTTTTCTATATATATTTTTTAGATGTCCAATTAATTTCTTTCTAGTTTTAGTAGAGACGGGGTGTCGCTCTTGCTCAGGCTGGTTTCGAACTGAGCTCAAACAATCCGCCCGCCTCGGCCTCCCAGAGTGCTAGGATTACAGGTGTGAGCCACCACGCCTGGCCAGGCCTCTAGTCTTTTATTTGCGTTTCTTGGCTTCCCAGCGAAGTTGGGCGTCCTATCATGGGCTTCTGAGTCCACTGTCTGTGGTTCTAGCAGGTTCTCTGCCCCTTTAGTAGCCTTAGTTACTTCTGAGCAGTCACTTGTGATCTTTCCAACTTGAGGTGTCTGCACAGGCTGGGGGAGGTAATTGGCAAGAGCCACTCTCCTTGTTTCCTCCAGAGCTGAAGTTAGAGCGCTCCTGGGTGGGAGGGGCCCTTGTGGTTTGCAAATATGTCCTTGAACAGGCCGGGTGCTCCCTCCAGTGACTGATACACCATCACTTAAATTGCCTGGCTCGGTCCCACTCTGCAATCCCCAGAAGTCAAGACAGATTTCTTCAGTGCACTGGGAGTTTCCTTTACTGACTGTAACGCCAACACCTCTGATGCACACCAAGATTAAACAGAAAAGCACACAGTGCTGGTGAGGGTGAGAGCAAACAGACATTCTCACATACGTGGACTTGGCACAGGCTCTCTGGGTTATAGTTAGCACTGCCTAGCAAAGTCTGCAGAACACACCTGCCCCCTCGACCTAGCCTCTCACCTCCTGGGAGCTTATCCTAAAGGAAGTTAAGCGAATGCACTAAGTGGTATGCAAAAAGATGTTCCTCAGCCTGAAATCCTAGTACTCTGGGAGGCTGAGGTGAGAGGATTGCTTGAGGCTGGGAGTTCGAGGCCAGCCTGAGCAAGAGCGACACCCCGTCTCTACATAAAAAAATCGAGGCCAGCCTGAAACCCCCTCCTCACTCCCCCTTCATAAAAAAAAAAAGAAAAAAAAATTTCTAAGTAACTTAACTAGATCTCAGAACAAAGTTCAAGAAGATTCATAGGAATTCAAAAATGTCCAGTATCCAGCAAGCAAAGAAGCAGGAAAACACAGCTGTAACAAGGAAGACAAGCTACTGAAAATGACCCAAAATTAACAGAGATGTTAGACAAGGTCATTAAAACGGTTATTACAACTATATTCCATATGTTTGAAAAGCTAGTGAAAAAAACTAAACATGCTAAATAGAGATATGAACGATATAAAGCAGCCAACTTGAACTTCAGAGATGAAAACCACAATGTCTGAGATGAACAAGATACTGGATGAGGCTAACAGCAAGTTAGACTCGGCGAAAGGAAAGACTGGTGAACTTTAGGACTCAACAATGGAACTATCTAAAATGAAGCAGAGAGTAAAAGCAATTCAAAAAAATAAAAACAGCCTCAGTGAGCTCCGGAACAACTTCAAGCACCTTATATATGTGTAACTGGGGTCCCCAAAGAAGGAGGAAGGAGAAAAACATATAAGAAATAATGGCTGAAAATTTTCCAAATTTGATGAAAAGTATAAACCCACAGATTCTCAACAAATTCAAGAAGATCACCAAATTCCAAACATAAGACACATGAAGAGACATGATAATCAAAGTGCTCAAAACCAGTGAAAAAGAGAAGATCTTTAAAGCAGTCAGAAAAAAAAGGACACATGATATACAGAAGAACAAAGAGAGGATGACGGCAGACTTCTCAGAGAAACTGTGTCAGCTGGAAGACAGTGGAATGGTACCTTCCAAGTGCTAAAGGAAAACAGTCAACCTAGAATTTTATACCCAGCAGAAAGATCTTTCAAAATAGATGGTGACAGGCCCGGC